>NC_081416.1:79382245-79697245 GCF_949786415.1 Peromyscus eremicus | reverse complement strand
GTGCTCCTAACCTCTGAGCCATCAATCCAGCATACACACCCCTTTTTCTTTTACTTTTTAAAAATAAAAGATAGAAAGTGATAGAGGAAGATACCCAATGTTGATTTCACATTGACTTCACATATGCAAACACGGGTAAGCATGCACGCGCACGCGCGCGCACACACACACACACACACACACACACACACACTTTAATCCAAGATATATCAGAAACTCTGACACACATTTTCGATTTTCAGAAGTTTGGTAAGACATGTTCCCAGGAAAATACTACTTTCCTCAATCATCCCTTGAGTCCATCTCCTTCACACTTAGCTCATAGACTGCTTTGTCATAGCAAGTGGACATCACGATGTTCTGAACAGCCGCAGCTGATGGATCAGAGGACTGTACCTGACCAAAGGCCTGATAAGCCATTCACTGGATGGCCAGTGGCCTGGAATTTGTGGCTGCACTACAAAAGATAAGCTGGACTAATCAAATGATCTACACTGGGAGTATTAACTAAACACCCAGCAGGCAACTGCTAATCGGCTATAGGGAACAGAACAGAAAGGATCTGAGAGGGTCTAAGGGGTAGAACATTAACCATGGTCTAAGGGCAAGTTAAAATGATCAAGAACAATGTGGTAAACAGAACAACTGTGTCAATCAGCCTTTCATCCCTGGGACAAAATGCCTGAGACAGCAACTTAAGGAAGGAAAGATTTCTCTGGGCCTGTGTCTCGGAGGCTTCTGTCCAGGTTGTCCGGCTCCTCTATTGCTTCAGGTCTATAGTGGGGCAGAATGTCGTGGTGGTAGCAGCACAGTGGCGCAGAGCTGTCCAGCTCCTGGCATCCAGGAAGCAAGGAGGAGACACAGGAAAGAGCTGGGGACAAAGCACATCTTTGCAGGGAATGTCCCCTGTTGATCTGTTTCTTCCAGCTAGGCTTCACCTCCGACAACCCCACCACCTCCAATATGTCATTGTATTGTGAACCCATCAAGGAATTGATTATGAGGCTAGACTCCTTAGGATCCAATGACCTCTCAATTATTAGACCACCAGTTGGGGAACAAGCCTTAAGCACAGGAGACTGTGCTGGAGACAGTTCATACAAACAGCATACATCAACCTACAAAGTTTCAACTGTGCTTAAATAAAATCTATGTTTTCCTACGTGCGGAAGGATCTTGCATTCCAAGAGTCTACTGACCTGCTCACCTATATTCCATGCAATGTGCATATTGCAGCCTGCACCCCAGTCTTGCCATCTCCCTATTTCAGTCCTTGATCAAGCTACATGCATTTCTTGCCTCTGCAGTTGTTGCTCCCTCAGTCTGAACTCTCTGCCTCTCTAAATGCCTGGCCTCTTGCTGTCCTGCAGGTCTGAGCTCACCGTTCACTTCCTCAGAGAGGAATTCTTCACCAAGCTCCCTAAGTTAGATGGCCCGTGATTCTTTACTATAATCTATACTTGTTCCCTTGATGACTCCAATTTTTGTATATTTTGTAGTGTTGTGTTGTATTTCATTTACTTAATTTTTTACAAGTTTCCCATAAAATCAGAGTTCTTGGCCTGTCTTGTTTTCTACTGTATCCTCCATGCCTAATGCCTGATGGGGCTCAAACACTGAAAGGAAGGGAAGGAGGGAGGGAGGGAGGGAGGGAGGGAGGGAGGGAGGGAGGGAGGGAGGGAAGGAAGAATATACTACAAGCTCTGTAAGGGGAATCAGAGCCAGCATGGCCTTAGTTTCTTGGTTTCTTCGCTGCCTTATTTCCTAACTATATCCTGTTCTCAGACCCCTGGGCACTTTTTCTGTATTCCTTCACAGCTCCCTACTCCTTGAGAAAGCCTGAATGTGTTTCCGCTTCTAATTACTGAATGAACACTGACCAGAATTGGTATCTCTAGAAGCTTCTAGAACTGAGAAACACCCAACAATAGTGAGGCAGCTAAGTCCCTCTTAGAGACATCAGGAAGCCAGACCAGTGGCATCTAGTCAGAAGAACACAGCCTCGAAGTCAGTTCAGTCCACAAAGGGCTAAGACAGAGAGAGATCTGGGAACTGGAACCCAAGTGTTGGGGTCTGAGGGTTTGGGAAACGGTAAAATCAAAGTCGTCACCATGACAGTGAAGAGGCCAGGCCACCAAGCTACAGCAAGCCACTCTTGAGAAATAGTCATTGCATATCAACTACTTCTTTGAAAGAAAAAAAAAGGAACTCAAGGAAGCGGTGCTAAGGATTGAAACTGTGGCCTTGCACGTTCATGGCAAGTAGTCTATACTAAGCTATGTCCCCAGCCCTCCAAATCAATCTTAAGACAGCAATCTGGCTGGGCATGGTGGTGTACACCTGTAGTCCCAGTATACTAGAGGCAGGGGGATCACCACATGTTCAAGACCAACTGTGGCTACATACCAAGATCCTATCTCAAAAAAATATTAAATTAAAGGTATAAAATGACAGTGATCTGGACCTAAAGATCATTTCTTGTTTCCGATGCCTGAGGTGAAATGCTTCTGGCAGTGGCCAACACCTAACTCCTGCTTAGTCAGCTTACCCTGGTCGGGGAGACTTAGGTTACATTATTGCAAATCAACGCCAAAATCACAATAGACCTTCACCTCTTGGTTCCACAAAGACCAGAACAGGTGTTTCTGGTCCAGTGCTCCCCCTGGGAGGCTCTGGTCCAGTGCTCCCCTGGGTGGCTCTGGTCCAGTGCTCCCCCTGGGTGGCTCTGGTCCAGTGCTCCCCCTGGGTGGCTCTGGTCCAGTGCTCCCCCTGGGAGGCTCTGGTCCAGTACTCCCCCTGGGTGGCTCTGGTCCAGTACTCCCCCTGGGTGGCTCTGGTCCAGTGCTCCCCCTGGGTGGCTCTGGTCCAGTGCTTCCCCTGGGTGGCTCTACACCAGGCAGTGACTCGGGAGCCACACGGACTTGTTTTGTAGTTCCGCCATCTTGAGCTCTGGAATCACACTGGCAATCACCACCTGGAAGATGGGAAGGAGAAGGCAGAGAGATGGTGAGAAGCCAAAGGATCATGAACTCGAACTTCACCACCTTGGCCTGGAACTTGTATACTTCATGTCCCATCCACTGGTGAGAACCAGCCATGTGGTTCTGTGTAGAGTCCAGAGGAAAGGATGCTGAAAATGTCATCTACAGGGAGAGAGCTGCTTCTGGGTAATAACTACATCATATAACCCATGCACATATATCTTTGGCAGGGAACAGTCATCTCTGCCATACAACTTAGACAAGAAAAACATACCCTCCCTGAGAACAAATATCTAGGTGAAGAGCCACAAGGCTAGTTAATTCAGCAGCTTAACAATAAATTCAAGGGCCAAATCTTCCCATTTTTCCCATATTTTTGTTCTATGGCGGTTACTATTGATTGTGTTATGATTCTCTTAGGATCATCTAAGAGAAAAATCACCTGGGCATGTCTATGAGAAAGTCTGAGGTTGGGTCAGTTGAGGTGTAAAGATCCACTCCAGGAGGCCTGGACTGGGTGAAAAGAAGAAAGTGGCCTGAGCAGCACTCCTCTCTCTCTGCTTCCTGACTGGATGCAGTGTGACTGTGGATGTGGTGTGACCACGGCCTCCTGTTGCTTCCTGACTGTGGATGTGGTGTGACCACAGCCTCCTGCTGCTCCCTAACTGTGGATGTGGTGTGGCCATGGCCTCCTGCTGATCCCTAACTGTGGATGTGGTGTGACTATGGCGTCCTGCTGCTCCCTAACTGTGGATGTGGTGTGACCATGGCCTCCTGCTGCTCCCTAACTGTGGATGTGGTGTTGCCAAGGCCTTCTGCTGCCTCCTGACTGTGGATGTGGTGTGGCCATGGCGTCCTGCTGCTCCCTGACTGTGGATGTGGTGTGACCACAGCCTCCTGCTGCCTCCTGACTGTGGATGTGGTGTGGCCATGGCCTCCTGCTGCTCCCTAACTGTGGATGTGGTGTGACCATGGTCTCCTGACTGTGGATGAATGAGGTGTGACCATGGCCTCCTGACTGTGGATGAATGAGGTGTGACCATGGCCTCCTGCTCCCTAACTGTGGATGTGGTGTGACCACAGCCTCCTGCTGCTCCCTAACTGTGGATGTGGTGTGGCCATGGCCTCCTGCTGCTCCCTAACTGTGGATGTGGTGTGACCATGGCCTCCTGCTGCTCCCTAACTGTGGATGTGGTGTGACCATGGCCTCCTGCTGCTCCCTAACTGTGGATGTGGTGTGACCATGGTCTCCTGACTGTGGATAAATGAGGTGTGACCATGGTCTCCTGACTGTGGATGAATGAGGTGTGACCATGGCCTCCTGCTGCTCCCTAACTGTGGATTTGGTGTGAATACGGCCTCCTGCTCCCTGACTGTGGATGAATGAGGTGTGAATACGGCCTCCTGCTGCCTCCTGACTGTGGATGAATGAAATGTGACCATGGCCTCCTGCTTCCTGACTGTGGATTTGGTGTGAATACGGCCTCCTGCTGCTCCCTGACTGTGGATGAATGACGTGTGACCATGGCCTCCTGCTGCCTCCTGACTGTGGATTTGGTGTGACCATGGCCTCCTGCTGCCATGCCGTCACCTCCACCACAGACTCACCTTCAGCTGGGAGACAAAGCTTTCTTCCTTATACTGTTTCTGTCAGATCTAATACTGCTCCATCACAGGCAGGTATGATATCCCATAAAATCCAGACACGATGCCCAGCAGGGAAGACCTGCTCTTCCCCTATGTGTCTTTAAGAATGGAGAAAGCCTGCCGAGAATTACTCAGTGAGACCTTCTGCTTTTTTGTTCTTACTGGGCAAAGCTGGTTCAAGTTTCCACCTGTCAGCCAGTAATGGATGGAGTGGACCTACTCTGAGGAACTAAGGCCAGTACTTCTCAGCCTCAGTTACACTTGAGTATCACCAGGAGAAAATTCTTTTCTGATGCGAAGGTCCTGGGCTGAAGGGATGGCTAAGTGGGGAAGAGGACCCAGGTCCAGTTCCCAGCACTCACAGGGCAGCTCACAACTGTCTGTAACTTCAGTTCTAGGGGAGCCAACACCCTCTTCTGACTCCCATGAGCCCCAGATACACCGTTAGTATAGCACATATACAGACAAACACTCATACACATAAAACAAAAAGAAATACATCTTCCAAAACTGCCAAAGTCCGATCTCCACCCCAGCTATTCTTTTGTGTGGAGAGGTGTGCCTGTGTGGGGGTGCACACGTGCACTCAGAGGGGTGAGCCTGCACGTGGAGGGCAGAAATCAACATCAAGAGCCATTTCTGAGGCACTGGCCACTTTGTGAAGACAGGATCTCACACTCATCTGTAAATCACAAAGTGCCACAGGCTGGTGGGCCAGCAAGCCCCAGGGATCACCTGTCCCTGCCTTCCCAGTACTGGGATTACAAGAGCATGCCTCTGTGCCCAGCTTTTTATGTGAGTGCCAGTGACTGAACGCAGATCCTTATATGTGTGCGGCAAACACTTTATCAACTGAGTTATGTCCCCAGCCCCCATGACCCCAGCAATTTTAATTGGCCTCAGAGTGGGACTGGACTTCAGACATTGTCAACGGATAGCTAGCTCAGCCAGATTCTACTCATTCTTAATCAGCCTGATCGGTGGGGTGTTTGTTTTTAAATTGGCAAATGGAAGAAAGAAGCAACACGGGCAAAATGCTAGCCGGTGATGGATCTGGGCAGAGGGTATATAGGAGCTCTAACTCTTCTCATAAATCTTTTTCTGTGGGCAGAATTTATATTAAAATTAAAAGTTATCAAAAGGGGAGAAATGGGAACTTGACCAAAAAAAAAAAATGCTACTCTCAAAAACTCTGGGAATCTGGAAATACAGCTCCGTTTACTTGCAGAGAATTAAAAGCAGACCTGAGAGAGCCAAGCCCATACTGCTGGGAAAGTACCCCTGAGTCAGGAGTTGGGTTACCTGTAGGGCACGCCGGCACTCAGGTGAGCCTCACAGTCAGGTAGGCTTGGAATCACGCACTGAAGTCCCTTCAGCTTTGATTCATAATTTTCCCCTCCCATTCTAACCTCTAAGTATAGCTTGGATTATTTTCTGCCAAGCGCGGCACCTTGCACTTGCCCACACTGAAGCTCATCCCTGGCAACTCCTCTGCCCACTCACGCAGCCTGCTGAGCTCTCCCCGCGGCTCGGCAGCAGCAGCCTGGCATTTCACTACCTGGTACAGTTAAGTGTCACCAGCAAATGTGGAGCATTCACCACTCACACCTCCAGATCAGCTAGGCAAATGTCAGCTAGGACCAGTCCCAGCACCAACCCCCAACCGTTGTCAATTCATTAAGTAACTAACTTCCCACAGCCCAGTCCACGTGACTGCTTGCAAGTAGGTGAAAGCTGTGTGTGTATGGTAATCTGTGAGGGAATTTGTAGATTGGGTTAACTGAGGTAGGAAGAAAACCCACACTCAACGTGGACAGCACCTTTCCATGGCTTAAGGTCCCAGGCTGAACCAAAAAAAAAAAAAAAAAAAAAAAAAGGAGACAGCAAGCTAAGCATCAGGAATAGGAAGAAAAAAGAGGAGGAAGAGTGGGGGGAAGAGGAAGAGGGGAGGGGGAAGGAAGAAGGAGGGGGTGGAAGGAGGTGGAGTGAAGGAAGAGGAGGAGGAGGAGAGAAGGAAGATGGAAGAGGACGGTGGAAGAGAGTGGGAGGAGAGAAGGAGAGGAAGATCCAGTCATGGTAGTAGGGGCAGCAGTAGGTAACAAGCAACAGGGAATTTAGTGTAGATGGTTCTCCTAGCTTTCCAGCAGCAGTGGCATGATTGACACTTGGGGCACCCTCAGGGAGCAGCCCTGCTCAAGGTAGGATGTGACACACACCACTGGCTTCTGCTCCTACCAGCTTGTGACAACCAAAAATCTTTCCAGCCATTGTCAAATGTCTCTTGAAGGGAGGAGGCAGAAGTCACTCTCAGCTGACCAGCACTGGTCTAGAGATAGGGAATTGAAAGAACAAAGCCTTAGGAAAGACAGCAATCTGAGTGATTACAGCGCTCAGGACAGAAAGCTAAAAGGTTGAGTTTGAGTCCTGGATCTCACACTGGTTGGTAATATGACTTAGTTTACTTAATTTCTCTCTGCCTCAGTCTCCTCACTCATAAAATGAGATGACCAAGCTATGATGTATTATTTGGCAGAAATAAACAACCCCTTCATTAGCTTTCCATCACATTAACAAAATAACTCAGGGGAAAAAATCAACACAGAGTAGGGAGACTGCTCTTGCCTCACAGTTTCTGGAGCTTCAGTCCACGGTCCCCTGGTTCCACTGTCCCTGGGTGTAGATGAGCCAGAACATGACTGTAGAGCAAAGCGGTGTACCTCACAACGGTCAGGAAGCAGCAGTGGGCAGGGACAAAATACATCTTTCAAGGCCACATCCATAGTGACCACTTCCTCACCAGGCTCCACCCCCTAAAGTTTCCACTGGCTCCTCCCCACAGTCCATCAAGCTATGATTCCATCAGATTAACCCACAGATGAGGTCAAGGTCCTTCTAAAGGCCCCCACCACCGAACACTGATTCACTGGGGACCAAACCTTCAACATGTAAGCCCATGAAGGTCATTTCCAATCCTAACCATAACAACCTTCTAAAGATTAGTAGCTAAAAACACATACCATGCACCCAACAGGAGTCGCTGGGCTTTGCTCTGGCAGCCCACTCCAGGAGGCCACAGCTGATAGAAGCTACCATCTGAACATGGCTCAGCAGAATGACCAGGAGACAAAAAGATAGGCTCTGGCACGTTTCTACTCCTGATGCTTGAGCAAAACAAATCACATGGCCATACCAAGTGGGAAGTATACAGCAACATGAAAGCCACCACAGCCTGGGAAGGGGAGGAGAGCAAATACTAATGAGAAGACAGCACAGTTTCCTAACACAAGGAGCGGGGCTGACTTCTTCATGTGTTTGTGGACGTAAGTTCTCGTAAGAGCAGTACACATTAACTCCTTTTGGTAAGTAAGCGTGTGCTGAGCACAGCGGCAGTTGCCGGTTTTGTTTCAATGCATGTGTTAGCCACTCGACTCACTGCTATGACAAAACCGACTTAAAGAAGGGCTAATTTTGGCTCAGTTTGAGCCATCGTGTACAGTCCATCAAGGTGAGTAAAGGCATGACGTCAGGGGAGTGAGGAAGCTGGTCACCTTGTATAGACGGTCAGGAAGCAGAGGGACGAATGCTGATACTCAGTTTGCCTTCCAGCTCCTTTAGAAACCCTGCAGTTGGAATGATGTTGCCGGTTCAGGGTGGATCTTCCCACCTTAATTAATATCATCTAGAAATGCCCCCAGAGACATACTCAGAGGTTTGTTTCCATAGTGATCTAAATCCCACCAAATTGACAGTCAAGAAGAACCATCACAACTTGGCTGACCTATAGGACCAAATGAGTCACACAAACTCTTATCTAGATGATGCCATGAAGGAATTTCACAGATGTGACTAATTCTAAAGTTGACTTTAAATAAAAGGGATTATGCTCAATGGCCTGCTGCAGTCAGTTGAAGGGCTTTAAAGGCTAAATAAATAAATAAATTCCACCTGTGAGCAGAAACACCCATTCCTTCTCAAAGCATCCACTCTGCCCTTCCTAGTAGCCTGCCCCATAGATTTCAGACTTACCCAGCCAGCCCCCACAACCACATACGACAGTTCTTTGCAACACGTTCTCTTATGGCCTTACTGATATGTGTTCTTTTCCCTCCCTTCCTTTCCATACAGCCATATATCTTACTCCCACCTCTGGGTTGACTCTCCTCTGATTTTTAACCCTCTGGTCTCAAGTCCCAGATCCCCTGATAGAAGGTTGCTGATTTGCCTCAAGTCCTCTCCTCTGCTTCTTCCTCTCTTTGGCTCCATCTCACACTGTTTATCCTGAGCTGTGCATCCTGGGTGTAGAACCTTTAACTATGGTCATGGTAGACCATGACTACCACTACAAGCTCAGCTCCTGCTGCCACAGCCCGTCATTCTAACTTAAAGCACAGATCCATTCAAATCCCTTCTCCATGACTTCAGGGGCTTTCTGTACCTTGATTTACTCCCGTGCTGGACAGGATCAGAGGCCACTCCAAATACGCCACTTTGGCATGTTGATTATTTTGAGCTGAAGACAACTGAGACACAGCAGAAGTAGGCAAAGTTTTCTGCCCTCTCCCTCTCTGCATAAATCCCTGGGTGTCTCTCCCCATTTCTCCTGTCCCAGAGATGAAGCAGCTCTTCATCCTGGGGATGTCACCAACTTGAACCTGCGTACACAAGCTTCACTGAAGCAACACTTACCTCCCATTAGACTCCTCCACATGTTACCTTCCCACAACTTTCCTCTCAGGAGTCCTCTCTTTCCCTTTGTCTCATCAGCTCTCCACAATTGTATTGCTCTTTATTAAAACAGTACATAAACTCTCAGGCCTATGTCTTTGGGTTTCTATATCCTCTTCTCTGAGACCCCTGTGTGCAGGGATGAAATTAAAATACTAACAGCAAGTAAAAATTGCATGCTTCCCCTCTTTTCTGTTCATCTATCTCTTATCAACTTGATTTGGGGGGCCCATATATTGAATATAAGAAGGTAGGGGGTATTTTTTTTCCCTGTATATCACAAAACAGAAATACCAGTCAAATCCATCTCAGTGGCTTAAGAGGGACTGGGAGTTGTCTGGGCTAGGCACTGACTCTTGGACCTGCAGCTGACTCCTCTGCTACCGTAAACTCTGAGTCACGCTTCATGAATCCAGACATGTTAATGATTTAAGGGGTGTCATTTAAAGCCTGGCAACACCGGGTTTATGAGCCCTAAGTTGAGCTACTCTGCTCCCTTTAAAGATGAAGAAAGATGCCAAGTGTAAACCCTGAGGAGCCACGAATCTTGCAGATTAACCATCCCATGATGGGATGGAAGCTATCCCCAAGCCCAGAAGGAGACAGAAATCATCCTATGAAAGCGATGGAAGCGACCCCCACAGGGGGAAAGCATCATCCCCTAATGAGAGCCCAGTTGCCTACACTAGCAAGGACCCCTTCTCTGGAGCCAGCAGGATCTAACAGAAGAAAACCTAAGCTAGCCAGCCACCAATCCAACCAAGCTGGGTCAGCCAGATCACGAGCTCACTAAAGCAGAACGGTGCATGCTTCTTACTATCACTCCTGCTTCTGTCCCTTCCCTATGTAGTGCTGAAACTCTTGTCAAGACTCCCGAGAGTTGAGGCTGATGGTACCCTGCTCTCGGTGTGGTCATCTAGAATAAACCCTTCGCCCATCTCACCATCACTTTCTCCCCCTAGACTTTTGTTTGTTTGGTTTTTGGTTTGTTGTTGTTGTTGTTGTTGTTTTAGAGACAGGGTTTCTCTGTGTAGTTTTGGTGCGTGGCCTGGATCTCGCTCTGTAGACCAGGCTGGCCTCAAACTCACAGAGATCTGCCTGGCTCTGTCTCCCAAGTGCTGGGATTAAAGACATGTGACACTACCACCTGGCCTCCCTCTGGACTTTTAGGATCAAATGGCCATATCTAGTCTATTGGGACTCATGGATCTTTCACACATATCCCCAGCCTTGAACAAGGGCAACTTGGATATGTGAGGATTAAACAGGACCAACCTGTGAGGGACCTTGTGTATCACTGCCTCACCACACTAAATAGTTAAGAACACATTAGATAGTCCCAAATCCTAATCCTAACCACGAGCTAAATAGAATCTTTTCTCTTAAGGCTTTTCGGCACATTTGAAGAAGAAAGAATCACTGAGCTACAAAAACATAGTGTTATTAAACACAAAGGCACGGGTACTGGGTAAAATGACATAGGGAAGTCTGGTGACTCTGGTAGTAAAAGAACTTACCAAAACGTGGGCAGAGAATTTATTGAAAAACATGCAGTAGGCTCATTCCCAAAGAGAGCAGCCTGTCACTGAGAGGGGGTGGAAGGATTTGTGTTGTTTGTTTGTTTGTCTGTTTGTTTGTTTGTCTGTTTTGCAGCAGTTGAGGGGGATGTTGCGTTGTTTAATTGCATGGGTCCTGTACTAGTGTATAGCTAAGGGGACAGACAGACTTCTCGTTATCTTGTTAAATAGGAAATTTTACAGACAAGGCTGTTTTTCTTGAGCCTGGCCAGTTGGTATAAGGTGCCATGGGCCACTGGAGTTCAGGCTCCAGACATTCTACGTAAGACATCTTGGGTCACGAAGGCCAGGCTCCAAATGACCCCAGGCTGATGGTTAAGTGTGGAGATTTTGCTTTTATTTTTAACCTTTTTTGTCTCTACCTAGGCAGTTTCCACCCCAAATCTCAGGAAAGAGACGTCCCAAGAGGATTTTTAACACCCCCATCCTACAACCTTTCCTTTCAAACCACCCCCCCCAAACCCCACCCCTACATAACATAAGGAGACATTTTGATTAAGCAAGGAAGTTACATTTCTCCCATACTCCCTGCTCATCCAGTCTCTGGCACCCCACAGTCAGTATCCAGACCTGGGGGAGTCCTGTGAAGCCTTTGAAGTGTCTGAACTTTCTCTACATTTTACATATCAAGAGGGAAGTGGATCATAAACCATTATTGGTGAGAGATAGACTAAATCATAGAGGTCGGGTATTCTAAGGCAATTAATTGGGACAACAGGGGGAACAAAGGAAAACCGTTATGTAAATGGGAGGCCATTCCACCTTGAGAAGATAATGTCTGCTTTGAACACAAAGGCAGAGGTTTAACACAGCAAGTTCCTCCCAGGTCTGTGGGAATATTAAACTCCCTCGTGACTAATATTAGACCTGGACAGCGTCGGCTTTTCTGAAATGTTAACACTTTCGTATTCTTCAAAATCCTGTCACAAGACTGGGCAGAAGTAACTCATATTTCGGCAAGATCACTTACACCTGCATGGAGTCCACACTGGTTCCTGTGTGGCAGGTCTCCTTCCCTCCAGAGTTTTTGTAGAGCTGTTTACCAGGGGCTGGGAAGGTCCCACATGGGGAGGTTCCTATTGTGGAAGTCTGTCCCCTGCGTTCCCTTGAATGGAAAGGATTCCTCTTTCTGTACACCACTGCAAGGACTAAGAGGTAGCTTTGGCCCACTGCTCCGACTCGTCCCCTGGGTCTGAGGGCATCTGGTAGGCAACTATAATCTGGACAAAGGCTTGCCATCTGTGCCTGTGATTTCTGTTCCCTTTGCCACCTTAAATGTTACCTCCCACTTCTGCTTCACTCTGCACCTAGCTGGACATGTTCACTGTTTAAGTGTTCATCTAAAAATCAGCGATGCACAGTTGATTGACCCTGTATAACCTCTCTTGGCCTATTTCAAGGCTGAAGACACTAAAGGGTAACTAAGACATTTCCAAGATTTGTGGGGACACCGCACTCAAAAGATTATTAATAACCAGCTTACAGTCATCACCACGCTAAACCCAGTTACTGCCCATCTGTGTGTGTGTGTGTGTGTGTGTGTGTGTGTGTGTGATGTTCATACATCTTCATGAATATATAGGTATGTGCAGATGTATGTGTGTGTATGTGTTATGTTCATATATCTTCATGAATGTATAGGCATGTGCAGATGCGAATGTATGTGTGTGTGTATGCATGTGGAGGTCCAAGGTCAACATGGGGTTATCTTCCTCAGTCACTTTCTGTAAGAATGTCATGTTAGGGATCCAGTGTGGTGGCACACACCTATAATCCCAGCACTTTGGAGGCAGAGGTAGTCAGAGCTCTGTGAGTTCAAGGCCAGCCTGTTCTACATGAGTTCCAGGTCAGTCAGGGTCATACAGTGGGACATCTCTCTCTGTCTAAGGGGAAGGGAGTAAGGAAGAACATAACGTAAGAATCGAGATGCTGCTCAGGCATCTACAGCAGCCCTTCACCTCTCACAGATACCCGTAGGCACTCTACTGAGGCACCGCCTGTGAGTTCTGAGCTAACAGACTTACAGATACTCAGATCTCTCTCATCTGGTGTCTTGCTTACTTTTCTATTGTGGTAAAAATACCATAACCAAGGTGACTTATAAAAGAGAGAGTTTAAGTGGGCATAAAGTTTCATATGGTTAGTTTATGATGGCAGATCAAGGCACGGGGATAGGCAGTTGGAACAGCAACTAAGAACTCACACCTTGATCCACAAGCAGGAGGCAGAGAGTGGGCACAGTGGGAAAGGCATGAGTCTTTTGAAACTGCAAGCTCCCCTCTCCCTAGTGACATATCTCTTCCAACAAGGCCACATCTCCTGATCCTTCCCAAAGAGTTCCATCAAGTGTGGGCCAAGTATTCAAATATATGAGCCTATGGGGGCGGGCGGCATTCTCATGCAAACCACCACACCTGGGGAAGTAAGTTTACATCAAAGAGGGTAGTGATGACTACAGTTTCTGGTCCCCACCCTCTGCCCTGCTCCTCCCTGGGAATCAGAGAGTCTACCAGCAAACTTGTGCTGTGAAACTACCCCTAGAAAGATATAAGACAGTGGTTCCCAACATTCCTAATGCCAAGATCCTTTAATACAGTTCCTCATGTTGCAGTAACCCCCTCAACCATAAAATTATTTTCTTTTTTTTTTTTTTGGTTTTTCGAGACAGGGTTTCTCTGTGTAGCTTTGCACCTTTCCTGGAACTCACTTGGTAGCCAGGCTGGCCTCGAACTCACAGAGATCCGCCTGCCTCTGCCTCCTGAGTGCTGGGATTAAAGGCGTGCGCCACCACCACCCGGCTCATAAAATTATTTTCATTGCTACTCCATAACTGCAGTCTTGCTATTGTTATGAATCATTATGTAAATATCTGTGTTTTCCAATGGTCTTAGGCAACCCCTGTGAGTCATATGACCCCAAAAGGGGTTGCGACTCACAGGTTGAGAACCACTAATATAGAAGGGACTCCTCCCTGATTTCCTCTCTTCCCCTTCTCTCCTCCCCTAACCACTACCACACTGTCTGTCTCTGGTGCTGGATCCTGAACTCTCTTCAAAGCTCTCCCCATCCTGTTCTTCTCTGTCTGTTTGTCCATGGTATTAATACCTCTTCTACTCAACTTTTACCCCCCCCTCCAAAAAAAATTTGTCTCAGCGTTCCTCTTGAACCTGCATCCAGGACCTTTCACTTTTCAACTTATAATTGTTTTTCTTTTTCTTTTTTCTTTTTCTTGTTGTTGTTGTTGTTGTTGTTGTTGTTGTTGTTTTGAGACAAGGTTTCTCTGTGTAGCTTTTTGAAGCCTATCCTAGAACTGGATCTGTAGACCAGTTTGAGACTGGCCTCGAACTCATAGAGATCCACCTGCCTCTGTCTCCAAGTACTGGGATTAAAGGCGTGCACCGCCACGACTCCATGTATTACAGTTGGCCTTGAACTCATTGTCTAGGAGAAGATGACCTCAAACTTCTCATCTTCCTGCCTCCCTCTCTCTATGGCCAGGATTGCAGGTGTCTGCCACCACATCCAGTTTATGGCATGCTGGGAATGGAACCCAAGGCTTTGTGCATGCCAGGCAGGTACTCTTCCCACTGAGCCACAGCCACAGCTCATCCTGGAGCTTCTGAAACACCACTGAGCTGCGTCTCCAGCCCTCATTTTTTAAACAACTAGAGCGAAGTTGAGACTGAGGGGACAGTAAAGGAACGAGAGCCCTCTCACTGTTGTCCAGACTGACTCTAAACTCAAGATCCCTGTCGGGCTCAAGTGACCCTCCTAGCTCAGCCTCCCAGGAGGCTGCACAAGCACACCATCAGGTTTTGCTCTTTTACCTCGAGGGGCATGGGGACAGGGACAGGAAGGGGCTTGCCATCTCCCTCCTATGCACCTGAGGAAGGTGTGCCAGTGTCCTGTGGCTGGCGTGTCGACTCTTCGAAAGGCACCATCTCACAGCTGGAGGATGCCACCCCATGAGCCACATTTAGCCAGCACAAACATGCTTCCATGAGAGCTGTATTTTCTACTGTCAGTTTGGTTCCCCTTAGACCACACTCCAGAGTCCCCTGCCCTGTCTGGCTCTGGTTACACCTGGCAAAAGGGATGGTCTGTAAGCTGCACCATGCAGAAGCCAAAGAGCACCGCTGTGCTCGGAAGGGTCCCAGTGGTGGAGCAGGTTCAGAGGTGCTGGCTTCAGCTCATCCCCACGATAGTGAATTCAGAGGTAGCAGAAGCAAACAAGCAACAGCCTTGCCTGCGCTTCTCTGGCTCTTGGTGATCTCTCACACTATGTCTTGGGAATTATTTGTGTGTGTGTTGTTCATGGGCGCATGTGAGTACACATGTATTTGTAGGCCAGAAGTTGACTTCTTCGGCTGCTCTCCACCTTATTTTGGCTAGCGAGCCCCAGGGATCCTTCTATCTCTACTCCCCAGTGAGATTCCAGGAATGTCCCACTGTACCCACCCAGCCTTTTCTGTCAGTGCTAGGGATTGAACTCAGGTCTTCACGCTTGCATGGCAAACACTTTACCGACTGAGCCACCTCTCCAGCCCTTTAGGAACCTTTCGCTAAAGGTATGACTTAAGCAACTTCATCAGACAAATGAAGTATACAACAATAGGTGAAATACAAGTCCCCTATGTCCCCTGAAGAGCCATAAAGTCCTGGCCCCAGAGCTGCTGCTGCTGCTGCTGCTGCTGCATATGCATATGCATATGCAATAGTCCTTCAAAGGACTCCTCTGCCTGCTGGCTTTGACAATAAGAGATCATGATTACAAGTGGCTTTCGATTGTGGAAAGATCTTTGGTCTTCATTAAGGTTTATTTGTGACTGTTCCAATGGTGGTTTCTCAGAAGAAAAAGAATGCCGATGGTAATTAGGCCCTCCTAATTGCAGTAGACACTGATTGCCTGTATTAAAAAACATTTGAGGAAGTGTAGCAATTAGAGCTTCGGGAAATATTTAAAAAACAAAGCGAAAAGAGGCCTCATAGTGCAAGGACACAGAGAGTCATCCAGGAGCTCCTACCCAGCTGGAGTGGACCCTTGGCAACCCCAGACGTCTGGGCACAGTATCCTTTGGATGCTGGCCACTGCAGTCTGAGGAGGAAGGGCTGTGTTTCCTCCCAGTCATTCTGCAGACACGGCTGAGGTGACAGAGAAGGGAGACATTCTGCAAAAATGCATAAAGGTTATAATAATGCCAAGCATGTATTAGTTACACACACGTGCCCACTCACACATGCCTCTGTTAGATAATATTTTCAAGAAGCTAAAAATTGCTTTTATTTTATTTTACTCTGTGTGTGTGTGTGTGTGTGTGTGTGTGTGTGTGTGTGTGTGTGTGCATGCGCGAGTGTTGACACACACAGTATGGAGGTCAGAGGACAACTTGTAGGAGCCAGCTCTCTCTCTCTCTTTCCATCATGTGAATCCCTGGAAAAGAACTCAGGTTACCATGCTTTGCAGCAAGTACCTTACCCAAAGAGCCATCTCACCAGCCCCTGTATTTGTGTATCTAAAGTTTGACTTACAGGACGATATCTCTGTCGCTGTGAGATGCCATGCCAGGTATGGTTTTCTCGAATTCATCCGTCAAGGGTATCTCATCCACAGATGTACTGTGCCCATAAAGCAATGAGATTAAAATTTTGTTTCCATCTCCTAATTGGTACGGGCGCCCTGAGAGAAATATAGGCCCATTAAGTAAAGAATGCTGATTGCTAACTCACCTCCTACCTCCAGTGATGACAGGCTCAGTTAAGGGGTTTTATTAAGGCCCATTAAGGGGAAGACTAGGTGGCAGGTTTCTGGGTTGCTCGGAAGACTTTGCACATTTGAGCGAGTGGGTGGGGTAGAGCGCAAGAGTAGGAAGAGGCAGGTGAACGAGGAAGCGCTGGGGGCGGAAGGGACAGCTGGTAAGAGCACCAGATCACATGCCTCAAACACGGTTTGGGATCCGAAATATTTCATGCAATTTCAACCAAGTTTAATCTTTTCTGATATGTACACCAGGGCCGTTCTGAGTGCTTGGTGTTCACTGTGATGGCAACCCTCGGGGCAGGACCACCAGGCAGGAGATATTATCTCCGTTTTCTGAATGAGGAAAGTGAAGCTGAGGGAGGTAAAGTAACTCAGTCAGAGTCACCAAGTGCGTACACAACAGAGCCAGAGTCAACACCCCATCCTCGGGAGCCCGGTATTACATAAGCTAGCCAGCAAGTGCTGCAGTGTCGGAAGCCTCCTTCCCTAGCACCTGTCCCTTCACCTCACTCTGCAGGTAACTAGCTGAGCATCTCCAGTGAGGCAGGTAGCTGCTTAGGCTACGTGCTAGAGAGTTCCCTTGGAGCCTGGTTCTGTACAAGCATCCTGCTGTCATTACTCCACCTCACATGAAACTAATTTATCAGTTCATGGGAATGCAGGAAAGTACTATCAGACACTCTGTAGCAGGAATCTTAAAAGTTCTTATTAATAAAAACAAACCTGGAGCCAGGTATTGGGGGGAACGCTGAAAGATAAGAGAGACAGAACAAGCCACAGCCACCTCAACTTCCTCAGCTGATCCTGTTTCCTCAGACTGGAAGCTTCTGAGTCCTCATCAAAATGGATCTCAGCTGAACTGCTGCTCAAAAGCCTAAAAGCTTAATTAGCCCTAGTTCCTAGTCCTCATGCCTTACATACCTTTCTGCTTCCTGCCATCACTTCCTGGGATTAAAGGCTCTTGTTACCACACCTGGCTGTTTCCAGTGTGGCTTTGAACTCACAGAGATCCAGATGGATCTCTGCCTCTGGAATGCTAGGATTAAAGGCGTGTGTGCCACCATTTTCTGGCCTCTGTATCTAGTGGCTGTTCTGTTCTCTGACCCCAGATAAGTTTATTAGGGTGCACAATATTTTGGGGAACACAATATTACCACAACACTCAGAAGCAGTATGCCAAAGCCGAAGCCAGAGCAGCAGTCAGCTCACAAAACACAAACAAAACTAGAGGAACCCATTTCCTCAAGACATGGAGAATCCATAGGGAAAGTGGGAACATGGAGGCGTGGGGACTCCAAACTCAGGCCAACGAGTATTAGATGGAAGGATCAGCTCACAGGTCCAGGAGTTTCGTCCTTCCTGGGTACCATTGGGAGTTTAACTCCAAGACTCTGCAGATAGCATAATTGATGGTTGGAGTCCTTTGTGTAAAATGGCATAACATTTGAATATAGCCAATGTACAACTGCCTATATATTATAAGCCATCTGTAGATGACTTACAATACCTAATATAACACAGATGCTATTAAATAGTTGCTCTACTGCATTATTTATGGAATAAGGACAAGAAAAAAGTCTGCAGATGCTCAGGACAGATGCAGCCATTGTAAACGTAATTACACTTTTCCATCTAGGATTGGTTGACTGTACAGGACTGGATGACTGACTGTACTGCCAAGGTGATTAACTGGAAAAAAAACTAATAATTAAACCAGCCCTTGCAGTTGGCAAATGAAACTTACCAGTTAAAGGCACTGGTAAGTAAGATGAGTTTTAGAAGTCCCACATCTAGGTACATCATGGTACAAATGGTTGATAGCATTAGGAAGTAAGAGAAAATAGCTAAGTATAATAAGCTTGAATAAGAATGCCCCCGGCCCCCGCCCCAATAGATTCATTTGAATGTTTAGTCACCAAGGATTGAAGCTCTTTGATAGGATTAGAAGGATTAGGAGGCGTGGCCTTGTTGGAGGAAGTGTGTCACTTAGGGTGGGTTTTGAGGTTTCAAAAGCCAATGCCAGACCCAGTCTCTTTCCCCACTCCGACCCTCTGCCTACATTAGGTTGTAGCTCTCAGACACTACTCTAGCACCACATGTACCACTATGGTCCCACCGTGATGATAATGGACTAAACCTCTGAAACTGTAAGCCACCCAATTAAATGTTTCCTTTATAAGAGTTGCCATGGTCATGGTGCCTTTCCACAGCAATGAAACAGTGACTAGGACACTGAGCCAGGTGGCACAGGTCTACAATCCCAGCTACTTGGGAGGGAGGCTGAGACAGGAGGATCACAAGTACAAGGTCTGCCAAAGTTCAAGACCAGCCTGTGTAAACTTAGTATGACCCTATGAATGATAAATTAATAATAATAATAATAATAATAATAATAATAATAATAATAAACAAGAAGTGGTTTGGAAATATGGCTCAGTCAGTATATAACCTGGGTTCAATCCCAGGGCTGTGGAACAATCCTTTTCTACACTATGAATATGTATTATTCCCATTGGTTAATAAAAAGCTGACAGGCCTGTAGCTGGGCAGGAAGTTAGGCAGGAAAACCAAACTGAGAATGATGGGAAGGAGGGTGGAGTCATGAGACACCAGCCAGCTGCCCAGGAAGCAAGACATGCTAGAGGTCAGGTTAAAGCCACAAGTCACATGGCAATACATAGATTAATGGAAATGGATTAATTTGAATGTATGAGTTAGCTAGTAACAAGCCTGAGCTATCGGCCAAGCATTTATAATTCATATTCAGCCTCTGAGTCCGTTATTTGGGACTGGATGATCAGGACAGAAAACCTCCATTTATACCCTAGCATTGTAACAACAACAACAAAAAGAATGAACAGAAAAATCAGAGCTGGATGTGATTGGGCACTTCCATAATCCCAGTGCTTAGGAAACTGAGGCAGGAGGTCTGCCTAGGCTACCAACAGCAAGACACTGTCTCAACAAAAGACCATTGGAAGAAAGGAATAGAAAGAAAATCTTAAAATGTTCAGAGACAAGAAAAGGTTACTGTGCACGGAGTCCTTTATTTTCTTCCTGCCTGACATTATTTAAACAGAAGACATATAGCTTTAAACTATGTTATATCAAACAATAAAGCAAGAGGGTTTTTTGTTTGTTTTGTTAGTTGGTTGAGTTTTTTTTTTTGGGGGGTGTGGTTTGAGACAGGGTCTCTCTGTGTAGTTTTGGTGCCTGTCTTGGATCTTGCCCTGTAGACCAGGCTGGCCTCAAACTTACAGAGGCTCTGTCTCCCGAGTGCAAGTTTTTTTTTTTTTTAAGAGCATTATTTATAACAAGATCTCTGCTGAGAGAAAGTAGAACGGAAACCCTAAAATTGAAAGAGATGTTGTTCAGCTGTGAGGGGATGGGCAGGGGTAGAGGGTCATCCCCTTGTGGCCTCTGCTGTTTGAATAATTATTATATGCCAAGTACTGTGTCTAACATGCAGTTCAACATGCGTGAATCTGCATCTCTAAACCAATGTGCACACACTAAAATAAAACAAAACAAAAACACAGTAACTTTATCCAAGGAACAGTATCCAAAATATACAAAGAGCTCCTCTAAATTCACAATAAAAACGGAAGAACTTGACATTTTTCTTGGGTGAGAGTGTGAACAATCAGGAAAGCGAAGGCACAGATGGTCAGCAAGTGCATGAAATGGTGCTCATTCTTGTTAGTCACCAAGGTAGAATCAATTAAATCAGTGTGCGGTATCTCCTCACAGCTGTCAGCATGGCTGCAGTCCACGGAGTGACAGCTCCAGATGGCACCAAGCACCTGGAGCAACTGCACCTGCCATGCACCACTATTTGAAATGACTAATATTTGGAGTTTCCTTACCAAGTTAAATGATCCTGTGTGCATCATAGGACCTGGTAACTCCAGGCACAGGTACTTACCAAGGTTGACCAAAAACATTTCAGCGAAGGCCTCGTGTGCAAAGGCACATAGCAACACTAACCAGAATAGCCTGAAACAAGGGATAATACAGATATCCATCAAGGTGAAGATGGACAATGGAAGACTACTCAGTAACACAAAGCAATTAACCATTGGTATCCACAAAAGTGTAAATGAAACGCAAAAGAGAAAGACATTGCACAAAAGAAGCTCGTCACTGTCCTGTTGTTATTTGTGTTGTTCGTTTGTTGTCAACCTTTTAGAAGCTAAAGTCATCTGAGAAAAGCCATCACCTCAAATGAGAATATGCCTCCATAAGATTGGTTTGTAGGCTAGCCTGTGGGACATATTCTTGATTAATATTAGATATGAGAAGGCCCAGCCCATTATGGGTAGTCGTACCCCTGAGCAGATGGTCCTGGGTTGTGTAAGAAAGCAAACTGAAAAAACCATGAGAAGTAATGCAGTGAACAGTGTTTCTCCATGGCCTCTGCTTCAGTTCCTGCCTCCAGGTTCCTGCCTCGTCTTTCCTCAATGTACCGTGACCTGGGATGTATAAGCTGAAATAGACCCTTCCCTCCCGAATCTGTTTAGGGGCAGTGTTCTACCACAACAGTAGAAAGCAAACTAAGACAGTCACAAAGAGAACAACTGCATTACAGCATTTGTATGAGGTCCTGGTCACATGACCATGGCGATGGAGTTAGGTTGACTAGACAGGTACAAATGAACTTTCTGGGAAGATGGAGATGTCTCATATCACTTCAGGGTGGCTATCACACAGATGTATGCAATATTTAAGATTCATCAAAGGAAACACTCCTAATACTTAAATATTACTCTATGTAAACTATATTTTAATTTTAAAGTTTGTTTTAAAAACCTACATGTGGTGAGAAATCTTAATTATCAACTTGACTGGATATGAAATCAACTAAGAGATAACTGTCTTCTCTGCATACTTCTGCATATCTCTGAGGGATTTCTCGATCAGGTTATCTGAAGCCAGAAGATCCACTCCAAATGTGGGTGGCACCTTCCATGGCAGCCATGTAAAAGGAGGTCCAAGGGGAAAGCTCTGCTTTTGACCTCGTTGCTTCCATTTCTCCCTGGTGAGGTCATCCACTGGGTGGCTGCTGTCAGTTGCTGGTGTGGTGTTCCTACAGTCCTTCACTGGGCTCAGAACCAGCTTCTCCAGCCTGCCAATGTAGACTGAAGAGTTTTGGCTCCCCAGGAACCCCCAGATCAGTGCCAGCTTGGAGCTGCTAAGGCATTCCACCGGGTTCTCAGCATCTCCAGCGTAAAGACGGATCATTGTTGGACTACCCAAAATCTATCATGTAAGTCAATCTAATGAAGCTCTTTTTAATATAACCCATTCTATCATTTCTGTTCCTCTAGAGTAATGGTCCTCAACCTTCCTAATGCTGCCACCCTCTGATACAGTTCCTCATGTTTTGGTGACCTCCAACCAAAAAAATTATTTTTGTGATTATAGAATCTCCCCCGCCATGTTAAGTATCATAAAATTATTTTCATTGCTACTTCATAACTGCAATCTTTCTACTGTGATGATCGTAATGTACATATTATTGAAGACAGAGGTTTGCCAAAAGGGTCATAACCCACAGGTTGAGAACCACTGCTCTAGAAAACCCTGAATAACACATTCTGAATTTGTGTTTTGGTCTTACAGATAGAGTATCAAAGTCCAAAGAAACAATGATAGTGGGTCATTGTTACACAGCAAGGGAGTGGGGTCGTGGGGCTAACAATGGGAGCACAGGCTGCACCTTACAGCCACTGCCTCAAATCACATGCAAAACAAATTCCAAACTGACCATCCTTAAGGGTAAGAGCTGACACTGTAAAACCTCCACAGGAATATGTACAAATAAATCACACCAAAAGCACTAGTGAAAATAAGAAATAAACTGAGCACCACAAGGTACTCAATGTTGTATATAAATCGACACCATCAATAAAGTGAAGAGAAGCCAGCAAGATGGCTCAGCTGGGAAAGCTGCTGGCTGCCAAATCTGGCAACCTGAGTTCAATCACCAGCACCCCCACATGGTAAGAGAGCAGCTCCTGAAATTTCTCCTCTGGCCTCCACATGTGTACCATAGAGCACACATGAAAGTATACACACACACACACACACACACACACACACACACACACACACAAACCCCAAATACAATTGTTTTAAAAAAGTTGAAGTGCGAAGAAAGCTAGGTATGATGATTCGTATTTGTGATTCTAGCACTTGAGAGGCTAAGACAAGAGGATGGCCACAAGTTCCAGGCCAGCCTGGGTTATGTAGTGAGTTCTAAGTCAGTATGAGCCACAGAATGAGAACCTCCCTCACAAAAAGAAAGAGGCTGAAGAACGTTCTGGGGTTAGGGGAGGAGTCTAAGATCCCTTGCTGCTCTTACTCAGGACCAGTTCTGTTCCTAGCCCCCATGTCAGGTGGCTCACAACAACCTGTAATTCCAGGTCCTGGGGATCTGACCCCTCTTCTGGCCTCCATGGGCACACAAACACACATGTATATACACAGATATACACATAATTGCTGTCTATATCATTCTGTATAAATAAAACACTGATTGGCCAGTGGCCAGGCAGGAAGTATAGGCGGGACAAGGAGAGAGGAGAATTCTGGGAAGTGGAAGGCTGAGGGAGACACTGCCAGCCGCCGCCATGACAAGCCGCATGTGAAGATACCGGTAAGCCACAAGCCACGTGGCAAGGTATAGATTTATAGAAATGGATTAATTTAAGATATAAGAACAGTTAGCAAGAAGCCTGCCATGGCCATACAGTTTGTAAGCAATATAAGTCTCTGTGTTTACTTGGTTGGGTCTGAGCAGCTGTGGGACTGGCAGGTGACAGAGATTTGTCCTGACTGTGGGCCAAGCAGGAAAACTCTAGCTACACATAATTAAGGAATAAAATAAGTCTTTAAAAAGAAAGAGAAGAAAACCAAGAGAATAAGAGAAAATATTTGAAAATTACTTGCATACAGACAGAACTAACAATTTTTAAATAGCAGATTAATTTGTTTTTCTTGCTGTTCACAGCTCTGAAGACTGAATCTCTAGAGCCTTGTGCATACTAAGCAAGTGCTCTACCCTGGGCAAATATGTCATATAAATGATGGGTAAACAAATAAAAAGATGGTTAGTGTCATCAGTCACTAGGGAAATGCAAATTCAAATCACAATGAGCTCTTGTGTGGCACCCCATAGGACAGCTGAAATACAAACAGTGGACAACTTTACATAAGGGACCTGAGTATCACAGATTCCAACTTCTGTAGGGCCCTTCTAACCAAACATCCTGTGCTGATTCCCCAGAAGTCACCTGTGTGATTGCGACTGTTTACAGGGATGTGGGAAAAGCAGACCCTTATGCATTGCTCCTAGATTTTATTTTATTTTGTTGTTGTTGTTGTTGTTTGAGACAGGGTTTCTCTGTGTAGCTTTGCACCTTTCCTGGATCTTGCTCTGTAGACCAGGCTGGCCTCGAACTCACAAAGATCCACCTGCCTCTGCCTCCCGAGTGCTGGGATTAAAGGCGTGTGCTACCACCGCCCTGCGCTCCTAGATTTTAAATTTGGGACATCAAGCTACATGACAGGTTCCAGGTACAAAGACTGTGTGCAGATGATCCCACTTACATGAAATGTCCAGAATAGCCAAATCCTACTTTAAAACACCAGATAAATGGTTGTCACGGCTGGTAAAGAAGAGGTAAGTGGAGAGGGGGTTGTTTCTGGACAAGGGGCTTCTTTGTGGGGTGGTAAAGCACTCTAAGTTAGGCAGTGGTGGCATTCTACAACTGTGTGAATATGCTAAAATCATTTCATTGCATGCTTTAAGGGGGTGATTTTTATATTACAGGAATTATACCTCCATAATGCTGTGGTTTGGTTTTTGTTTCTTGCTTGCTTGCTTGCTTTTAATGTATCAGAGAGGATGAGAGAGTGGGTATTGAGGCTTTGAATCAAGTCATGGGGTTTGAAATTGATGGTCGTGGGTGTGTAATGGGATCGTGGGACAGTGAGGAGGCCCTGAATGAGATACCAAAGCACCAACATGGTAATGGCACCCATCTGTACTGCTAGGCACATTCCCTTGTAGTCTGCAGGAGCTGGAGATAGTCCCCCACAATGGGGGTGGCAACTTCCTGCCCGCACCCCAAGCACTCCAGCTTTCGAGCCCCGAAAGACGAAAGCCGTGGACTTGGCTCACTCTTTCTCAAGTAGAATTTCTGCAACAAAATTATCTACCAAACCTGCAGCCTAAGCATCAGGCAGGAGAAAGAATAAAAAGAGAAAGGAAGGCAGTTTCCTAGTAATTAAGTCTGAATTATTCACAACCTGTTAGACACTATCCCCCTTCTGATGTAGAAAATTACATTTTCATTTCTCCCCCAAGTCCTAAATACCTTTGCTGCCAAAGCTGCATTTTTGGCTAACAGCCCTGGGAGCCCTCCTGGGAGCCATGGGTACCCAGAGTTTGAGCCCAGGGCCAGGTGCATACTTGGCCAAACCTTCCCATGAGCCATTAACAGACTCATCCCCCTGACTCCCCGCCACACCCCCAGAACTCTCAAAGGAGATGCTTAAAACTCCCATCCAGTGGTTCCCCACCAGGGCCCGCACATTGTGAGAGCTCCTAAAATTTCTGTAAGTGGCCTAGTTTCAACCAACTGAAGCAAAGAGGGAATGTATTGACCAAAGGAACTAAACTTTGGGAAGGCTAAGACATGGCTGTCTCTGGGACAATGAAGCCAGGAACCGGGACAATCCTGATACCCCAGCCTGCCCCACCTCCCTCAACACACTACTCCTTCCTCTTTTTTTCCATGAAGCTGGACACATGGCATTCAGTGGCAGCCTGGCTCACGTCTTATCCCATGGAGTCTGGAGGACGCCTCTCCCTTTCTTGCCTCTAAAGGTGGTATTACTGCTGGGGGTCAGAGGAACTGGGCACACTGTGGTTGGTGAAACCCATACAAATCAGGTTGTTGGAAAAGAACAGAAAGAGTTCCCTTGTACTATGGAAAGAATGCTCCCAATTAGAAAGGAGTCTGGGACTAGCAGGGCACACCCTTATCACAAGAGTCCCACAGCCTGGCTGAAGAAATTCCTGTTTTTCCAGGGGTGGCTGCAGCCATATCACTTAGACACTCTGTGACGGTGGGCTGAGTTTTCTTGTCGACACAATAGGACCATATTTCAAGGAAGTGAGGCCCTGTTTCAAAAACAAACCCTCCAGCCAGGCATGGAGGCTTGTACTTCTGGTATTAGCTCCTTAGAGGGCAGCAAAGGCAGGAAGATTACATGACTCCAAGAGTTCAAGGCCAGGGGCTAGCAGCATAGCTCAGTGGGGAAAGGACAAACCTAAGGACCGGAGTTCTGCCATCAAACACCATGTGGTTCAATCTCCAAACCTGAAAGTTACACATACAAACATTACCAACTTCAGGCCTGTGTCCAGAACAATTCTGTCTGAACCTCTGTGGATGGAACGCAGACAACCACGCTTCTTAAGGATTGCTGGCCGGGTCCACTGTGCCACATATTGAGAATGAGTTGCATAGCTCATTGTTCCTCAACCCCAATGTGTGTTAGCATCCCCAGGGAGGTTTTTAAAGTGACTCTGCCCTCAGTCTGCAGGAAGCCCCATCTAGATATAGTTCTTAAGGCCCCCACATAGCTTCAATGTATAGTTACTGCTAGGGATCACCAGCCTCACACGTGTGCCTTCACCAAGTACCCGTGCTGACCTCCATAACTGTTTACACCCCATCCCCTCTTCTGGACCACAGTCCTAGCCACTCAGTGACCTGCTGTGTAGATCTCTGCTCATGGGCCTCTGGGTGCCTCAAACTCAAAATGCGTAAGACAAAACTCCATCTCCCAGCACACGTTGCAGGCCAGGGGGAGATCTGAAAATTTCACTGGGACAGAGATTCTGGATGCAGAATCCACGCTTCCTTCTACCCCATCCCCAGCTCATACCAACTGCAAACTCGTAACAACTGTCCTGCCTCGGGCTCCTGAGTGCTAATACCACAGGCGTGAGATACCCCATGTCAGAGCTAGAGTTATCCTCTGCCTGTAAGCGAAGAGTAGAGGGCAAATGAAGAGACTTGGTGGGATGGGTTGGAAACTCAGAATCCAAGGTTAAAGAACTGAAGAGGGAGTTGTTGAAGACAGCTCAAGTGGTAAGGTATTTCTCCCCGAGTCCCATCCCCAGAACCCACATAAAAGAAAGCCAGGCATAGCATGGAGGACTTATCATCCCAGTGCTGGTATGGCTGAGGTCCTTAGAGCCGCCTGGCCAGCCAGCCCATGCTACTGGGGCAAGTGCCAAGCCACTGAGAGTGGTGCCCTGATGATACACTGGACCACCAGGCCAAGAAGCAGGGGAGGAGCTTTCAAGGGAAGGACTTTTTTCATCACATCGAAGACTCTTCCTAAGTGGTCAATAAATGGCAGCTGAGAGAAATGGTATGGAGGAGGGTTTGGTCTCCTCAGTGTTCAGAGGATGGCAGAGGGCACGAAGAAATTTGGGCTGCTCACGTGTGTGGGAAGTCTTAGGAGTCTTCAGCCACACCGCCCGCTCTTATTTCTAGCTAGCCTCCAGTGAGCTCCTACCTTGGAGCTGTTGGTTTGTTGTTCCCTTTGCCTGGAGCACTTTCCTCCAGGCGTTCCAGACGACCTGCTAAGTCATTCCCATGACCTCAGCTCCTCCCTCCTCAAACATCACCTTCATACTTTTCATCTCCTGTTAGCTTGATAACACTGTGACAAAATGCCTGTGAAAATCAGCTTAAAAAGAAGAAAGGTTGATGTTTGCTCACGTTGCCTTTGGTCTGTGGCAAGGCTGAACACCACAGCAGAGAGTACATGGTGAAGCTTAGCTGCTCACCAGATGGTTGCTAGGAAGTGAAGAGAGAGAAGAGGAAGACTTCAGTTCCTAATATGCCCCCAAAACCGTATTTCTCAGTGACCTCGCTTTCTTCCATCAGGTCCTACTTCTTACAGGTTCTAGAGGCTCCAGTGCCATCAGCTGAAGATCAAGCCTCTAGCGCACGAGCTTCATAGGGGAAGGTCATATTTGAAGTGGAATGTCCTCCCTCCTGATTATCTTTTCTCCCCCCATGGAGCACTGTCTTATATACGCTACAGCTGGCCATCCTCAGGCCTCAGCGTCTACAGATTCAACCAGCCGTGGATTGAGAATGTTTTGTTTAATTGCCTCTGTTCTGAATATGCAAGCCTTTCATCCTGTCATTATTCCTTAAACAATGTAGTAAAACAACTATTTATGCAGCATTTATATCACACTAACTATTATAAATAATCTAGAGATGATTTAAATAATAAACATATATGCAAATACGGTATCATTTTACATAAGGGACTTGAATATTCATGGATTTGGATATCCAGAGACCCGGAACCACTCCTCTCAGATGAAAAGGATGATCAGCTATTACTCAAAAACCTAGTCTATTAACCATTTTCCCACTTGCCGTGACCTCTGTGCAAACGGCACAGTGTATGACAGGCAGTACAAATGCTTAGGGCAGTTAAAAACCACATACCATCTCCACAGGTCACAGCCCAGCAGGACTGGCAAGAGCCCAGTGATGTATTCATTTCCAGGTGGAGGCCACACAATCTTCTTAGAGGTGATATCCCTTGACAAGTCTCCAGGCAGAGGCCCGGGACCCTGGCCATCTTTACTGCATAGAGACACATCTCCGTCAGGTGATCCAGCAAAGGGAATGGGCATGCACAGGAGGTAAGCACGTGGGTGGCCAGCTCCTGGGAGGCTGCCTTGCTGTGACAGCCTCTGTCAACTGCACTTCTGGGCAAAGTCCCATGCGGAAGCCGTGCAGATTCTACTGTGGAAATGGGCTTTCGCCAAGCGGGAATTTGAGCTGACAGGGAGCCTGGGCTGTCCCCACGGCAGCACTGCTTTTAGCCAAAGTCCTTTTTAGACATCCAGGCTCAGTGGTGCTGCAAATGTCTAAGGGCCAGCTCTGAGGGGGCGAGAAAAGCATGCATGCATATGCATACCTATTCATGTTTTACTTTGGGCTCATATCAAGTATATGTACCAGATAACTTAGAAATAATTCCTAAGTATGAACTACTTTTTATCTTCGATGACACTAACCCGGTGAATTCTTATGGGGTGTTGTCCCTGGGTTTTGCTGCACTCGTGTATCTGCAGCTGTGTTATCCAGTCTTCTGTCACCATGACAGACACCGGACTGAAGCAACTGAGTAGGAGGAGGGCTTGTTTTGGCTCACAGATTCAGAGCCTCTCAGATGGCGCCGTTGCTATGGGCCTATGGTAAGAAGCATGTTGTGGAAGAGGCTACTTACCTCATGGTGGTCAGGAAGAGAGAAACAGATAGACAGAGAGAGACAAAGAAAGAGAGAACAGATAAGGGCCCAGTACAAGGTATATCTTTTCAGGGCATGCCCTCAGTGAACTACTTTCTCCAACCAGACCATATCTCCAGTGATGCTATCATATTATGAATGACATCAAGGAATGAATCCATTAAGTCCGAGTCCCCAGGATCCATTCACAAAGCTCAACAGACAGTCAAGGCTTTAACACATGAGCCCATGGCACATGGCATATCCAACCATAACACTAAGGTACATTTTCAAGTCAGTCGGAGTTTGACAACGTGCCATACACTTCACAAGACTGCCACTGCAGACACAACCCATGCTGCGGGCTCATATGATTAGCAAAGCTTTTGGACCACTTTCTGATATCTGTGAATCTGACCAACAGAACAGTAAATCCAACTCCAATTGAAACACTGGCTGGAGACCATGGTGTAAATACTTGGCTATGGCTAATTTCAGGCTACCAAGCTGTTTGCTGAATGCAAAGCTAAAAAATGTGAGAGATGCTCAGTATAAAGCCATTTGTTAAATAGTATTTCTGCAATATTTATGTAAATATATGCTATATAGTTATGTAGAAGTGTTACGTAGATAGTATAATAGCTTTCCTTCATATGCAAGGAGCATACTCCAAGACTCCAAGTGAACACCTGAGGCCATGGATATTACTGAACACTGTGTGTACACTTTCTCCTACACATACATAACTCTTATGACAAAGGGCTTTGTGTGTGTGTACGTGTGTGAGTGTATATATAGTATATGTGGTTGGTATGCACATGTGTAGGGGATTGCATTCACCCATGAGTGTACAGAGGACAAAGATGTCCTGCTCTGTCACTCTCCACCTGTTCCCTTGAGGTAAGTGTCTTCACTGTACCTAGAGCTAGATTGGTCACCAGGAAACCCTGGCGATCTTCCAGCCTGCCCCTGCAGCCTGCCCCTGCAGCCTGCCCCTGCAGTGGTGAGCTTACAAATACACCCGAGACCATGTTTAGTTTTTTCCTCAGGTTCTGGCGATTTGAACGCAGGTCCCCAAGTTAGCTGAGCAAGTGCTCTTACATGCTGAGCCATCTCCCCAGTTAGGTAAGGTTTAATCTGTAACTTATATGAAGTAAGATACTAACAATAACTAATAATAAGACAGAAAAATCTTTAATAACATATAACAAAATATAATAATAATAAAAGTTACATCAATACATGCTCTTTCACAAAACATGGATTTTCCAATTAATATTTTGGGGCCTCAGTTGGCCGCAGTCTGGAAGTATAGAAGGCAGAGTGATGGATGAAGGCAACGACTGTGTTTATAAACTGCAAGAGCGGGGTGGAAAACGGCCAAATGTAAAGCTGTTAAGCAACGAGTTTTGAATGTTATCTTTTAAAATGTAACTTAACTGATCACAAGCTTATATCGTCTAATTTTTAATAAAGGCTGTGTTTACAGTCAGCTTAGAGAAATCCTAAAAATTTAACAACCATCTCTACCAGCTCCAGCATAACACGGGCATTCTAGCACTTTGAAGCAGCTAAGTCACACACTGGGGTGTAGGGTCTCCTTAGGGACTAAAAAAGCCATTTTATTCTGAAACTGGCATCTTGGGCGCATACATTCACTAGTCTGGTTTCAGATTAGTGTGTGGAGAACAGACACTTGTTTAGAATGTCAAAGGAAGCATCAGACACTTGAAGTTGAACAGACTCTCCCTGTCTCCTTCCCTCCCTCCCTCCCTTCCTCCATCCATCCATCCCTCCCTCCGTGTGTGTGTGTGTGTGTGTGTGTGTGTGTGTGTGTGTGTGTGTGTGGTCACAAGTATGTGCACATGTGTGTAGGCCCAAAGTTGATACTGTCTTCCTCAGTCACTCTCCACTTTGTTGAGGCAGCGTCTCGCTGACCCAGGAACTCACTGGTTCAGTTAGTCTAGCTACCAAGCTGTCCCTGGGATCTCCTGCGTCTGCCCCTGAGTGCTGGGAACACAGGCCTCTGTGGGAGTCCTAGGGGATCTGAGCACCGGGTCTCCATGCTTTTAAGACAAACTCTTAACCCACTGAACCATCTCAGAAGTACAGCAAACTAGTTTTAAGAGGACCACCAGGCCAGGAATGGAAGGAAAGAAGGGTGGCAGAGGCAGCTGTATCTTCGGGTCACCCCACCCTCATAAAGGACACAGCAAGCCACAAGCAGTTCCACCTGGCATGCGCACAGTGGAGGCAGCAGGGAGGCAAGAAGCTGGGGCTCTGGAAAGGAGCACCATGCTCTGCTGAGGGAGGGAGTTCCAGTGCCAAAGAATGACTTCACAGCACCAGAAGTTTAGTGAAGGCTGCCCGAGGAAAAGGTATACGCGGAAGAAATCGTGGCTGTCAGGTCTCAGAAACCTGGGACAAATGGCTCTCCCAGCATCCCTCAGTACCTGTGGCTCCTCCCAGCACTCCTCACCCCGCCCCCTACCCTAAACCCCTCCCTCCCAGGGGCTGGGCTTCCGCTTCCCTTCCCCCAGCCTGATCCCTAGATAATTCAGCCATTTGGCTATGCCAGTTTCTTGGTCTTTTGGCCTGGGCCATCTCTCTTGGTCTGTGGCTCCTCCCTCTCTCCCTCTCCTCTCATGATCCATTTTAGACTGTTGACCATGTTTAGTCTGGGCTCTTCCTTCTGCCTGCATTCTTCTTAAACCTACAACAAAAACCTCCTTACTTTATTTCATTTTTTCATTCACTGGCCACGTGCCAACAGCCAGCACCCACATGTCAGTTGTGTGTGCAAAGTGGACCTTCTAGCAGAGTCAAGCTTTCAGATGACCAACCTCTCCCTGGTGTCTCAAATGCAATCTTCACAGGATAGTCTGCAGGTGGCCTTTGACAGGTTCTGGTCTCATCCTGTTTGACCTGAACGCAAGAAAGCTGCAGCATGTGCTGGGAATGCGACATTCAGAGTCCCGGAGAAGCTGGCTGGGTCAAGCTGTGTTGCAGTCGCCATCCCCACCTCCAGGAACTCACGGCAAATCATGGCTTGACCCCAGGAACAAAATCCAGACAGTGTTGCTTCCCAGAGTCCTTCAGCTGGAATGTAAGTGAGCAGAGCCTAGATTCCTTCCACCTTGGAAGCTCGCCCGAGTCTCCACCCCCGTGGGCCCCTGTTGCTTATCTGTAAGTAATAAATTTCATAACTGGCTGCACATGCATACATGGGTTCTGTCTCACCGTGTTCAGAAACATTGGCGGCCAGGGCTGTACATGAGCAAGCACAAACACACACACACACACAAACACACACACACACACACACACACTTTTAGGTTTTTTTGTTTTTTGAGACAGGGTTTATTTTTTTGTTCATTGGTCTTTCCCATTCTCTTAGTTAAGAAAATGGATTTACCCCGATTTTTGCCACATTCCCGAGTCTTGAAAGAGTATTAGGATACTGTACATACTCAGTGAATAAACTTTCAAATAATTAGATACATTTTGATTTATCTATAGAAAGACTGTGGCAATACGATGTTAGGGAACCATCAGGGATAATCCCAGAGACTGAAGCACAGCGTAAGTAAGTCACTTACAGATTAATTTTCATAAGTAATAAGCTTCTCCCTCCTTTACCTTTCCTTGACAATTCAAAGTTTCTTGCTATATGGTCCACTTCAGGGCGGCTTGTTCTTAAAAACCTGGGTGAATGTCGGGTATGGTGGTACCCATGTACTTGAGAGGCAGAGGCAGGCAGTTCTCTGTGAATTCCAGCCCAGCCTAGTCTACATAGTGTCTTCTAGGCTAACCAGAGCTACATAGTGAGACCCTGTTTCAAATAAATAAATAAATCAGGCCAGAGAGGAAGAGCCTGTGTCTCATCTTTGGTAAGGGGTAAGGGGTAAGGGAGTAAGTGTGGATGGTTGTGGCAAGAATTACACCTCTTGAAAGAAAAACTAAGAAAGACAATAAGTCATCCCGATAGTCACTCAGCCTAGATGGCACATCTCAAGCCATCTCTACACTATAGTTAATTCCTTTACCAAATCCAGCAGCTGATCCATGGGCCATGACCTGGGGTGGCGGATCTAACCAGAGGAGGAATTTTTTTTAACTTGCTTATTTTTATTTTACGTGCATTGGTGTTTTGCCTGCATGTATGTCTGTGTGGGGGTGTCAGATCTTAGAGTTACAGACAGTTGTGAGCTGCCATGTGGGCACTGGGAATTGAACCCGGGTTCTTTGGAAGAGCAGCCAGTGCTTTTGACCACTGAGCCCTCTCTCCAGCCCCCTGAGGAGGAGTCTGTGTCTCTGGGAAGCTTGCAGTCAGTAGGATATGCTGCAGCTGATCTACTCTCCCTCAGAGACTTAGCTTCCTGGGTTTACAGATGCGCTGAGTGGGAAGCATAGAGCTGCCACATACATTTCCTCTTTTTGTATATATTTCTTGTTTTTTTACCATTTTGCTTTAGTGTGGTATATTTCTTACAATTGAGGAACTGCTATTAATGTATTATTATTAGCAAAAGTCCATAATTTATATCCCCATTACTCTGTGTTGTACAGTCTACAGTTTATACCAACTTGGCTCTGTTCCACGGAGCCTCATCACCAGCCCCCACTCTGTGGCTTGACAGGTACAAGGCTAACATAGTCCACCTTTACAGCCCCAAAGTCCCCCATACTCTATCTCTTTAGTCTATCCTCCCCACCACCCTCAAACTCTTGCAGCTACTGATCTTTTTACTGGTTTCATAGTCTGGCCTTTTCTAAAATGTCACATAATGAGAACCACACAGTATACAACCTTTTCAGACTGGAATATTGTCTAAAAGGGGGGAAGTTGGCTGGATATGTAGGTCACTTGTAGAGTGCTTGCTTACATGTAAGGCCTTTGGGTCTCTTCCCAGCAACACAGAAAACACGTTTTGTTACAATTTTTTCAGACTTTGTTTTTGAGACAGGGTCTCATGTTCCCCGGGCTGTTTTTCAACTTGCTTTAGAGCCACCGATAACCTTGAACTTTTTTTTCCAGACAAGATTTCACTATGTAGCCCTGGCTGTCCTGGAACTCACTTTGGAGACCTGGCTGGCCTTGACCTCAAAGAGCTCCACCTGCCTCTGCTTCCCAAGTGCTGGAATTAAAGGCGTGCAACACCAAGACCTGGCCAGACCTTGAACTTTTGATCTTCCAGCTTCTACTTCCCAGGTGCTGGGATTGTTGGCACAACCTGGGATGTAGATGGTGCTTGAACCCAGGACTTTGTGCATGCTTGGCCAACACATTGCCCACTGAGCTTTGTCCCCAGTCCGGATTTCATTATTCTACACCAGTTACCAGAAAAACAAGGAACTTCCATTTCTCTTTTACTCACACTATCAAGTATTAGTATTTTTAAATCTTTATTTATTTATCATTTGTGTGGAATCAAAGAGAGGAGACATGCACCTGCCTTGGTATGTGTGTGGAAGTCAGAGAACAACTTTCAGTTGGATTGGGCTCTGGAGATTGAAGGCCTGGTTTATGTAGCAAGCATTTTTACTCACTGAGCCATCTCACTTGGCCAAGTGTTAATGTTTTGTTCCTAATCCCAGCACTCAGGAGTCAGGCAGGTGGATCTCTGAGTTTGAGGCCAGCCTGGTCTACAAAGGAGTTCCAGGGCTACACAGAGAATCCCTGTCTCAAACCCCAACTCCCCCAAAAAGGTTTGTTAGCTTGATGTGACTATGATTTCAGAGGGTATACAGAGGTCAAACTAATCAAAACATCGAATAGGAAAGTACAATGTATCCCGATGATCTTAAAAAAATATTGAGATAATAAATAAATATTCTTCCCTGGCCTAAGGCCGTTATGATATAGCCCAATAGTTTTTAGTTTTTCTTTCAGGTTTTGTTGTTGTTGTTGTTGTTGTTAATTAATGAAACCCACACAGGCTTCAATCTTTGATGCTTCTGCTTCAGCCTCCTGAGTGCTGGGCTTACTGACCTGTGCCATCACACCTGTGCCAATCACACCTGTGCCATCACACCTGTGCCAATCACACTTCTGCCAATCACACCTGTGCCATCACACCTGTGCCAATCACACCTGTGCCATCACATCTGTGCCATTACACCTGTGCCAATCACACCTGTACCATCACACCTGTGCCGTCACACCTGTGCCATCACATCTGTGCCATCACACCTGTGCCATTACACCTGTGCTGTCATACCTGTGCCATCACACCTATGCCATCACACCTGTGCCATCACACCTGTGCCGTCACACCTGTGCCAATCACACCTGTGCCATCACACCTGTGCCATCACACCTGTACCATCACATCTGTGCCATCACACCTGTACCATCACATCTGTGCCATCACACCTGTGCCATCACACCTGTGCCAGTCATACCTGTGCCATCACACCTGTGCCATTACACCTGTGCTGTCATACCTGTGCCATCACACCTATGCCATCACACCTGTGCCATCACACCTGTGCCATCACATCTGTGCCATTACACCTGTGCCATTACACCTGTGCCATCACACCTGTGCCAATCACACCTGTGCCATCACACCTGTGCCAATCACACCTGTGCCATCACACCTGTACCATCACACCTGTGCCATCACACCTGTACCATCACACCTGTGCCATCACACCTGTGCTATCAATCTGTGCCAGTCACATCTGTACCATCACACCTGTGCCAGTCATACCTGTGATTTTGTGCTGATAATGATTAACTGAATTTATGATACCAAAATTTTTGTTTTCTTTTATAATATTTTTTAATTTACTTTTTTATTTGCTGAGTGTTTGTGTGTGTGTGTGTATGTGTGTATGTGTATGTGTGTGTGTGTGTGTGTGTGTGTGTGTGTGTGTTGCGAGGTGTTTGCATGCCTCAGCACTGATGTGAAGGTCAGAGGACAATGTATAGGACCTGGTTCTCACTTTCCACCATGTAGGTCCTGGGTATCAAACCCAGATTGCCAGGGGTAGCAACAGGTTCCTGTACATGCTGAGCCATCTCAATGGCCCTAGATTTGGGTTTTCTAAGTGTTTATATTTTATGATGATTCATATCAGATAAGATGATGTTCATTTTTAGATTTTTAGAAAGACTACTCAGTTTGGGGCCTCCTGTGTAATCCCATTGGTAGACTGCTTGTGTAGTATGCAAAATCCCTGGGTTTGATTACCATCCAGCACCTAATAAATTGGGCATGGTATCAAATACATATAGATCCCACTGGGGATGTGGAATGCAAGAAGATCAGAAATTCAAGGACATTCATTATATTAGTCAGGGCTCTCTAGGGTAGAAAACATAGAATGAATCTCTCTTTATACACACACACATACACACAAAGAGAATATAAAAATTATACAAAGAATATTTGTTAGAATGACTTACAGGCTATGGTCCAGCTAATCCAACACTGTCTGGCTATGAACAGAAAGTCCAAGAATCCAGAAGTTGCTCAGTCCATGAGGCTCAATGTCTCAACTGGTCTTCAGTAGATACAGGAATCCTGAAGAAGTAGGCTCTAATGCCACTGAAGAAATGGATTTGCTAGCAAGGTGAGAGTAAGCATGCAAAGAGCAAAAGCTTCCTTCTTCCACATCCTTACATAGGCTTCCAGCAGAAGGTGTGGCACAGATTAAAGGCATGTCTTCCATCCTCAAATCCAGTTTAGAAGTGGCTCTTTCTCCATTTTTGAATTTTAGTTAACTCTAGATGTAGTCAAGTTGACAAGAATAGTCATTGTGGGCATCCTCTGTCATCCTCAGCTATATAGCAAATTTGAGTCTAGCTGAGCTACATAAGACTCTCTCAAAAGGGAAAAGGAAAGAAAGAGAGCTTGATGTACTGAAAGTTAAAGTCATAAATTGACATTACATTGGAGCAGGATAGCTAGCTTTAGCTAGGAAATGGAAGGAACAAGAAAAGAGAATGGACCCTCCTCATTTTCCTGACTAATTTCTGCCACCGGTAGCTGACATCCAGGAGTTTTAACATAATTAACTGGGCCTCCTGTATATGCACTATATTCCCTGTTCTGAGAAACATGACAAATGAGATTTTGTTTGTTTGTTTGTTTTTGTTTTTTCTAGATAGGATTTCTCTGTGTAGCTCTGGCTGTTCTGGAATTCACTATGTAGACCAGGCTGGTCTCAAACTCACAGAGAACTGCCATGCCTCTTCCTCCCAGGTGCTGGGATTAAAGGCATACACCACTACCACTGGTCATACACATCTTTTTTTTAATGAATGGAGTGTGGCGGGGAGAAAAAACAAAGGATAGTTGGAGGAAAATGATAAACATCACCTATTTTCTTTCATGTGCACAAACTAGATTCAAAAACAACCTAGATTTTTTTTTTTTAATGAAAGCTGAAACTGCTTAGGTGAAGGAAAGAGTTGGGGAAGTGATGTAAATGTATAAAAAAAGTCAAAACCCTATTGTTTTATACATTCACTAAAAATATTTAAAATTCTAAAATAAAAAAGATTGGTGATTTGGGGAAAACAGCATTTTGTGGAGAAATTAACTTTCACAGGTGCAAGTTGTGCTGGTCATGAAAAAGTGCAGAGCGAGTCTCGGGAGTCAGGAGAGCACTTTGTGCTGGGGCTGTGTCCTCCTTGCCGGGTACAGTCCCCTTGTCCCTGCTGAGTTGTCTCCGGGTCTCCTCATCTCTGTCTGCTCTTAAAGTGAGTGCATAAAGGAAAGCAAGCCTTAGTCGGGTTGTGGGATGCTGATCTGGACTGGGACGCTGCCGGAGTGAGCTGATGAGTACTTACAGCGTTAACTGCCAAGGATACAAACTGATTTCCACAATGTATTTGTAATTTGGACCAGCACAGGGACAATGGCTGTTCTACTGCCTTGACCATCCTCCCCATCTGTGCTGTTTTAAGCTGTAAGCTGCCAAGCATAGGCTACTGTTAAAACTGAAATTAATTGCAATTAAATTTAATTTAAATTACAATTTCTTGGTCTCAATAGCTACATTTCAAGTGCACATGGCCCTGAGTTACATGTTCTATCAGTTTCATTCCTCCCTCTCATCCCTCCTCCTCCAAGCAACTTGGCGCAGACTTTTCTCAACTGCTGCACCAGGGAAAAAAATTATAGTGCAGATAGACTTAATGCTTCTTTGTGTTCTAGAGGCCAGGTCCAAAGCTCCTCTTCCCCCACAATGGTGGTGCTGGTGACATTGTCCTAAACAGAAGGGCTTTGGCAGGTAAACAGAAAGATTATTCGTGGGTAAACAATCCTAAAGTTTTCTGTTTACTAGAAAGAAAATCTCTTAAGGTGGTTTGCCAGTGGCCATGTCAGAGCAGCAGCAGGTGGCAATTGAAGGTCAAGGTGTTAGCCCACAGGAGAAGACCCCCTGATGGGTCAGTCTCATTTAGGCAAGCCACCCACCCAGAGACCACAGATCCTGGAGTGTCTTTTGCTTCTGCCATGCCTGTATATGTTTGCTATCTTTTTCTGGTATCTGGCATGGTTGAATTAGGTGTGGGGGAATTCCCTACTGCCTGTAAGGTAATGCGTTTATTTCATGGAAACATCCCGTTCTACTGGGTGCTTTTACCTGCAAATTATTATGAAGATGACTTCCTCCCTAAGCTGTACCAGCTAATTGATAATGATAATGCTATCTTATACAGAGCTTTGATGAATAAAAGTATATACAAGGATATGTTTCACAGCTAGGGTCTAGGAGTTTCACCTAAGGAGCTGCTTTAGATCACAGTTCAGTCAGGTTAATGATTAAGGAGAACAATTGAATTCTCGGAGAGCCAGGCTGGCCCTAATTCTCTTAATGCTGACAAGATGCAGTACCAGGTTTTGGTGTGCATCATTAGCTCAAACAAAGCCTTGTAATAACTTCAGGTTAGATCAGATACTGTGACAATAGCTTTAAGATGAAAAAAAAACACAGAAAACCATCTAATGTTCAAAAGACACATAGCTGAGGTCAAAAATACAAAGTAGTCCAACTGTTAAGGTTGGTTGACGATCAAAGGTGATAATTAACTCATTGTACTCATTCATGCCCTCAATCTCCTGATATAAGAAACTATTGATAAATGGGTATACACCCTAAAGATCTAAAGTACAGCTGACTGATTGTCCTTTATATACAAAAGTTTAGGTTCATGATTCCTTTAAGATTCCTTATTATAAGATTAACTTTCAAGATAAACAGTAAAATGATTGATCCTGTCTTTGTAACTGCAGTATGCAGCCTGCCAACACAAGAGTTGGCTGTGAAAAAATACTGTCTGCTCATGTTCTGTTAATCTGCAATAAATTACTTAAACATTAATATATATGGAATATTTGTTTTAATCATGTAAAGGAGATGAAAAATATGTTACCTGTACTCTGAAGGAATTTAGCAGAATCACTGTATGGGATAGATATTAGAATGAACAGATGTTTTTTAGAGTGCCTTGACCTTGAAGAATCCTCGTGCAAAACAACAATTGTTTTGCTGAGGGGGCCTTGCTGCCATCCCATGACTTTGGCCACCAGCCACCTAAGGCTCTTGTATTATTTGTGTATTGCACACAATACATAATGAAGGACTAGAGTCATGGAGGCATTGTGAAGGTCTCCTTCAGTAAGACATGTAAATTAAAGTTAGAGACCTTGGTATGAGGAAATACTTCATGTAACAATTTATAAATACACTTTTGTACAGCTGTTAGAGAGCCAGCCGAGTCCAGCCCAGTCAGTCCATCAGAAGAGGCTGGTGAATGAAGAAGGAAACCATCAAGAGAGTGTGTGAGTGTCCTTTTTCCTAACTCCCTCAGATAGAAAAATCTTAGCTTACACCAGGGCCATGGATTCCTCTCGAGCTCCGGGCTGCCTGGAGGCTGGTCCCCCACACAGCAGTAGTGGTTTCTGTTCAGCAGGAACCACCCTTTCTCTTCCAGGAACCTCCCTTAAGCTTCCCCCAAAGGTCAGTTACCTTTGGCAAGGGCACCTGGTTCTGGATCAGTGGGGACAGTCTGTATCAGCTCAGATCCCTCCCTGCTGACTGTCATAAAATCTGCTTGCTTTTCTCTCTGTCCACCCACCCTAGAGATGGTTTGGCACTTGATACCTACTGAATCTTTTTTTTTCTACCCACAGAGTGGTCTAGTTCAGTAATTGCTCGGTGCCACCATGTGCACTCCACACATCTGTCCTTCGCACATAAACACAACGAGGCTTTTTATATGCCTCTCTTCAAAAACAGGAAGGCAGTATCACCTCCATACAGGTGCTCCTGAGTACATGCCCAAAGGAACTGAAGTCAGCATAGTGTAGAGACACCATTTGTAGTGCAGACACATGGTGCAGATCCATAATTAATTGCAGTACTATCCATAATAGCCAAGATGTGAAACCAACCAAGAGACAGACCAATCAGAGGATGAATGGACAAAGGAAAGGTGGTGTGTATACATACAATGGGGGTATTATTCAGCCAGAAAGAAGAGTGATATTATGTCATTTACAGGAAAGTGAGTGTAACATGAGATCATCATATTAAACAAAATAAGCCAGACTCAAAAGACAGTAATCAAGTTGACAACCAAGACTAGCCATCATGCCTAGGCTACACAGTAATGTTCTGTCTCAGAAAAGCAAAATGTGAGTGAAAATACAATAACATAAAAGGAGGACATAACTACTTCTAAAGTAAGAAGCTTTTTCTTTTTTTTTTTTTTTTTTTTTTAGATATAGGGGAGAAAGCAGGCAGAGGGAAGAGCCCAGACTGAACATGGCCAGCAGAATAAACCAGGCCATGAGAGGACAGAGGAGAAGGGAGAGCAGGAGAAGAGCAACAGACCAAGAGAGGTGGCCCAGGCCAGGAGACCTAACAAAGAACAAAACAAACAACAATACCACAAACTTGTGTTATATTAACCAGCGCTAAGATTAGCATGAGACAGGCAAGCACCCAGAGCTCAAAACTTAAGGTGATGCTCACCCAGAGTCCTATAAATGGAGGGCTGGAACCTGAGAATAAGAGCCTCCTTATGTTTTTCCCCTTACAGACTCTCTCCAGTCTGATAAGAACATAGCTGTCAGCACAGGAAGTTCTACTGGCTTAGACATTTGGAGCCAAGAGAGACTCAAAATTGTACAAAATCTGTTTGAAGAGCTGAATGTCAGCCTGGAGGCATGTGCAGGCTAGAGGTCAGTCTTTCTTATCCCTGGTACCCATCAGACTCATCCTGTGAGCTTTGACACTGGTGACCCCTGGGCCCTGAAAAGGCTGGTGAATTCTGACTGCCAAAAGTGGGGTATGGAAGTTAGCATTTTTTTTTTAAGTCTCCTAAATGGTTTTGATGAGCAGGGGGTGGGAGGGTGAGAACTCCTCTCTGATCATAGGAGGAGACTCCAAGCCGGAGCCTGTGAATACATCTGGGGGAGTTCTCCCCTACCCCAGCTATACGTATGTGGAAGAAGTAGAAAGGGAATTTAAATGTTCTGTGGTAACAAGGTATTACATTGATAAGGAAAAATTGGTGGTGTGAAAATACAGATTAATTTCCATGTGAAGGGATTTTATGTCGCAAGTGTGCATGGTTAAACCTGTTCATTACATTAAGCCATCTTGGTGGGACTTTACTGGATACTGTGAGCATCACAGAGGTGGTTCGTAATCCAAGATGAAGACTGTGTTGTAGATGGAAGTTTCTGTCCTGCCTGGTCCCGCAGCCAGTCAGTCCCAAATAAACACACAAAGGCTTATATTAATTATAAACTGTTTGGTTGATGGCTCAGGCTTCTTGCTAGCTAGCTCTTTCATCTTAAATTAACCAATTTCTATTAATCTATGGTTTTTTTCTTTTAATTTTTTTTAAAAAAATTTAATTTTATAATTAATTTAATTTTACATATCAGCCACCGATTCCCCTGTCCTCCCTCCTCCCACTCTCCCCCCATGTTTTGCCACATGGCTTCATGTTCCATTACATCTTGCTCTCCCAGCAGTGCTCAGCATCTCCTCTGACTCCGCCTTCTCTTTCTGCTTGGGATTCCCCACCTGGCTATATTCTGCCTTGCTATAGGCCATAGCAGTTTCTTTATTAACCAATGGTAGCAACACATATTTACAGCATACAGAAAGACCATCCCACAGCACTGTGTAGCCTTGGATTTAATTTGTCAATATTCTTTCTCACCTGTTCAATGCCACTGGGGCCAGCACCAAGGACATTCTCAAAAGCACCTTGTTAATCCTAGTGGTCACTTTCATTGGTTCCAAAGGGCGTAGTGGGTTCAAACTACAGTGATTCAAGGCATGGGCAGAATTTGGCGTCCTCTGATGGGTGACTACAGCATCTTTAGTCGCCCACCATCTATCAAACTATCTCCAGCTGAACCAAGAGCAAACATTGGAGGAGGTGTGTAAACCTATGTAGCAACAGCCATCACCCTCACTTGGTTCCATCTCCTGGTTGTAGCAGGGTGCGGACATGAAGCATGAAGAGAATGCAAGAGCAGCATTCTCTTGGTGCTAGGATCTCAATCCTGGCTCATTTCCCACTGGCACCAGACGTCTGATGAGGCAGAAAAGGCATCAGTGGGGATACAGAGTAGAATGTAGGAGAAAGAATCTTGACTTGAGTAGTGTTGGTTTTACTAACTTTAAACAAGTAGAGCATTCTAGGCTGGTGTTCACATCAGCTAACTGGACAAGGAGGACAACTGTGGAGTTTGTCATTAAAGCGCTCGCTGCAACACATTATTCTTCTGTAGTAAGGGGGAGTGGGTGGGAACATGCTAAGCAAGGATTCGAGTAGTTCATTTCCCAATTTCTCAACTTTCTCTTAATCTTTTACCCAGATTCCCAAACCAAAAGGTATCATTCTCTCTCTCTCTCTCTCTCTCTCTCTCTCTCTCTCTCTCTCTCTCTCTCATGTGTGTGTGTGTGTGTGTGTGTGTGTGTGTGTGTGTGTCCAGAAAATAATGCCCCAAAGTATAGCAGTTTCTCGTGGCACATACCTTGCACTGAAGAAGAATGGGAGTCTATTGGTACCCACCTTTTGTTGAGTTGTCCTTGGCTTCCCCTCACTTTGCCCAATACTCAAAATTCTAAAGATTAAGATGTTGACTGCTACATGATCTTTCTGAGTTACAGAATATAACCCAGAATATCTGATGACTCTCAGATACCATCAGCATGAGCAATGCCTCTCCTCATTCAAGTCCTGTGCACCAAGTAACACAAAGCGTATAAATCACTGAGAGGTTGAAGTTACTGAAAAACTGTATGTTGAGGGCTGAGAACCTGTAACTAGAGAGGTCATAGGCTGGAGGAGAGAATCTACCACTATTATACTGCTAAATGGACATAATCGTACACTGACTCACGTTGACTTATCGTTTACCCATAGATTAATGCATCTCTCAATCTTCACCAGAGAAGCTTCTTTGTGCAGTAGATGGTGATTAGCACAGAGACATATGGTCATGTTCAAGGTGAAGAGCATGAGAGACTGGGATGCTCAGCCATAAATGCATCTGTGTCACTCCCCTGCCTTCCAATGCTCCCCTGAGCATTGCATCATTGTGGAACAGGGAACAGAAAATGTGCAAGAGCGAGAAAATGGTGGATAACAGTGGGGAAATAGAAGTTTTGAAGCATGCGCAAGACCTGAGTAAGCTAAAGCCAGACCAAATCCCAGCATGCAGAGGACAGGCTGTATGTGGAAGGGTAGGCATGAAGAGTCACCCTGTGGCAGTTTGAAAGACAATGGCCTCCAAAGGGTGTGGCACTATTAGGAGGTGTGGCCTTGCTGGAGTGGGTGTGGCCTTGGTGAAGGAAGTGTGTCACTGTGGAGGTGGGCTTTGAGATTTCCTTTGTTTAAGCAACACCCAGTAAGACAGATCACTTCCATGTTGCCTGCAGGATCGAGTTGTAGCTCCTTCTCCATGCTCAGCTCTTTCTCCAGCACCATATCTGCCTGCATGCTGCCGTGTCCTGCCTTGATGATAATGGACGAAACCTCTGAAACTGTAAGCCACCTAATTAAATGTTTTCCTTTATAAGAGTTGTTCTGGTCATGGTGTCTTTTTGCAGCAATAGAAACCCTAACTAAGACACACCCCTACCTGAGGAGCTGTTGGCCTTTGAAAGCTACTGGAGGAGAGAGAGAGAGAGAGAGAGAGAGAGAGAGAGAGAGAGAGAGAGAGAGAGAGAGAGTGAGTGAGTCAGTTTTCTTTAAGGGTGTGGCTTGGCAGGTCAAGCATGCTGCAGTGTATAGTCACAGATTCAAGAATGTATGGATAGCACAAATTACACTTAATGTTTTTGTTTTGTTTTTGTTAAGTTTCAAGCCTAGCACAAAGGGCTGAGGTGCCTATTTAACATATCAAAGCAGACCTGGCCTCCAGGTTCTCCCAGCATTCCTCAATCCCTACTTGTTACAGGGTATGGCTCACATACCCCACCCTCTTCCCTGGGCTCTCCAGCCCAGGCCAAGAGGCTCTTCCCTACATAATCCAGACATTTTGGTTACCCACCCCTTTTGTACCTTTGGCCTCCTGGCTGCTGCACCTGCTTCCCCGTCTCCCCTCTCTTTCCCCCTCCCCCCCTCCTCTTGTGGCCCAGCTTAGTCTGGGTGTTTCCAGTATGGAGTCTCCCAGATGTACCTGCCTCTACCTATGCTCTCACTTTTATTTATAATAAACTTTCTCCTCCATCACAACCTAGGCTCAGTCATGTCCCTTCCTTTACATTTTGCCTTTTTCTCATTCAGTTTTTTTTTTTTTTAAAGGGAACACAAAGTTGGGTGGGTGGGTGTGAGGGTAGTTGTGAGAGAGGTGAATATGATCAAAATACATTGTATGAGAGTCTCAAAGAACTAATACAAATTTAATTTTTTCACCCATATGTTTGTCTAAAGAAGTGCAGGAACCAGCCCAAGAGGTCGAGGCCAGTTAGAATGTTCTGGCCCAACAGCACAGGACTTCCTGCCCATTGTCTCACTGTACTTACTTCCCTTTCTGTAAAAGCCTTTTCATGTTCTTGGATTCCCTTAAGATAGTGTTGGAAACAAACAAAAATAATCTGGATGTCACACAGAAGAACAAACTCAAAGCAATTCTTCTTGGAAAAAGGTGCACCGAGACCCAAACCAGTCTAGCAAGCGTGCTTGACCAAGGCAGTTCTGTCTTTACCGCTCACCCTACCCCACCCCACCCCACTGTATGTAGGTGGTGACTACTTCTTGTCCCATTGGTGGAGCTTGACGTCACAATCTGACACAACTGGCTAGGGGACAGGAAAGAAAGAAAAAGAAAGGAAAGAAGGATGGAGGGAAGGGGAAAGAGGGGGGGAAGAAGGGGTTTCTCAAAATAGCTTTTTTTTATTTTTTATGCCAAAAATAGCCCCCCCCCACCTTCCCAGAAGCCCTTGAGTAACCCTGATTGCCTTCCCACCTTCCTGAGTATCGCTGTTCAAGCAGGGAGCAGTCAGATCTGAGTCTGGTATCATTCTTTCCAAACTTCTCTCCTCTCTCTCACCCATTTTCCTCTCGCAGAACATAAGGGGGATTTCCTTTCAGAAGTTTCTCTATCTGCCTAAAGAGCAGTCCTCCAAAAATGAAAATTCTTGTATACCCCTATCTGGAAATCTTATAAACTTAACTCACAAGAAAGGTAGCAGCCATCCCCAGACAGGCTTCTCCCAGCAGATCAAGGACTGACTGAAAAACAAGACAGCCTGGACTCCCCTTGTCTCTTCTAATATTCGTTCCTACCCCCAAGCTCTGAGTGTCTGTTCTTTCCTAGAGCTCACAGTGCTATAGAAACCTCAATCATTTAAACGCTGCTTGAGTCTCACATTGGGCGACAATCCTGTGCGTGTGCATATAATTTCCACCCATTAATCCGTTGTCATTTAGTTCCCACACTCGATTATCAGAGTAGAAATTTTTTTTCTCTTCCATACTGGTTAGTTTTCTCATTGTTGAGACAAAACAATTCTTGACAAAAGCAACCTAAGGAAGGAAAGATTGATTTTGGGTCACAGTATAAAAAGGGACATAGTCCATGATCATGTCGGCAAGAGTGAGACACTTGTCACGTTGCTTCCCTAGCCAGGAAGCAGAGCAGGATGAGTGCTGGTGCTCAGCTTGCTTTTTCCCTTTGATTCAGAGCAAGCCCCAGGTCACGGGATGGTGCTGCTGCCCATCTTCAGGGTTGGGCCTTCCATCCTTAGTTAAACCTCCCTGGGAACATAGACTCAGAGGTGTGTTACCATGGTGATTCTAAAATCAGTCACTTGGTTAACGAAGATGAAGCATCACATCTCTCCTCCATATGCCTTGCTTTAAGCGTAAGGGAGGTTGTTGAGAGTCTGGAAGGTTACCTTGCCCCACCTTAGATCTTCTGAAACCTGTGCCCCCTAATTAAGCAACTGAAACCCAGTCACCTGAACTCAAAACCTTAAAGTCATCCTGGATGCCTTCCTTTCTGCATGCTGTGAAGCCTCTTGGCTTTTACCTCCTACACACCACTCCCTCCACTCCATTGTTTTCCATCTCCCCTAGTACCATCTCCTCTACCACCATCATCTCCCTCCTTCCCGACAATGGTCTACTTTATTCATTCCTTGAAAATTAGTTTTAAGTGTGTGAAACATGAATGCATTATCTTTTTTAAAACATTAACAATATAGGTGATCAAAAATTCAAGATTTAATGGTGATCATCTTTGGGCATGTTCGAGATATTTTCTATGAATATCTATTTTTAAAAGTTTAGGTCTTATATGTGCTCCCCCCCCCCCCCGACATAAATGATGCCATACATGGTTTTGTCTCTTTCTGTTTTTACTTAGCAAATGTGTCATGGGCATGTCCTATGTTAGTGTGTACTGACCTCATTTGGTCTGCTAAATAGCATTTCCTGGTGTGACAAGCACCTTCTGAAAGAGTCTTGTTTCCCATTTCCTGGTATTCCTGCCTTGTGTAATCCTCTCTGGGTGTGTCTGTGAGGGTGTTTCCGGAATAAATTAGCATTTGAATCAGTAGACTGAGTAAGGAAGATCCACCCTCACCAATGTGGGCAGCATCCTCCCAAAGCTTTGAGGGTTTGGATAGAACAAAAAGGCAGAGGAAGGGCAAATCTGTTCCTCTGTTCTGGGACTGAGACATTCAAGGCTTTTTATTTTCAAAGGAAAACAAGGCTTGGTAGTGCACACCTGTAATAACACCACTGGGAGGCAGAGGTAGGGGGTTATACATTGGAGGCCAGCCTGAGCTACATAGCAAAAATTTGCCTCAAAACCAAAAAACCAGAATACTCAAGAAAATATTACAGCTTAATATTTGTAAGATTCAGATTCCATCACCAAAAAGAAGGAGCAGGGGAAGGTGAAGGAAGAAAAAATAACTGAAGAACTGGGAAATGGTTTAATCAATAAAGTGCCTGCCAAACAAGCATGAAGACCTAAGTTTGGATCTCCACCATTCATGTAATCTCAGTCCTGGGGAGTCAGAGACAGATGGATCCCTGGAGCTCACTGGCCAGCCAGACTAGCTAATCAGTGAACTCCAGGCTCAATGACAGACCTTGACTCAAAAAGAATGATAAAAAAACAACTGAGGAAAACACTCGACATCCTCCTGTTGTCCACACAAATGTACACACACATGCCTGTGCACCCACATACACAAACATGTACACACACATATGTGAGGGGCCCAAAACAGCCTGACCACACAGCTGCCATGACAGGCTTAGAGGCCCAAAAACAGCTTCTGTGACAGGCTTACTGGCAGGCAACACCCAGACCCAGGAAAAGCCATAAGCTGAGCCCACTCAGGGAGGGCCTACATCTAAGGGGAAGTTCCTGACATCCCAAACATTCCAACCGTTAGATAAAGTTAGATAAGATGGCCAGATGTCCCAGAGTCTAGCACACACTTATTTCCTTTTTACAGATACCCCTAGACAAATGTCAGCCAATCAGGGTCCTGAACCCTGGAAATCCCCTTAGCCCAACCTCTGCTGTGATAAAACCTCTGCCCCACCTGGGCTCAGGGCTCTCTGCTCTTACCACTTCATCAGACAGACAGAGAGACCAAGCTCAGAGCTTGAAAATAAAGGCTCTTTGCTTTTACATATGGGATTCGGTCTCTGTGGTGGTCTTTTGGGGGTCCCTGCAATCTGGGCATAACAACATACTCCCCACACATATCAACACATGCATTTTTAAAATAAAATCTTGAACTGTTAAGTGTGATTAATTCCAGAACTTAGGAGGCTGAGGCTGGAGGACTGAGAGTTCAAGGCTACTCTGGGCTACTGAAATAGTAATGAAACACCATTTCAAAGACAGAGAAAGAGATCATGGAGAGAAGAAAATATTTTAAAAGTGTAGATTAATTACACTTGTCTAACATGGTATGAAAAATGTACAGGAATGGACACAGGCACACACTGAGATGAAGACCAAGCAAAGACAGAGGGGAAAGACAGCTGTTAAAAGCCAATCGGAAAGGTCTCAGAGGACACCAGCCCTGGTATACCTTTGTTAGAAGGAGTGCACCACAGATGACCATTAAGACACAGTTCATAGACAATTGAAAGTCTGTATTCTAGATGTCTGGAACTACACTCAGGTATTTGGGTCCTAAGTGTCACACAGAGTGTCCAGAGCACAGGTTGTTTGAAGGCAGAAACCATGTCCTGGCATCTTATTCTACAGCTGTAGGGGGTGCTTTGTGTAAGCAAGCAATTTGACAGAAGCTGAGATAAGTGGTTAGCTGGAGGGGCTTCAGCACAATCAAGCAGTTTAATAGAAGCTAAAATAAGTTAGCTGGGCATCTTGACCTTGGGTTCCTAGAATACAGTTGGGTAATTTTATTGGGATTCTCCATCAAGGAGATCAAATTCTAGTTAAATCTAAAATGGCTTCAGCAAGAATGCAAGATGGAGGAACTGCTGCACTGTCTTGCCCTGTCATATTCCCTACTGATTCTGTAGGCATGAGTCAAATATTAACTTGTCCTGTTTGAGGAAGTCAAAGTTGGTCTTAGATACCAATAGCTTAGTTGGCCATGTAGTTGAGGATGCAAAGTCCCCACCATTAGCCTGATCAGAGTAAGAATCAAAGGTCTGCCTAATGCTGAGGTCATCAGCCATGGGGACCAGGTGAACAAAGACTGATAGCAAATATCTATGTCTTCTTTCTTTCCTTTTTTCGAGAGTTTCTCTGACTGAATCCTTTAGGCAAGGTTTCCCCTAATTATCATTGATTGTTTGACATGGAAACAGCAAGTTTCTCCTAAAGCCATGCAAACTCCTCCCTGTTTCATAAAAGAAAGTCTAGCTTCCTTCATTTCTGTAGGACTACCTCTGTGAGGGAGTCAACTTGGCTCTCAAGCCTCGAAATAGAATTCCCCAGTGGAGTGCCTGAGTCAAAGCTACAGAGGCTCGGCTCATTTAGCTGAGGTTCTTCTGTGTCCAGGTAGTCTTGGCTCACCACCACTGCCCCTGAAAACCTGAGCCCATCTTAGAGAAATTGCTCCCATCTGTGAACAGTACTTCATTTGGTGTCACCAACAGTGTGTCAGTCAGATCAAACCTGATATACTGGATCAGTTAGAAACCTGAAACAGTCATGCTGGGGAGTCTGGCAGGAGACTGGTACGGCTGATGTCTGATGTCTTGTGGAACCAAATGTATGGTTGATCCAGAAACAAGGCTTAGTTTTGGGTCACCTAGGTACTGAACATCCATTTCTCGGGTGCTCCCCTCAAGAGCATCTCAACGGAGTGGGGGGCTTTCAGGAACAATTCTTGCCCTAAAGTTAGTTTGTCAGCCTCTTTTACCAGCAGAGTAGTGGCAGCTATGACTTATACATGCCAACCATCCTGCTGCCACTGGGTCAAGTCTTTTGGACAGATATGTCACTGGTATTTCCGTGGTCCCAAGGTTTCCATGAAGACTTCCTAGGCAATGCCTCTGACCTCATCCATGTATAAATGGAATGGTTTAGTAATATCTGGGAGGGATAGGGCAGACACCAGGGCCTTTTTCAAGGCTTTAAAGGCCCACTACTCAGTCTCAGTCCATTCCAAAGGCTGCATATCCCTCCCAGTGCTGGCATAGAGGCATTTGACTGTCTCAGAAAATCCCATTATCCATACTTAGCAGTATCCAACTATACCCAGGTTAATGTGGGGTGGGGATTTGCAGGATGACTGAAATATGGTCATAGGAAAGTGGTTGATTTCCTTCCGCGAGGGTGTAGCCTAAGTATATGGCCTGAGGGACACACAGCTGAGCCTCCTTGGCTGAGACTCAGTACCCCAGGGCTTGAAGGGTCACTAAAAAAAACCACTTTCTGTTAACTGTCTACGTTCCTTGTCACTGGTTAGAGCTATGATGAGGCTATTTACACACTGAAGCACGGTGTTTTGTGGGTATTTTTGTCTAAACTCCAACAGATCTGCACTAAGGGCCCCATCAAGTGATGCTGACAAGTCCCTGGACCCCTTCTCCTGGTTTATTTCTCCCATTTCCTCTCTTACTGGTTTTCCCAAGGGTAGTAATCACCACACGGGATCACTTTCTTTCTCTGTCTTAGGCTGAATCTTGGCTGTTATAAACTTTCTGAGCAATTTCCAAAAGTTGAGACTTATTCATCCTTTCAAAGCCCTCTAATTCTGGGGCTTTCTCCTATGCCTAGGGCTGACTGCATGACAAAGACAATATTAGTGGCTCACTGTTTTAGGGGTGCATCTAGGCCTGTGAGGGTAAATACCCATTATATCTCACAGGGCCTTTCCAGAAGCCTAGCAGGTAATTCATCAGGTCCTTGAGTGACATGAGTTACCTTAAGTTAGTGGTAGGCTTCCTGGCTACTGCTTTTAATCTTCCCAATAATGTTTTATGGGAAAAAAAGCATCCAATACCCTCTTACCTTAAAACAGTTTCCAACAGGCTGGTAAGGGCCTGTGACTTCTCCAAAAAATGAAGGGTTTGGGGTCCTCCAATTATGAAGTAACTGGCAGAAAGAAGGGGAAATAAGCAATGAACAGAGAAGGAGTTGAATGTTAACTTTTCCACCAGTGGGACTGGTGAATGACTTCCCCCTTCCCCTTAGAGCAGGGGGCAGATGGTGCAGGTCCAGGAACGATTTGCTTCCCTCTGCAGCAGGCCTGAGAGAACAGGCAGAAGTTTTGGTTTTCTCTGAGTGGCGTGGTTGGGTGAAAAGGATTCGGATCCCCACCAAGAGGATCCCCACCTAAAGCCTGAAGGGGGACACAACTGCCACCACTACAGTAGCACGTGGGCAGCCTGGCGTGGCCTGTGAGCCTGTGGGTAATCATGTGCTGCCTTGGTGGCAGTTGTGCCTGTGGTCTCAAAACAGCTCACTCCCTTTTCCACTTTAGATCTGTTTCTCCACCAACAGAACTGACAGAAACACAGAGAGACACACAGGGGAACACAGACATACAGGAAGACATGTGGCAAAGACAAAGGGGGTGGCCACCACACATTCACACACCTAAACAGACCAGGATAGTCTGGTAACGTCTCACACAGACTCCAGGCACAGGGTCTAGAGTCCCATCCGACCTCCCCACTTGTGTCCTAGCTAGATGGTGCCACTTACAGGGTAAACTAACCTCCAGAGGTTTTCAGACCAAATGACTTTGAATTTACCTTTTCTTTTTCTTTTGGATGGTAGCATCAGGATGCCTCAGGAGCCCTTAGCAGTGATCAGTCAGAGAGGATTTCCTTGGGGCCCTGGAACATCTCAGAGTGTGCACCCCCTAAGAATCTTCTCCAGCCAGTGTATTCCTCCTCTCTCCTGGGGGTACTGAGGCCCTTACGTGTCTGGGTCCAGTCTCTGGGAATTTCGCTGGGGCCTCCAAAGTGTTTTAAGAATAACCACTCAGACACAGTTTATAGCCAATTGAAAAGTCTGTATTCCAGATGGCTGCGACTACACTCAAGTGTAGGACTGAGTATTCAGAGTACAGGGTGTTTGGAGGCAGAAACCATGTCCTGGCATCTCACTCCAAAGCTGTAGTGGGGACTTTGAGTATACAAACAGTTTGACAGAAGCTGAGATAAGCAGTTAGCGGGAAGGGGTTCTACACAAACAAGAAGTTTAACAGAAACTCAGATAAGTTAGCTGGGGCATCTTGACTTTGGGTTCCTAGAATAGAGTTAGTTAATTTTCCACAGGATTCTCCATCAAGAAGATCAAATTCTAGTTAAACCTGTCATGAATACGAGATGGAGGAACCTCTGTGCTGCCTTGCCCCGTCACACCTTGGTCTCTGTCTTTCAGAGTCTGGAACTGTGAGGTACTAAATTTGGGAATTTTTTTTGTTGTTGTTTTTGTTCTTATTTTTGTTATAAAGACAATACTAGAGATCACATCAAATGACAAATGAGGATCTGGGGATGTAGCTTGTAGTGGCAAATTGCTTAACGTGCAAAACACAGCACTACCAACACTCCCCAAAATGAGGAGGGAAGAGTGCTAGAAGATGGCCACCATGTAATGTGCTTGTGTGTCAGCTTGAGGACCCGAGTTAGGATCCCTAGGACCCATGTAAAATCCAGGTATGGTGACACATAACTGTAATGGAGGAGATAGAGATAGGAGGGTCCCAAGGGCTCACTGGCCAGCCAGTTTAGTCAGTTGACACGGGAGTCAACCAATGAGAGACCCTACCTTAGAACATTGGGTGGAAAGTAACCAACTTCTGTCCTCCATATCTGTACACAGAGATGTGCACACATACACACAAACATACAACCCCATATGCATATGCGTACACACACAAAATGGTAAAAAGAGGTTCAAATATTGTGTTTGTTATACAAAGTGAGAGACCTTTTGTAAGAATGCACACCTCAGAAATGTTAGGGTATGATGTAGAATAATGCTTTTGTACACTGGTTTAATAAAACACTGATTGGCCAGTAGCAAGGCAGGAAGTATAGATGGGATAAGCAGACAAGGAGAATTCTGGGAAGAGGAAGGCTGAGTCAGGAGACGCCAGTTCACTGTCCAGGGAGCAGCATGTAATGGCACACATGTCAACATATAGATTAACAGAAATGGGCTGAGTTTAAATGTAAGAGCTAGTCAGTGGTAGGCCTAAGCTAATGGCCAAGCAGTTATAAATAATAGTAAGCCTCTGTTTGATTATTTTATAAGCAGGCCACGGGACTGCAGGCCCCAGGCAGGACTGGAGAAACTTCTAGCTACAAGTGTACACTTGTAATCCCAGCACTTAGAAGATGGAGGCAGAACAATCTGAAGTTTATGGTCATCCTCAGCTGCATAACAGTTTCCAGGCCAGCCAGGCTACATGACACACTATCTCTGTTGAGGAAAGAAACTTTTACAAATCATATAGATAAACATTAACACTAATATTTTATTGACCAATAAGAAAAAGGAAATTGAATAGAAAAAGAAGCAGGCAATTTTGTAAAGAATCTTGTGAATTGTCAATAAACATAGAATAAGATGCTCAGGGTATGTTAATCAGCCTTTCCACCAATGATTTTTGCCCAATTTACAAGCATGAAAATGTTCAGCTCTGAGAAGCAAGGATTGCCACACCTACTAGAAAAGCAATCTGGAGATGACTGTGAAAATTTAAAGCACAAACACCTTGGCAGAGAGGAGTTTGAGACAAGGCTTTCTCATGTTAGCCCTGGTTGGCCTTGAACTCACAGTCCTATTGCCTCAGCCTCTTGAGTGCTGGGATTATAGGTATGCACCACCATGCCTGACTACAATATTAATGGTCCAGAAACCCCACCTTAGTACATCTATGTTACTATAATAAAAGCTCCAATATATCCAGAATAACCCCTACAATGCCATGTTGCAGTATTTTGCTCATTGCTAAACACAGAAAGCCTGAATATCCATCCAGAGAGAATGAGTGAATAAACAAGGTCAGTCTGACTCATCTCGAGAGATAACATCAAAGAGAGAGAACAAACTGAGAAGTCATACATATATTGTGCTCTTTGTGCAGTTTGAGCCAGATCAAGAAAGCAAACCAACCAACCTATGTAAGAGAAGTGTGTCTAGCCCAGCCTCTTAATGCAGGACTCTGTCTCCAGAATGAAGGGAGGAAGGGAGGGAGGGAGGGAGGGAGGGAGGGAGGGAGGGAGGGAGGGAGGGGAGAGGAGAGATACAAGTTCCATAGTTATCAGACCTGGATACTTTCAAGACAGGAGAGAGCAGAAATCATCATCTTCCCCCCTTTCTATCATTCTGAAAATTTAAAAACAGACACATATGCATTTATTTAAAAAGTCTAATAATGTTTCGAAGTCAGCGTCTCCCAGTTGACTGTCAACATGACACTGGAAGCCTCTCTTGCCTAGCCACGTCCACATCTGCAACCCTTTGTCTCCATATCCCCTCCGTAATTGGTGCTTCAACCATCCCACACTTCAGCAGTCAGTGACTTCTTAAAATAACATCTTGTGTTTGACCTCTGAACTTCTGCACCCTCCTCCTGAAAGTTGTACCTTTTCTTCTATCTGCCCCTATAAACTCTTATTTATCCTTAGGACCCATCCCCACCTCCTCTTACTTCACTGACATGTGAATCATACCATAATTTTCTGTATGCCTAAGTGCTTCTGTGTCTGTGGAGTCCCCCTGCCTTGAGCTTAGTTAGAATTCAGGAAGACTTTCATCTTTATTGAATGAATCAAAACTAAAAATGATGTATTCGGTCTCGCATGTTGTTTGAACCAACCATAGCATCATCCAGGCTATTTTATTTGTGTTTTTGATGGCCCAGGGCAGATGAGATGTTTTGTAAATAGACTAATACAACTTGATTGAAGGTCTTCTAAGAAGTTGAGACACTTGCAATCAGTTTTCCAATAGCCAGAATTTATTTTTAGTTGGGGCTAAATTTCTGAATAGAGGATAAAGCATGAAAATGGGAATACAGTTTGTTGTTTTTAAAGTTCTGTCATTGGGGGCTGGGTAAGAGCGCTTACTTTGCAAGTATGAGAACCTGAGTTCAGATCCCCAAGACCAACATGAAAAGCTGAGTACAATCTGCACCAAGGACTTAGTCAAGTTCTATTGCTGTGAAGAGACACCATAACCATGGCAACTCTTAGAAAGGAAAACACGTAATTGGGGCTGGCCTACATTCAGAGGTTTAGTCGATTATTGTCATGGCAGGAAGCATGGTGACATGCAAGCAGACATGGTGCTGGAGAGGTAGCTGAGAGTTCTACATCTGGATCTGGTGGGTATAATAGTCTGGGTTGGTATCTGTGGTCTCTTAGTGTCTGCATAACATTTGTCCAGGACCTTCTAGCTTTCATAGTCTCTATTGAGAAGTCTGGTGTTATTCTGATGGGTCTGCCTTTATATGTTACTTGGTCTTTTTCCTTTGTGGCTCTTAATATTTTTCTTTGTTCTGTATGTTTAGTGTTTTTATTATTATGTGGCAAGAGGACTTTTTTTGGATCCAGCCTATTTGGTGTTCTGTAAGCTTCTTGTATCTTCATAGGTATTTCTTTCTTTAGGTTAGGAAAGTTTTCTTCTATGATTTTGTTGAATATATTTTCTGTGCCTTTGAGTTGGTATTCTTCTCCTTCTTCTATCCCTATTATTCTTTGGTTGGTCTTTTCATGGTGTCCCAAATTTCTTAGATGTTTTGTGTTACGACTTTTTTGGCTCTAGTGTTTTCTTTGACTGACAAATCTATTTTCTCTATTGTCTTCAACGTCAGAGATTCTCTGTTCCATCTCTTGCATTCGGTTGGTTATGCTTGCTTCTGTAGTTCCTGTTCGTTTAGTCAGAATTTGTATTTCCAGCTTTCCCTCAGTTTGTGTTTTCTTTATTGTCTCAATTTCAATTTTCAAGTCTTGAACTGTTTCCTTCATCTGTTTAATTACTTTTTCTTGGCTGTCTTTGATTTCCTCCAATTTTTTGTTTGTTTTTTCCTTCCATTTCTTTAAGGGAATTTTTTATTTCCTCTTTAAGGGAGATTTTCATTTCCTCTTTAAGGGCCTCTATCATCTTCTTAAAGTCATTTTTATGATTATTTCTTCTGTTTCTTCTGCCTTGGTATGTTCAGGTCTTACAGGTGTAGAATCGCGAGGTTCTGATATTGTCATATAGGTCTTTATGTTGTTTCCTATATTTTTGCACTGGCGTCTACTCATCTCTTCCTCTGCTCCGTGCAGGCCGTGTCTGTGTCTGAAGGTGCCTCTCTTATTCTAATTGATAGTCTTGGTCCACTAGGGGTTCTTGGTCAAATCGGTGCTGTTGGGCTCTGTTTCTCCGGGAGCAGTTTAGTCCAATCAGTATTAGTGGGTTCTGTCTCAGGGAGCAGTTGTTTCCAATTGGTGCAGGGTGTGCTTATGGCTCCAGTGGTTGTTGGGTTTGTAGGTTTGGTTTTTTTATTTTGTTTTGTTTTGTTTTTGTTTGGTTGGTTGGTTTTTTTTTTTTTTTTTTTTTTTTTGGTGGGGGAGCAGAGAAAGGTAGAGGTAGCTATTATCTGGTCCCTGGGACTCTGATGGGTGGGGCCTAGGGGCTAGAGACCTGATATGCCAGTCAGGAGATGAGGGCTTACCTGTTCCCAGTTGGTGTAGGGTAGGCTTATGATTCTAGTGATCTGGTTCGGTGGCTGGGTGGTGCCTTCTTTTGTGTTCTCAGGTCGCATTTTACTCATTTGTCAACCCCTCAGCTGATCTTGTTTGCAAGCTGTTGGCTTCTGAAACCTCTCCCGAATGGATCTCAGCTGAGCAGGTTGTTCAGTAGGACAATCTCACCAACACCTCCAAGTTGTTGGGTTTCGCAGGATCAGCAGCTGGGCCCTGGGTTGGCCTCAGGCAGAATGTTCGGATCCATTCTGCTACATCTGGATCTAGATTGACAGACAGTAGGAAGAGAGAGTGACACTGTGCCTGGCTTGGGCTTCTGAAACCCCAAACCCCACCCCCAGTGACACACTTCCTCCAACAAGGCCACACCTACTCCAACAAGGCCACACCTCCTAATAGTGCCACAGGGAGCCATTTTTATTCAGACCACCACAATTTACAGCCCAAGTGCTGGAAAACAGGGATTAGAGGATCCCTGGGGCTTGCTGGTTGCCAGCCTAGTTCTAAGTTCAGTGAGTGACCTGAATCAAGGGATAGGTAGAGTGATGGGGAAGACAACTGATGACACACATTCCATCAATACTCCCATCTGTGAATAGCTATGGTGCAGTTCCTAGGCCTGTTTACACTTGGATCTTCTCCTAGCCCTTCCCCTGTTCTGCTTCATGTTGCAGAGACACTGCTTCCAGGATGCTGCACCCCAGGCTCTTCTCCAGCCAGTTGCCAGTTTTGCTCACCCCCCCCACCCCCACCCCCCCACCCCCCCACCCCCCCCACCCCCCACCCCCCCCACCCCCCGCCCCAAGATAGAAGCCAACATCTTACCTCTGTCCTTGCCTCACTCAACAGCCCCTCCCCCATCTCCTCTGTGCCGCTGGGGCTCCACGGGGTGCCTGCTCTTTGTTCCTGTTCTGTGGGAGGCTCTGATTAATTATACCAGGATCCAGGTATGTGCTACTTCTCTGTCTCTGTGGCCCTAGACAACACTGGCTGCCTGCTATTGCTAATCCCTGGGATTTCATGTATCAGTTTGCTTTTGCTATGAGACAGAACTACCACCCAAATATAATGGTTTGTAACCATCATTGATGCATAGCTCCCAATTCACACAATAGTGATTTAGGCTGGGATCAGCTGCATTCGTAATTCTGTTGATCTTAGCAGTTAGCAGCCAAATCCTCAGGAGACTATCTTTGGGGAACTAGTTGCCTATCATCTGGGCCAATGGTAGGTCTGTGTGTCTCTCATCTTGCAACAGTCTGATTCAGTCATATTCACTTGGTAGCTAGTTGAAAAGAGAAGAAGATGCAGCAGCAGTGTGTGTGTGTGTGTGTGCGTGTGTGTGTGTGTGTGTGTGTGTGTGTGTGTGTGTGTGTGTGTCCCTCTTGAGGCCTGTTATAGTTTGTATATAAAATATTCCCAAAGACTCATGTGTTGAAGGCTTGGTCCCCAACTAGTGGTACTACTGAGAACTGACTGGAACATGAGAATGCTAACTAAGTGCTTCAGTGGACTAACCTGCTGGAGAGCTAACAGCTGAGTAGACTACTAGGAGGCACAGCCTTAGTGGAGGAAGCAGGGGGCATGCCTACAAAGGATGTATCTTGTCCCTCGTGTCTATCTGTCTCTTCCTCCCTCTCTCTTTTTTTCTCTCATTCCTAGCCACCACAAGCTGAACACCTCCACTCTTCTATGTACTCCCCTCTATGATATTTCCCCTCACTGTGAGCCCAAAGTAACACAGACCAAGTGACCAGGAGTTGAAAACCTCTGAAACTATGAAGCAAAGTTGGGCTTTTTCTTCTTCAAGTGGTTTCTCTCAGGGTTTTGTCAGAGCATGAAAAGCTGACTAGTACAAGCAAGGCTCAAACTCAATTTGTATATTATTTCCTTCCAAGGGGAGTTGTCAAACCTCCTCAGATTCAAAGGTTAAAGAAATCAGCTTCATTTCTTTATGACTAATAACTGGCAGTTCAGTTGGAGCCACTGGCTCGCCTGTGCATGGCTCAGGAAGCCACATTCCTTCTCTTTTTCTCTCTAAATCCTGCCTGCCTGCTCAGTCTCCAAACAAAGGAAAGGCAGCAAAAAGCTCAGTTCCACATTCTTGGTAACTATTGCAACTTCTTCTCCTGATCCCTCCAGCTGCCCAAGTCCCCGCCTAAGCACTTTTGACCATACTTGGGCATAAACCCAGCTTGTGGTTGACATGTCACCACCCCACACCTACAATCTATAAAATCTCCTTACTCTAGTTCAGGCTTATGACTTCTCTAGCCTCAATCTCTAGGACCAGAGAACCCATCAGGAGTTGCTTTGCTCAATGTACCTGTTGTTATACTTTTTCAATCCAGGTTGGTCTGGTTTACTGAATCAACAGAGAAACTTATTGTCATGGGGCAGAAAACCCATTACTGGTTTCATTTGCAATCTACTATCACTTACCATTGACTGTATCACCAACTCCTCAAGTGATTACCATTTTCCTAGTTAAAGCCTGTGTGTATATTTCAATATGTTTACTAAAATGAAAAATAGGGGCTGGGAATGTAATGTAGCTCAATGGTAGAGTGCTTGCTTACTATACATGAAGACTGAAGTTGGATCCTCAGCACCACCAATGTCTTAGCTTAATTTCTACTGTGGGAATAAATACAATAACCAAAAGTAAGCTGGGTAGTGGTGCACATCTTAATCCCAGCACTTGGGAGGTAAAGGCAAGCAGATCTCTGAGTTCAAGGCCAGCCTGGTCTACAGAGCAAATTCTAGGACAGCCAGGGATAAACAGAGAAACCCTGTCTTGGAGAGAGAGAGAGAGAGAGAGAGAGAGAGAGAGAGAGAGAGAGAGAGAGAGAGAAAAAGAAAGAATTTATTTCAGCTAACAACTCTTAGGTCATATATTACTGAGGGAAGTCAGGGCAGGAACTCTAGACAGGAACCTGAAGGAAGGAAGAGAAGCAGAGGTCATGGATGAGTGCTACTTAACTGGCTTGCTCCTCATGGCTTGTTTAGCCTGCTTTCTTTCTTTCTTTCTTTCTTTCTTTCTTTCTTTCTTTCTTTCTTTCTTTCTTTTTCTTTTTCTTTTTTTGTTTTTTTCAAGACAGGGTTTCTCCGTGTAGTTTTGGTGCCTGTCCTGGATCTCACTCTGTAGACCAGGCTGGCCTCGAACTCACAGAGATCCTCCTGGCTCTGTCTCCCGAGTGCTAGGATTAAAGGTGTGCACCACCACCACTTTCTTATAACATCCAGAATCACCTGCTATGGGTGGCACCCCCAATAACAGTCTGTGCACTTTCACATTAACCATTAATCAAAAAAGTATGGTACAGACTTACTAACAGGCCAATCTAATGAGTGCAATTACTCAGTTGAGTTGGCCTCTTCCCACATATGTCTAGGTTTGTGTCAAGTTTACAAAACCCAACAAGCATAGTCACACACAGACAAAAAAAAAAAAAAAAAAAAAAAAAAAAAAAAAGGCAAAGATGAAGAATAGAAAGGTGGTGACCAAAACAACTGCTGTGACCACAGGGTCACAACCTAGTTAGGGTGCCACCTTGGTCTGTCTGTAATGTAGGGAGTTAAGTAGCAGAAACATCAACATCTTATATATCTCACTCTATTTCCATTGCCTGACAACAGGCCAGCATGCCGGAACCGGTAAATAAATATTCATTGAGTACATGAATAAAAGATGTGTACACAATGCTAACCAAATGCAGATGAGAAAAAAATTAATTGTGAGAACAAGAGATATCTTCATCAGAACAGGTGAGTTGTAAAATGTCACCCGAGAAAGATTGTCTTGTTCTGGCAAGTAGAGAAAAGGGCTGAAGGGAAAATTCCAGGGCCAGCAGGAACAACTTGACAGACATCTGAAGGGTATGTGGGCGTCCGTAGGATGACAGGGCTGGAAAATCATCCCCCATACCTACAACCTTTGGGGTTACTGGGGTTCTCTTTGAGCCTGTCTCATTAAGTATCCAAAAAATGACTTGAACCCCTCACCAATGGCAATGGACGATCCACCAGCCTTCATTCTGCCATGAAAAATGCCCGACCTCCATTTAATCAGAGATAGTCCTACTCAGAAGAGTACATGAGTTGGACAGACTTACCAGTGTGGTTGGGAGGCTTTTGAATGTTTACCCAGAGGCAGCAACAAAATGTCGACCAAGAATCTAAACAAACACTCAGGTGGGGAAGCCAGAGGCCTTTGGGAGCTGGGGTGAGAGGAGAAGGCAGGAGCAGGTGGAAGGATGTTAATGGCAGCCACAGCACTTAGCTCTACGACCTTCATCAGCCTCCACTGTCTTCTTCCCCAGCATGAAAAGATGCAAAATCTTGGCCTTTTTACTGTTTGGGACTTCAGAGCAGACCAAAAAAAAAAAAAAAAAAAAGTCCCCATACGACAGCCTTTCCTCCTGCAGAACAGACAGGTAGAGTGCTGAGGAAGGGCAGTGCCAGTCATCTCTGATAACATGCTGTTGCTTCATGTTCAAGGTCATTCAGAGCCTTAAATTCTCCTCCCAAGGCTTAAATCTTGGCATGGTGCTCAATTTCTTTCCTATCCCAGTAGGAACAAGGAAAAGTCTTTTGTCCTTCACCTTCAGAAAACCTCCTGGAATGAACCAACTAGACGGTAAATAGGAGGCCAGGTGTATGTATTGGTTGGCTCCAAAAGAGAAAGGGACAGGGCAAGATCACAGTGGGAGAATCATATACAAATCTTGAGTCTCAAAGAAAAGGTCAGAAAGAGCTTAAGGCTTCTCTTCTGAGAGGAGGAAAGTCGAATCCAGGCAACATTTGAGGGAGAGTAAATTATGTTTTGGGGAACCCAGTGAGCTTGGAAAAACATGCCAGGACCAAGTCTGGACATGGAAGTATGGAAGATAAGTGAATCTCTCAGGAGTATTTAATGGGGCTGAAATAAAAGACAATTGTGCGTGACGAAAGTCTGTCCGAGTGTGTTGACAGACTTCTGCCTTTCCTCCTGTGAAATGAGCTTAGTCTGAGGTAATGATTTTCTTCCTTGACTGAGCTGGGCTTTAAACGAACAGGGAGACACCAAAGCTGAGCCTCCTCAGCATCTGCTTCCCTCCGAGTCCCTTTAATTTGAAACAATCAAAACATCAGGGCAGCCTGTACACTACTGCATCCCCCAGCTGCCAAACTCTTCCATTCTTGTAAGGAATTTTGTTTCAGCTTTTTTTTATTATTATAGTAAGATACATAAACAATAAAATTCACCATCTTAAAAAATGAGACAACAACACACATACCATTTGTGGTGTCTGATTTTGGTTGTCCACTTGACAAGCCTAGGAAGAAGGAACCTCAGTTGAGGATTGCTGCCATCAGATTGGCCTCTGGACCAATCTTGATTGATAATTAATGTAGGAAGGCCTAGTCCCTTGTGGGTCTAACCCATATAAGAAAGTGAACTGGGCTGGAGAGATGGCTCAGTGGTTATGATCATTTGTTCTTGCAAAGGACCTGGTTTCAATTCCCAGCACCCACATGGTCGCTCACAACCATCCGTAACTCCAGGTCAAGGGGATCTGATGCCCTCTTTGACTTCCTTGGACACTAGGCATCTGTGTGGTACTCAGATAATACATGGGAGCAAAATATCCATAACATAAAATGTGTAAATCTAAAAAAAAAAAAAAATGAATAAATAGGAAAGTTGGCTGTTACACTCATCAAGTCTTACCAACACAGCTGCCTAAATGTAACCTGAACAAGGAGGATTCTAATAGACATGCTAATGTGGAATGGTGAAAGGTCATGAGGTCCCAGTCCTAGACAAAACACTATAGGCATAAGAAATGCAAAGAGGGATGAGCACACATTAACTGGTTATCTACTACCAAGTGGTCAGCCCTGAAAACATACATACAGGTAACACTGTATGGACTTAGTGGGTTGTATTTAGGAGTGTGTGTGTGTGTGTGTGTGTGTGTGTGTGTGTGTATGTTACAACAATTGAAGAAAAGGAGACCATGAATTTTAAAGTGAGCAAGGGGTGGGGTATTTAGGAGGGTTTGGAGAAAAGAAAAGGAAGGAGGAAATGATGTAATTATATTATGAACTCAAAAAATTTAAAAAATCATTATTATTATTATAAGGAGGAAGAGGAGAAGAAGTTGTTTAGCTGATCGTGAGCCAGTAAACAAGCCAGGAAAGCTTTCACAGTCTCTGCTTGAGTTTGTGCTCTGACTTCCCTCAAGGATGGACTTGATGTTGAAATGTCAGCCAAATAAACCCTTTGCTCCCGCTTACGGCCGTGGTGTTTATCCCAACAACAGAAAGCAAACCAGAATACCATTTTAGCCACTTTAATCAGGCACTGGTGAGACTGCTCAGTGAGTAAGGGTGCTTGCTGCCAAGCCCCAGGAAGGGAGTTCAACCCCCAAGACCCACACGGTAAAAAGAGAACCAACTCGACTCCCACAGGTTGTCCTCCGACCACCCCACACTCCAAGGGCAGGTGTGCTCAAAGTTCTCCCAGAGGTTTTGGTTCATATTTTAGTTTCGTTCAAGGTCATTTCCATAAGGGGTCATCATCTCTTCCTCCCTGCAGGTCTAGAGACAGTCTTTTTGATCATTTCTGCGGGGCCGAGCCACTATCCACTTTCATGGGGCAAAAAGGTATTATGAAAGCCAGAAGAGATTGCCACGAGAAGAAACGCCACGGGTAGGAAAGTGACCTTCAAGAGAGAAGAACTGATCTTAAATGTTTAATGCAAGCCGAAGCCGCAAAGAGCAGGTTGGTTACAGGGAAAATAAACAAGGAAGTGAGTTAAAGGAGAAGCTGGAGGAAGATCTCCTGCAATCTCTATATTTATGTGAGATGAAAGTTATGAGAAAAGAGATAAGACATCAAACATAGATAGGTGGCATCCAAAAACCAACAGTGTACGTTCAGGATTTCGGGAGGCAGGAACTGAGAGGCCGACATTGTAACCTCAGCAGCTCAGCACAGGGTGATGAGAGCCGACTCAAAACCAGAGAAACCCAGCTTGGACTCGGAGTTCTGTCACGGCTTGCTGGGCCAACTCTAGAAATTCCCTTGGCCTCTCTGTTGTAGTTACTTGATTTTACTGAGGCGGTTATTAGTATAATATTAACTCCTTAAGGAAGTTGTGTGAAGTGATGTTTATAAAATGATTGGCATGAGGTTTTAACATACACAAGCACTCAATGAATGTCCCCTGTTCCTGTCTGAATCATGTTCCCTCCAAATTCCTATGTTGAAGGCTAAACAAGACCTTAGAGCAGCAGTTTTCAACCTGTGGGTGGAACAACCCTTTCACAGGCGTGGCCTAAGACCATCGGAAAATACAGATATGTTCGTTACAATCAATAACAGTAGCAAAATTACAGTTATGAAGTAGCAATGAGGATAATTTTATGGTGGGGGTTACCACCACATGAGGAACTGTACTAAAGGGTCACAGCATTAGGAAGGTTGAGAACCACTGCCTTAGAATGTCTTGGTCTTTAAAGATAACACCTCTAGGTCAGCAGGATGGCTCATTATGGAAAGGTACTTGCTGTCAAACCTGATGACCTGAGTTTGATCCTTGAGACCCACATGATAGAAGACAAGCATCGGCTCCTAAAAACTGTTTTTGACCTCCACATGTGTGCCATGGCCTGCATGTCTTGTGCCCCCTTCATAAACAGATGCACACAAAAATAAATAAATGTATTGTTTAAAAGTTTTAGAGAAATGCCTTCAAATCGATAATAAAGTTAAAATGAAGCCACTGTTGGTGCCCCTGATACATCCAAACTACTGCCTTCATGAGAAGACAGTAGGACACCAAGATACCATGGGAGCTCGCATGAAGGAAAGACTATGTGAGGACCCAGTAAGAGTCAGCCCTCTACAAGCTAAGGAGAGAGGCCTCAGGGGAAGCCAAATGGTTGCCATCGTGATCTTCAGCCTCCAAAACTGCAGGAAAGTGAGTCTTTGTTGTTTAAGCCACCAACCTGTGGAACTGTGCGTAGCAGCACAGCAAATTAATATATCACTTCCATTGCTGTTTTAAAATCCAGATGAAAAGTTAAATGAAGGGGCCCTTGGTTTTCAGTGCTGACCACGGCTCCCAGACCTGCTGTGCAAAGGAGGCCAACACTGGCATTCCTTTCCTTCCCTGCCATGTTGGCTGGCGGCTATGAAGACCATCGCTGTGTGAGTCACACAGTTTCTGGTTTCTGTGCAGGGTGTAGAGCTCAGAGACACATCGGACAAGTGGGATGAGTCAATAGTAGGGAAGTCCCTGAGATTCTAAGACCTGCTCCATTCCCACCCCCAGCTCTTTGGGGTGTGCCAAGAGCATGCCACCCCAAAGTAACAAGGTCCCCCTTAGTTTTCAAATCAACAGAACTACCTTCCCATCACCCCCTTTGAAGGTCAGAAGGCCAGATTCCACCAAAGGCTACCCCAGATGTGGTTTTAAAATAGTCCTTTTTGAAGCCCACAATTAAAACCTAATTACATATTCTTGCCAATTAGAGTAATGGCAGAGTCCCCCAAAACCCATAGTCTGAAAAAAGGATGTCTGGATTCTCCTCCTCCAACTACCCACTCTTCCTTTTTACAAGCTTCTGCCACTGTATGTAACCTTGGAAAAGGTATTTTACCTCCGGCCCTGACAAGGCATCATCTGAAATGATGCTATGTAGGAAATGAGATCATTCACTCAATCAACCCATATTTATTGGGTGGTCCTCTATGCACTCATTCCTTCAGTCAACAGATCCCTAGTGGACACCTGCTGAGTACCAAGCCCTGGGAAGACAACAATGGGGAACACCCAGAAGGGCTCAGCAATCATGGAGCTCATCTCTCAGAGGCTGACAAAGAACAAGTACAAGTTGGCCTGAAATGGCAATACATTGTACAGGAAAGTAACGAGTGCAAGTCCACGTGGTCACAGAAGTCTTTCTGGAGGCCTGAAGGATGAGTCTGAGGAAAGAGGATCAGAGTGAAAATGTGGCAGTCCTAGAAGGAGGGATATATTCAGATAACAGAAAATGGGATCATTTGGAAGAGGATAGAGGGGTCAGAATTGGGCTGGAGAAATGACACAAGGCCAGAGCACAAGAGGAAAGTATCTGGCTGCATCAGGACCCCTTCGGGACACAGAAAGTAGTCGACACAAACCAAAGCACTACAAGACCAGACCTGCAGCCTCAAGGCAGCATGCTGGCACATATCTTACTCCGGTCTCATTTTGCTGCCATGAGCCTGACAAAAAACAGCTTAGGGGAGGTAAGGGTTTGTTCTAGCTCACAAGTCCAGGTTATAGTCCATCATTGCAGAGAAGTCACAGCGAGAGGAGCCCGAGACAGCTGGTCACATCATATCCACAGCCAAGAGCAGAGAGAGACGAACACACTCTCACTATGTGCTTGATGCTTATACTCAGGGTACTGCCTAGTTTTTCTGTCAGCTTGACCCGAGGGAGGGTCATCTGGGAAGAATTGAATCTTAATCAAGAAAATGCTGCCACAGGGTTGACCCGTTGGCAAGTTTGTAGGGCATTTTCTTGATTGAAGATTGATGTGGGAGAGCCCAGCCGATTGTGACAAGTGGCGGCACCCCTGGGCACATGGTCCTGGGGCATATAAGAAAACAGACTGAGGCCACAGGCGTGGGTCACGCTCTCGCTCGCTCTCTTTCCGCCCCTGTCTTGGTTCCGCGTTCTCCGCACAAAATGCCTGGTGAAGCCACAGAGACCATCCCTGCTACAGAGCAGGAGTTGCCACAGCCTCAGGCTGAGACAGGGTCAGGAACAGAATCCGACAGTGATGAATCGGTACCAGAGCTCGAGGAACAAGACTCCACACAGACAACCACACAACAAGCCCAGCTGGCTGCAGCAGCTTGAAATCGGTGAAGAACCTGTCAGTAAAGCAAAACAGAGTTGGAGCGAGAAGAAGGCAAGGAAGGCTGCTATGTCCAAACTGGGTCTTCGACAGGTTACAGGGGTTACTAGAGTCACTATCCGGAAATCTAAAAATATCCTCTTTGTCAGCACAAAACCAGATGTCTACAAGAGCCCAGCTTCAGACACCTACATAGTTTTTGGAGAAGCCAAGATTGAAGATTTGTCTCAGCAAGCACCGTTAGCAGCTGCTAAGAAGTTCAAAGTTCAAGGTGAAGCTGTCTCAAACATTCAGGAAACTACTCAGACTCTGACTGTACAAGAGGAGAGTGAGGAGGAAGAGGTTGATGAGACAGGTGTGGAGGTTAAGGACATAGAACTGGTCATGTCACAAGCAAATGTGTCACGAGCAAAGGCAGTCCGAGCCCTGAGAAACAACAGTAATGATATTGTAAATGCTATTATGGAATTAACAATGTAACTGTTTGACAGCAAGGACACTTCCATTCTCCGCCTCCCCCCCTCCCTTTTTTGGTGTTTCGAAAGTGGAACTACAGCTTGGTTTGAAATTTGTACTGTTTCTATCACTAATAAAGCTATGGCTTCTTGTTGGATGAAAAAAAAAAAAAAAAAAAAGAAAAGAAAAGAAACTGAGCAAGCTCCGAGCAGCAAGCCAGTAAGCAGCGCTCCTCCACGGCCTCTGCGTCAGCTCCTGCCTCCAGGTTCCTGCCCTCCTTGAGTTCTGCCCTGACTCCCCTCAGTGGTGAATTGTTACCTGGAAGTATACAATGAAATAAATCCTTTCCTCCCCAAGTTGATTTTGGTCAATGGTGTTTCATCACAGCCATACAAACCCTAAGCCAACTTGCTACCAAGCCTGAGGACCTGAGTTCAAGCCCCAAGACCCACATGGCAGAAGAGAACCAATGCTAGAGAGCTGTTCTTTGACTTCTGCATGTATGTTTACACACACACACACACACACACACACACACACACACACACACAAATACATACACACGAGTAATTTCTAAATTTCTTAAAGAAATATATAAGATCTGAATTCCCTTTAAGATCACTCTGAGCTGGGCGTGGTGGTCCACCCTGTAACCCCAATACTTCAGAGGCTAAGGCAGGAGGATCCTGGGTTTCAGGCCAGCCTGAACTATACAGCCAGGCCTTGGACGGGGGTCAGGGGAAGCTCTGGATGCCACATTGGATACAGGACTCTCTCTGTACAGCACTTAGCTGCTACCCAGTGTTTCCCTCCATCCCTCCCTGCATCCTGACAACCCTCAGCATCTTGAATTGCTCACACAGCTCAAAGAGAAAGCACAGCTCTGGGGAAGCAAGCATCTCATTGGATCTGCCTCCCGTAAGTGATGTTTTTTCTCTTTATCCTGGGATGGTCCATCCAACCCCCTCCAGGACTTAGGAGCTTTGTGCCCTGCATTTGACAGATCCAAGTTTTGCACCTTCTTGGACAGCCCTAAGGAGGCCCCAGCCCCAGGAGAGAGAGAGGCTCCGGGGAATATTCCGAAGCAACTTAGTGAGTTTATTTTGATAAACTACGATAATTATCATGCTTAGCAGCTGTTGCTATTTAAAATAAGAAAAACCTGGGCTTGAATTTCAACTGTTTGGGAAAGCATGTGCCCCACCAATCTGGTCCAACAAAACCAGACATTATGAAATCCGCAGCAGAGCTGAGCTTCTTACAGGAAGTTAAGATGCAAATCATATTTTGTTTCAAATGAGCCCAATGAATGCATAATTTTCCACAAAGAAATACTTTTGTGTCAGGCTCCTTTTGCCAAGAACTGAAGTTCTGGGGCTGCAGCTGTTAGCAGCTTCTGATTGTCCATTTCAAACCGTTGGGAGTTCTGCTTTCCTAAGGCGGAGCGGGAGCAAAAGCAGGGAGAGGCAGGGCTGCTCTCCTCAGTTGCCTTCCGGAACTTTCCCTGAGAGACCTACCTGTTCTCCCCAGGCTGCCAGGCTTGTCTTCTGTATCTTAAGACTGGAGAAATTGAATCAAGAAAATCTTCTTTTGGTGGGGGCCCTGAGAGGTGACTCAGAGGTTAAGAGCACTGGCTGTTCTTACAACTGTCTGTAACTCCAGGTCCAGGAGTTATTTGGCCTCTGTGAACATGGCAAGAATGTGATGAACATGCATACAAAACATTTATACACATAACAAGGTGGGGCTCTCCCCAACCTACTGTTTAAAATGGGCTTTTTCTTTCCCTTCTCTTCCCCTGAGCACTTTCTCAAAGCTTAGGGTCATTAACTCCTTTTGTTAAGCCAGGTGGTAGTAAAGCACTACCCAGCCCTCCAGAGGCAGAGGCAGAGGCAGGCAGATCTCTGTGAGTTCAAGGCCAGCCTAATCTACAGAGCAAGTTCCAGGACAGCCAGGACTACACAGTGAAACTCTATCTCAAAAAACAAAACAACAACAACAAAAAAAAAAAAAAAAAAAAAAAAGAGGAAGGGGCTGGAGAGATGGCTCAGCAGTTAAGAGCCCTGGCTGCTCTTCCAGTGGTCCCAAATTCAATCCTATGTGGCAGTTCATAACTGTCTGTAATTCCAGTTCCAGGGATCCAACACCCTCACACAGACAAATGTGCAGGCAAAATACCAATGCACATAAAATAAATAAATACAATATTAAGTTTTTTTTGTTTCAGGCTAGGGAGACACCTCACTAGGTAAAGTTCCCACTGCACAGGCACAAGGACTCAAATTTGGATCCCAGCATCCAAGTAAAAAGCTGGACATAGTGGCATCCATATGCAATCCCAGCTCTGGGAAGGCAGAGCGAGTTCACAGGCAGGCCAACCTAGCCAAATTACTAAGTCCAGATTCACGGAAGAGACCCCATCAAAAAATAAGATGGAAAGCAATAAAAAAGATATGTGACATCAACTTCTGGCTTCTACACACATGAACAAACATACGTATATGTAAATAAGTATACAGCTACATACATACATATACATACATACATATATATGCATACACCACACGCACACTCAACAGACATTTTTTATTTGGAATGGAAGAAACCTAATTCAAACAAAATAAAATAAACCACAACAAAAAGAAAGAAAACAAGGAATTTAGTTCTTATAACTGGAAAATTCAAGCACATTTGGCTTTGGGCATATTGGGTCTTAGTCTAGGTTACAGGAGAAGGAATAAATGGGTGATGCAGATAAGCAGAGGGATTAAAGAGCAGCCCTCCGGGCCCAGTGTCTGCTGCCACAGGTCTATAAGGTGCCCATTTCCAAGTTGTGTGACTTTTCTCCAGGGTTAGCTACAGGGGTGGCTGGAGGATGTAAATTGATAAATATGATAGAAAGACCGATGTCAAAAATGCAAGAGAAATAAATGATTGAAATCTGAGACAGGGAGAGGCACCAGACATGGGCAGGTGGAGTGGGGGAGGGTAAGTCACTGAGGGTACTGCACAGTTGAAGGATGGCTGTTGTGGGCACCATGAGAACAAAAGATTTGCAAGGACCGAGGACAACAGGGCTGAAAAGGAATAATAAGTACAGACCTGTGACTACTATGTTGTGCCCCGTTTTCTCGGGGGAGGAGGATTCTTTGCTCTGTCCATGGGTAATAAATGAAGACACAGCCCCATTGCTTTGGTTTGGATGTGATTTGGCCCCTCCTAACCTCATGTTGAGCTGAGTCTCCAGTTTAACAGTGTTGAAAGGTAGTGGGCCCCTAAAGAAACATTTGCGTCCTCCAGGCTCTCCCTTGTGATGACATTAATGCTACTCTGAAGGGCTGGGTCCTTCCTGGAGTTCTCCATCTTGTAAGAATGGGACTGGAATAGGTCCTCAAAGAGTGGGTTACTGTGAAAGAGGAGCAAGTCTTGTGTGTCCTCTCTCCTGTCTGCATCCACTCCCTGTCCACGTATCTGCCATGTCAGGATGTAGCACAGGCTCTTACTAGATGCTCCAGCCTGCCGTAGTTTTCCAAAACAGTGAGCAAAACAACTTCCTTCCTTATAAGTTAAGTTACCCTATTGTTGTAACAGTAGAAGCCAACCCAGACACCTATTCGAAGGCGTTTTTGAAGATACAGGCCTTGATTGTGCTTTGTTGCAGCACTGAGCCCTGAACCTAGGGCCTTGCACATTCTAGATAAATGTTCTACCTCTGAACTCTATGCCCCATTTTTTATTTGTCTCTAAACAGACTCTCACAAATTTGTCCAGGCTGGCCTTGAAATCACTCTGCAGAGCAGCCCAGGCAAGCCTTGAACTTGACATCCTCCTGACTCAGCCTCAAAGGACCACGATTACAGACTGGCCCAGCACACAGAGGCTACTTGAGAAGAAGAAGGAAAAGAAGTTGGAAAGAGGCAAAGAGGAGGAAAAGCAAGAGAACCTGTGACTGAGAAATACAGGGTGGGGGAAAAAGGGAAGAAAGAGGCCATCGATTCTTTGCCTTTTGGCCAAGACCAAGTGGAGACAAGGATCTTCCTGGTGCAGACTCTGGGGATGAAGATGACAAAGACCATTTTAGGGCGTCTTCGTGTATATTTTATGATGTGGCCTTTGTCCTAGACACGACTCCTTTGCCATCATCTTCAGGCTGGACACTGTGAACTGCAACACTCGTGATTCTTGGAGAACCTGTCCTGTGCTCCTTTGGCGAGAAGTGGTTTGAGTGAGGTCTGAATTCAGTTTGTTTAGAATGAGACGTAGATCCATGTGGAGGTTTTAAGGTGGAGTCCTCTTGGGCCTGGGCTCCAGCCGTGAAAAGGGCTGCCGTAGGGTGAAGGTAAAAGTCAAAAGAAGCAAGAAGGTCAAAGGACTACGATGCTAAAGCACTAAATGCATCCTGCAAATGTCATTCATATTTAGCTTAAAAGGGAAAAACCACTGGACCAACTCCCAGAGTCTGCAATGAACAATGGGCAGTATCCAGGATTAGGTAAATGACAGCCATGAGAATGGGTGCAGTGTGATCGTAGGACCTGCGTGGGTGTGTTTACATATCTTAGGATCAAGGGCTCCAACTCTCCAACTTCTGCCCTGGAATAAAATGGAGAATGAACAGCCCCGTAATGGTTAGTGTGTCAGCTTGACAGGATCCAGAATCACCTAGAAGGCAAGCCTCCAGGCATACATACCTGGGAGGGATTATCTGGATTAAAGCTAGCCTCGGAAAGTCTGTGAGAGGTTGCTTCATTTTGTGGGTAGGACCATCCTGTGGGTAGGGACCCTGGGGTAGGAGTGAGCTGAGCGCTACCAGTTACTCACTCTCTTCTTCCTGGCTGAAGACCTAAGGTCCCCACCTGTCCCAAGCTCTCTGTCTTGACTGCCCATCATAATGGACTAGACCCTTGAATCATGAGCCTTAAGAATAAACTCTCTCTCTCTCTAAAGTTGCATTCACTAGGGTATTTTATCACAACAGCAGAAAAAGAGCCTAAGACAAGCCTCCGTTTGAAAAAATCTACAAAAGGAAGGACTCTTCTTCCGGGGGAGACAATCTTAGTTGATTACTGGTTCAACCTGAGTACCTTGGAACTGGGAGCAGTAGAAAGGGTTGGAAAAGAAGGGATAGTCAAGGCCTGAGTCAACAGAGCATAAGCTTGGCACTTCCGGTGACTGGCTCCTTCTTGGGATGGGTTTTCACCATCCCAAGTAGCCCTGCCATCCTAGGTCCTATCCATTGATCCTCCCTATTTATCCCCATCACCGTACATGTTTTTAATGTATAGCCTGTCCCACCAGTGGGCAGTCACCGCCACCCCCAGAATGTAAACTCCGTGAGAGCAGGGGCAGTGTCTACTTGTTCACTCCCTTGTCCCTAGCACCTGCTATGTCATACGTGTTAGAGTTTGAATAGGAAATGTCCCCCCACAGGCTCAAGTGTAGCATTGTTTTGGGAGATGATAAAAACTTCAGGAGGTAGGGCCTAGCTAAAGGAAGTAGCCACTGAAGGCATGTTCTTAGGAGCAATATCATGCTTTAGACTCTGTGTATATGTGTCTATCTGTCTGTCTGTCTATCATCTATCTATCATCTAGCTAGCTAGCTATCATTTATCTATCTATCAATTATCTATCTATCTATCATCTGTCTATCATCTATCTATGTATCTATCATCTGTCTATCTATCTATCTATCATCTACCTATCTTTCCCCCTGCACTTGCCTCCACTCCTCTCTCTGCTTCCTGGATGCCCGAGGCAAGCATCTCACACATTCTTCCCACTGTGGTGTTTTACCTCACTATGGTACAATCTAGTTTTGTTAACTTGACACAAGCCAGAGTTGTTTTGGAGAGTGAACCTCAATTGAGGAATTGGCTTCCATCACATGGCCTGTGGACAACTCTGTGGAGCATTTTTTTTTTAATTAATGATTGATGTGGGAGGACCCAGCCTACTGGAGACAATCCCTGAGAAAGTGGTCCTGGGGTGTATAAGAAAGCCTGTTGAACAAGCCATGGAGAGCAAGCAAATTAGCAGTGTTCCTCCATGGCCTCTGTTTCAGTTCCTGCCCCAGGTTCCTGTCTTGAGTTCCACAGATTATGGACTTTAAGGTATAAAATGAAATAAACCCCTTTTTTCCACAAGTTGCTTTTGATCAGAATGTTTTATTGAAGCAATAGGAAGTCAACTCAGACAGACCCAGAAGCAATGGAGCTAACCAAATAAACAGAAAAACACAGAAATCACGGGAATCCGTGAGCTAAAATAAGTCTCTCCTCCTTTTAAGTAGGTTTCCTTGGGTGTTTGCTACACAGTGAGAAAGCTGACTAGTACAGCTAATGCTCATTAAGTATATTTTAATGACTTTATTAATGAACAAATGAATGGATGGATGGAGGCATGGATGGATGGATGGGTGGATGGATGGATGGATGGATGGATGGATGGATGGATGGATGGATGGACGGGTAGCCCTATGAGGATAGGAGGATAGAAAAGATATTGGTAGAAAGGGAAATTTTCCCCTGCCCTCTGAGGGTTAATACTTGACTCTGAAATAAATTGGCAGTAGACAGAGTAGCTGGAGAATGGATAATATGGATACATATATGTAATTCCATGCACAGAGGGATCACAGGAAAGACAGTGAGCACCCCCAAACCCCATGAGATCTCAAATCTTCTATATCCTCTTGATGGAGGAAAACAGCTTAGGGGAAAGTAAATTATTTAGAAGAAAGATGAAAAGGTCTTCAGAAGAACAGAAGAGAACTCGTGACAGTCATCAGGCCAATGACAAACTCCAGTCTCATTTCCTGGGATGGGTTTCATGCTCCCAGGCTGACAGAATCCCCTGCAGAGGGGATTCATGGCAAGTGAGTTTCCTTAGGTATGTGAAGAAGTGCTAGAAAACCCCTCTCGACACACACTGTTCTCTCATAGCACCCTCAGCTTGAAGTCCAAGTGGCACGTTTTGGGGTGAAACTCCTGAACTCCATCACTATCCATGGGATGGGATCAGCATCAAAGGAGGTGTACCCAAGGGATGCTCCCCTTGGACTGAGGCACTGGTAGGTGGCATCTCTGGGTTTGATCCTTCCTGCCCTGTTGCCTTCTGAGTGGAAGGAAGCCTTAAGGAGAGATGCTTGCTTAACTCCACACACCCGCCTTGGGATTTGTTAGCTTCAAGTTCTAACCTAAAAATACTCCTCTCTGATATCAAGGACAAAATTTATAAACATGAAAGTGGTTATTATGGTTTAATCACAGGTTTGGTGGTAGTGACTCTTGGCAATCTCTCTGGGGCATTAACAAGAGCAGAGTAAATATGTCACAAAGGTGGTATTTTTAGTCTTACCCACCCTTCCAAACTAAAGGAGAACATCCCTTCAGAAGATCCTTGTGACTCCCTGGGTCCCACCCCACCCCTTGCTGCTCAGAGACAGTAGTCCGTGGGGATGAGATGGCTGCCACTAAGTGGAATAGAGTGAAGGGGTGGTTGGGTATTCCTAGGACCCACTTCATTTTCTGTCAGATGTCATAGAATGCCCTTTACCTGAAGTAGCCCCAGTTTGAAGTCCAAAGTAGCATGTTTAGAGATAATATTTCCTGAATCTCTTCAGTATCCACAAAATATCTGCATTTGCTTAAGTAGGATGAGGACCAAGTGATGTACACCTTAATGAGAGGAGCTCCCCCAGGATTGAGACGTGGTAGGTGGAATCTTCAAATCTGAGTCTAACAGGCAGATCCTTCCCAGACCTGGAACCAGCAAGCCAACCTCTGTATACTTATGTGCTCTGGGTCCGTGGCTAGTTCACACACTTCTTTGACTTAAAACTAAATGCAACTAATATGGGGAAAGAAACCTATTCCCAAAGAATCCCTTTCTCCCAATCTTCTTCCCCATGCCTGTCAACTTTGGGGACATAAAGGCACTGGTAGTATGCACCAGCAACTCAGGACTTTGAGGCAGGAGAATCACTTGAGCCCATTAGTTCAAAGTCAGCTTGGGCAGCATAGCAAGACTCTGGAAGAAGAAAGAGAAGGAGGAAGGAAGAAAAACGAGGGTGAGAGGAGAATGGGAGGAAGAGAAGGAAGAAAAAGAAAGATGAATAAGATGAGAAGAGAAAGAGGAAAAGAAGGAAGAGGAGTAAGAGAAAGAAGAAGGAGAATGAGTAATTCTGAAGGCTTGAAGACTATTCCCGGACTGAGTCCTAGAACCATGCACCCAACCAGAGGAATTCTCCACACGGCATCTTTGAGCCCCTGCTGGAAGGCTTTAAGGATGAAGTGGGTACCCCACCATGAAGGGTGAGCTCTATCACATGCAGTCAGCTGGTTGGGGCTAAGGTCGGCAGTATACCAACCCTCCCCACATCCCAGGAAGGAGAAGGTGTGTTTGTGAACTCTTGCAACATGATAGATGCTGTGCTTGGAACTTTACCTATGCGCATCATCTCCCAGTCTTCATAATGGCCCTGTGGGGTCAGTGCTGATAGTGCCCTCAGTTTATGGCTGGGACTACACAACTTTCCCAGGGTCACATAGCAGATGGGCCTTTGAACCTGGAACCACACCTCAGAGTCTATGGTTTTATCTAAGTAGCTCATTGCATGCCCCCAGGAAGTTTGGCTCACAGAATGCATTGTTTTAGGCCCCATGCAACCAACGGCCCTTCTATTTGTTTTCAACTGAAGGAGTGTGACATAATACAAATTCAGTCTTCATCCCCGCTTTCCCTCACTAGAGCTCCTAAGCTCTTAAAATTCCCTGGGTTGAATTTTTATTCATTATTCATAAACCCCTTCTAAACACACTAAATTATACTAATTAATGAGGAGTCTTTTAGAGGCCCCCAGATAGCTTCAAGATGGGGGCTGCTTGCTAGAACTTTCAGCCCCTCCAGGAAGGGGAGAGGCTGGAGATTGAGTTAGTCACCAATGGCTAATAATTTAACTGATCATGCCTACATAATGAAACTTTCATTAAAACAACAACAACCACCTTAAGCCCTGTGGCCCGTGGAGTTGAGTACACTACAGCGCCTAGAAGTCTTGTGGGACTGAGACAAGACAGGCTAAGCTCGTAAGTCCTTATACATGCTGTCAGTTTTGAGTCACACTGTGGGAGACTCTACTAGTGCTGGAGAACTGGTACACCGTGGGAAAAGCCAGATGCATCTAGTAAACCACAGTTTAAAGTTGATAGTGGGGACTTTAAGGACACGTGGTTCTGCCAGAGCTGACTTGCATCCACCCTCAGATCTCCGGTGGACTCAGGACTCAGACCTGGTCTATTCAGTGGGGTTCTCTAGATGAGGACTTCCTAAGTGCTTTCCACTTGCAGCCGCTTTACACCTGGAAGCTTCAAAAACTATCTCCACTGCCGGGTGGTGGCATACGCCTTTAATCCTAGCACTCAAAAGAGGCAGAGGCAGGCACATATCTGAGTTCGAGGCCAGCCTGGGCTACAGAGAGAGTCCCAGGACAGCTAGAGCTACACAGAGAAACTATCTTGAAAAACCACCTCCCAAAAAACCCTACTTCCAGTAGACAAGTACATAAAATGGGTGTGCAGATGAAATGTTTACTGATAATCACCTATGAAGAAATTTATTTTAAAATAATTCTATAAGGGCAAATGTACAGCATACCTATAATTACACTTGGGAGGTGAACACAGGAGACCCAAGAGTCAGCAAGCAGGTGCTTGTTGTAGAGCTTAATGACCTGACAAGTCCTGGGACCCACACTGTGGAAGGACAAGGTACAAGTAGTCCAGTGACCTCCACATGTTGACCGTAACATGCCCACACCTACACACACAAAGGAATAATTAAGTGTAATTTTGAAAACTGAAGCGTTCATCATCATGAGCTAAAGCAATGCCTCCGTGGGTGACAGCACTTTCTGTAAACTTGAGGACCAGAGTTTGAATCTCCGGAACCCATGTGAAAAGCCAGGAATGCTGCAGCTGCCTTTAACTAGCACCTTGGGGAGGGAGGTGGAGACAGAAGGATCTTGCTGACCTCCTGCCTAGTTCCAGGGTCACTGAGGGGCCCTGTCTCAAAGTTATGATAAACAGAACACCTGACATCCTCCTCTAGCCTGTGTAAGCAAATAGGCATGCACTTATACACAACATGCACATATAACACACACACATATACCAAAAAAAAAATGAATAAAAGAATTCAAGGTCATCCTCAGATACACACTAGTTTGAGACCAGGCTGAACTACACGAGACCCTGTCTCAAAAAAAAAATTCTTTGGTATGCATATAATTTTACCATTTATTAAAGAAAACATTGCTTGTTTTCTTATACAAAGAATTACATTTTTTTTCTGAATGTCTGATATTGCAGGACAAAGCATCTCCCCCAGGTTTAAGGGATTACTGAGCATTGATTTTGTAATCATCTATGCTGTAAGATATGCTTCCCATAACTGCATAGAGCCAATGGCAGAAGTATGTTGTCAAGGAAGTGTTACAAATTCTGACTCAGCCAGCAGTGGTGGCGCACATAATCCCAGCACTCAGGAGGCAAAGACAGGTGGATCCCTGAGTTCGAGGCCAGCCTGGTCTACAGAGATTTCCAGGAAAACCAGGGATACACAGAAAAACCCTGTCTCAAAAAAAGAAAGAAAGAAAGAAAGAAAGAAAGAAAGAAAGAAAGAAAGAAAGAAAGAAAGAAAGAAAGAAAGAGAAAGAAAGAAAGAAAGAAAGAAAGAAAGAAAGAAAGAAAGAAAGAAAGAAAGAAAGAAAGGAAGGAAGGAAGGAAGAAAAGAAGGAAGGAAGAAAAGAAGGAAGAAAGAAAGTATTGTGCATGCTAATAAACTTATCTGGGGTCAGAGACAGAGCAGCCACAATATTAAACATAAAAGATAGGCAGTGGTAGCACACACCTTTAATCCTAGCATTCCAGAGGCAGAAATCCATGTGTTCAAGGATACAGACAGGCATCACGCCTTTAATCCCAGAAAGCAAGCCTTTAATCCCAGGGAGTGGTGGTAGAAAGCAGAAAGGTATATAAGGTGTGAGGACCAGAAACTAGAAGCATTTGGCTGGTTAAGCATTTGGCTGGTTAAGCATTCAGGCTTTTGAGCAGCAGTTCAGCTGAGACCCATTCTGGATGAGGACTCAGAGGCCTCCAGTCTGAGGAGACAAGACCAGCTGAGGATCCGGCGAGGTGAGGTAGCTGTGGCTTGTCCTGTCACTCTGATCTTCCAGTGTTCACCCCAATAACTGGCCTTGGGTTTGATTTTATTAATAAGAACTTTTAAGATTCATGCTACAAGAAAGAAAGAAAGAAAGAAAGAAAGAAAGAAAGAAAGAAAGAAAGAAAGAAAGAAAGAAAGAAAGAAAGAGAAAGGAAGAAAGAAAGAAAGAAAGAAAGAAAGAAAGAAAGAGAAAGAGAGAGAGAAAGAACAAAAGAAAGAAAATTCTAACCTCAAGCCAAAATTCATAGATTTGTTTTTGTTTGTTTATGAGATGTAAGTTAACAATTCAAACAGCAATTTCTAAAAATCAATCTAACACAATATACTCCAGAGATATATGGATTTGATACTTGTATGCTGATGGTAGGAAAGTATTGAAAGCCTGTTTTTCATAATTAGATCGTTGCGTTCCTATAAAAGCTGAAACTTTGCGTGTACAGTAGAACACCACAATTCATAAATAAACTAGTCTGAAACCAGAGCTGAGGTGACTCGGGCAGCATTCGTTGCCCTTGTGAGGTGTGATGGCATTCACACTGCAAAGTGCTCCTGTGTTCAGAACAGACACTGAAGGCATGGTGCTACTCAGGCGAGCACTGCCAGCAACACCAGGATTCATTACAAGTTTGGTTGATTTGGCTTGATTCATTTTTGGTCATTGAGTATACGGAAACCTTTTACAGTTGCTAAAGTTTTCATGACCCCACATTCAGTTACCCAACAAGGGTTTGTATATAGTTTAAGCAACTAACTATTCTCTAAAGGAATAGAACGATAGCATGCATGTGAAGATGTATTGGCTTGCCTTACATGGTTCTAGGCTGGATAATCCATAAAAGTACTCTATACCTATATCCTGCAAAGAACCCAGTAGCTACTTGATCTAAGAAGCTTGACGCCTCAGAATGTGGGGACTGATGATGTAACCACAGTTGGAACCTGAAGGCCTGGAAGCTCTCTGAACAGTCATTGGTGTGAATTCGTATTGAAAGGCCAGAAAAGTTAGAGTCTGATGTCCACAGGCCCTGACAGCACCAATGGACTCTCTGGGAGAATGGAATTCTCCTGCTCTGGCTTCTTCCTCTTCTTTTGTTTCACCTAGAACACCAGGCTATAGATGGTGCCCACACCTGTACCAGACCTTCCCCGCTCAGTTGCTCTCCTGTATTTCAAGCCTCCCTGGAAACACCTTTAAGGGTTCAAAACAGTTGTGTCTATTGATCCCCTAAGGCATCTCTATCAACCTGACAATCATGGTGAACTGTCACACCTGACCAGTTAAAATCTTGCATTCCTCTAGATTCTAGTACTATCTGTATGACTGGTCAAAGGATGATGGGTGCAGAGGTCCATAAAGGGAAAAGCACACCTTGAGTCCATCTCTTCTACTGAGTTACTCTGGAGCCTGAGATATTTGGTTCTGTGGGTATTTGTCTAAGGAAAGTCACACTAGGTCAGGGCTGCATACTATGGACAAGGGAGGTGTCAGCATCACCCAGAGGCTGGAAAGAGATGCATGGCAGGGCAGCTCAGATCACAGCAGTAAGAATTCATTGGAAAAGCTGTTCATATGACAGAAGGACAGGTAGCAGAGAACAAGGCAGGACTCAGGGGAGGGATAATGTGCAAAGTGTAGGCGGAGTTTTCCTGTCCCAGCAGCCACTTCCCAAATAACCACAAGAGAATCTCATTATTAATTATAAATGCTCAGCCAATAGTTCAGGCTTGTTGCTAACTAGTTCTTGCAACTTAACCCATTTCTATTAATCTATATGCTGTCCTGAGGCTCGTGGCTTTTACCTTTATCCCATTTTGTATGTCCGACTCATTTTCTGTCTGGCTGGTGACTCTTCCAACTCTGCCCTTCCTCATCCCATCATTCTGTTTGGCTTTCCCACCTAACTTTATCCTGTTCAGCTATTGACCAGTCAGCTTGTTTATTAAACCAGTCATAGCGACATATATATCCACACAGTGCACAGAAGGATTATTCCACAGTAGCAAAAACACACTGCTGGTGACCCACTTATGTCAGCCAGGTCTCACATCCTGAATGATCCACAGCATCTCCACCACCAGCTTAGGGAAAAAAAAGCATTCACTCTGTAAGCCTGAGGGGGACACTTCAGATTCCTACCACAACAGGGGGCACAGACATGTGGCCTACAGCATGGTCCTTCTGTCTCCTTCCCATCTCAGAGATCCACACTGTATCTCATTCCCACGTTGTCTTTTCTACCCTTCGTGTCTGCTCCAGGCTGAGGAAGCTTCACCTACCCACCCCCACCTCCCCGACAGCAAGGCAATGTGGCTAAGCAGCTAAGCCTTAGTTATATAGACCATGGCGTCTGCCCAGAACCTCAAAAGCTCTGCTGGGAAGTTCTTTCTTAGAACAAGTGCTTCATTCTGATGGCCCAAATGAGATCAGAACACTGGGCAAGGAGGAAATACCGAGAAACCACACAGAAAAAAGTATGTCACCCAACTAGGCAGCCCATCTCCCCTCTGTACAAATAATCAAACTGTAAAACTTGGAGTCAATACTGAAACCTTGGGGATGAGCTCAGTGATCAAGCCCTTACCTAGCATGTCTGAGGTCCTGGGTTCTATCATCATATCATCATAAATTAAAGTGATGATTTTTATGTGTGTGTGTGTGTGTGTGTGTGTGTGTGTGTGTGTGTGCGTGTATACATGTGGTCATGCACAAGTAAAGGTCAGATGACTTGTGGAGGTCAGCTCTTTCCTTCAATTATGAAGCCCGGGTCTTGAACTTCAATACCTTCACCTGCCGAACCATCTTACCAGGCCGAGAGTGATGACTTCTGGTCCATGTTACTGAGAAAAGAAAAATAAAAACAAAGCAGGTAAGGCTTGCAATGAGAACAAGAACAGGCAACATGCATGAGCTTGTTTTATAACAGTGAATGTGTTTAGGTGATGTACCCATTTATGGGAGAGTAAAGTCTGAGTGGACACGCAGCTGTTTGCAGCAGTTACCTCCAATGCTCGGGTTGCAAGAGGTTTTTTTCATCTTGTGCACATCTGCATTTACATAAGTCTATTAAAAGTTTAATGTGGATAATAAAAATGCAAAAATATGATGAGGAGAGAGAATTAAAAGGCTAGACACTTAAGATAAAATGATTCTTTTGTTGAAATCCCCATAAAACAAGGCTGAGATAAAAAGACAAAAATAGATGTGGTTTGAAAGAAAAGAATGAAAATCAATGCAAAGAAGTTATAACAATCATACATTCAAAGTTAAAAAAAAAAAAAAAACACAAAGTGAGCTGCTAAAGATGGAGCCGTGAGGGAGGGGGAGAGGGAGACGGGAACAAAAGCCAAAGTTGACAACAGAGAGCCCAGGAAGGCGCTGCGTTGGAGAACTCCGTTTTTGTCTGGCTTCCACAATGGAAAAGTCCCCCACTCTTGTTCTGAAAGGACCCTGGGACCTTTCTCCCTCCACCCCACAGCCCTGTGCTCCAACTTCCGTCCCCGATTGACCTTTCCAGAGCCTCTTTGTGAACAAAGGGTCCTGTGTGGCTCTTTCAATCCACAGGACACACTCACGACCTGTTTTACCATGACTGAGCTGAGGGCCCGAGCCAGGATACCTGACACTGGCTTTCGCAGCTTAATGGGTTCTATGGAACTCTCTGAAATCCTACCATCAGGCCAGCTAGTCACCCTCACTAGAGCAAGGAGGAGCCGAGTTCCAATCCCAGGCAAGTTCTCTCTTTTACACATACAGTGGGGAAACATTATGAAGCTTAAACACACATAAGGAGCATGAGGGAAAACCCAGAAGGCTTTTTAAATTTTTTTTATTTTTATTTATTTATTTATTTATTTATTTATTTATTTATTTACTTACTTACTTACTTACTTACTTACTTACTTACTTATTTTCAGAGGAGCACAACACAATCCACCAATATCGTACAGCAGGTATGTGGAAGAAGCTGCACTTAACTCAAGATCCTCTCTCCAGGGGTGTGTGTGTGTGTGTGTGTGTGTGTGTGTGTGTGTGTGTGTGAGAGAGAGAGAGAGAGAGAGAGAGAGAGAGTGTGAGAGAGAGTGTTTGTGGGTGTGTGTAAAAGAGGGTGTGTGTTTGTGTGTGTTTGTGTGTGTTTTTAAGAGAGAGAGTGTGTGTGTTTGTGTGTGAGAGAGTGTTTGTGTGTGTGAGAGAGAGTGTTTGTGTGTATGAATGTTTATGTGTGTATGTGTGCGTGAGAGTGTGAGTGTGTGTGTGTGTGAGAGAGAGAGAGAGAGAGAGAGAGAGAGAGAGAGAGAGAGAGAGAGAGGGAGAGAGAGGGAGAGAATGTGTTTGGGTGTGTGTTGTGCCATGGCACACATGAGGAGATCAAAGGCCAATTGGCAGACATCAGTTCTCTCCTTCTACTGTGTCCATCCCCACGAACAACTGACCTCAGCTATCTGACTTGGTGGCAAGTTCTTGTACCTGCTGCACCATCTTGTCAAGCTCTGTCCTTTTCCTTTCCAGTAGGCTTAGTTTGGGGATCACATATTTTGATATTTTGTGTATTTTCCCCTAGGGACATTTTTATGTTGCATGCCTTCAAAGGTTTTGAGGAGCAGATCATCTTGAGGATCTATTGAATTCTTTCATCTGGGACAGAAGTTTAGATTTTACTCAAACACACATCAGCACTAAATAAAAGGAAGGCTCTGCCTCCGTCAGGGTCAGAGTCAGGAGAGCATTAAACACATGAAACTTTATTTCTTCCTCTCTTTGTCTCTGTCTCTCTGTCTCTGTCTCTGTCTTTCTCTTTCTTTTAGATATCCTCAAAGCCAGAAAGGACATCTAAGGGTCACCGAAAAATACCATTCAGATTTATTGGCCAGAATGAACAAAAGACTCTAAACTCGTCCAGAGGTTAGCCACTGCATTCAAAATTCAAAGGCTGCTAGGTGAGGTCTTTATAATATAATTTTAGCCCCTAGATTTTCTGTCAACCACTGGGTGGCTAGCACCAGGTATCAAATGAAAAGATGCTTCCCTCTTGTGTGTTTCCAAGGGTTCTCAGAATGAGAAGAGTGTCTCACAGTTTAGAACACTGGTTCTCAACCTGTGGGTTGCAGCCACGTTGGGGGTCGAATATCAGATACCCTGAGTATCAGATATTTACATTACAATTCAGTACAATAGCAAAATTACAATTGTGACATAGCAACAAAAATAATTTTATGGTGTGTGTGGAGGGGGGAGGGTTACCACAACATGAGGTCACAGCATTGGGAGGGTTGAGAACCACTGATGTAGAAAGACTTCCCCGTGCAGCCTGGGTGTCACCCTGCCACACCTATAGTCCTCACCATTCCGTTTCTTTTGCTGCCACTGTCGTTCTCAGTGCCCATATGATGCCATTCTCCACCATCAGTGCCACTGCAGAAGCTTCCTGCCCCTACCATCTGTCCATTTCTCACTCTAGCGAATGTGAAAGTTAGCAGACTTTTACAAGATGGGCTGGCTGCCTTTACTAAGAAACTCGGGCCCAATAGCTCACACGGAGACTATGTTCGGCATCCTTAGCCATCAGGAAAATGCAAATCAAAACTACATTGAGATTCCATCTCATCCTCGTGTCAGAATGACTATCATCAAGAAGAACAAGTGACAATAAATGTGGTGAGGATGGGGAGGAAGACATTTAATGCTGATGGGAATGTAAACTGGTGCAGCCACTATGGGAATCAGTGTGGAGGTTCCTTAGAAAGCTAAAAATACAACTTGCATATGACCCAGCTATGCCACTCTAGGTATACACCCAAAGAAACCTAAGTCAGCCCAGCACAGAAAACCTGCACATCCATGTTTATCACTGCATTACTCACAACGGCCAAGTTAGGGAATCAGCCTAAATGCCCATCCACATGTCATAAAGACAATGGTTGTGGAATATTTAACTGTGTAAAGATGTGTTACTTTAGTTTATGCTGTGGAATATTACTTTAACTGTGTAAAGGTGTGTTACATTTGTTTATTCTGCATTTGTTTAACTATGTAAAGATGTGTTGCTGTTTCACCTTGCCTGCCTAAGGCACCTGATTGGTCTAATAAAAAGCTGAACAGCCAATAGCTAGGCAGAAAAAGGGATAGGTGGGACTGGCAGGCAGAGAAAATAAGTAGGAAGAGAAATCTAGGCTCGAGAGAGGAAGAAGAAAAGAACAAGGGAGAAAGACAGGGACACGCCCAGGGCCAGGAGCCAGGCAGCAGACAGACAGACAGACACGAGAAGCAGGATAGTAGGACATACAGAAAGAAAGAAAGGCAAAAGGCCCTGAGGCAAACATAGATAAAGAAAAACAGATTAAATAAGAGCTAAGATAATGCTGAGCATTCATAACTAATAATAAGCTTCCATGTCATGATTTGGGAGCTGGTTGGTGGCCCAAAAGAAAACCTGCTACAGAAAATGTAATGAGAGGTCTCGAGTGTGTGTGTGTGTGTGTGTGTGTGTGTGTGTGTGTGTGTACATTGGTGTATTATTTAACCATAAAAAAGAAGGAAATTAATGTCATGGGGGCATGACAGGAAAATAGAAGGAACTAGAGATCATCATTTTAAGCGAAATAAGCCAAACTCAGAAAGACAAATATCATGTTCTCTCTCATATATGTAATCTAGATTTTTTTTTAAGACATGAAAGTGGAAGGGAGACTCTTTGGGGAGTTTAAGGAGACCCACAAGAAGGAGAGAGGAGCACATATGGGGGAGTGGATATGATGATGGATGCACACACACACACACACACACACACACACAATTACTCATATGATGTTTGAGATCAGACAAAACAACATATTTTGGGAGCTAGAGAGATGGCTCATCAGTTGAAAGCACTCACACAGATACCCATAAATAAAATAAATCTCTTAAAAATAAAAATTTTGTGTCTTATTTTCTCAGTGGTATAACGAGTGTTTCCAAATATTCACCCCTATCAATCATGTAAGTGTGCCATAAGGTATATTAAAGTAATTTTACTTCATCTTTTTGTTTTTGAAGAATCATTTTTATTTTTAATTATGTATATTATAGGATGGGTACATATGAATGCAAGGTGCCCAAGAAGGCAAGAGGCATCAGATACCCTGGAGTTGGAGTTATAGGTGATTGTGAGTTACCCAATGTCTTAGTTAGGGTTTCTATTACTGTGAAAAGACACCATGACCATGGCAATCCTCATAAATGAAAACATTTAATTGGGACTGGCTTACAGCTCAGAGATTTAGTCCACTATCATCATGGCAGGAAGCATGGCAGCATGCAAGAAGACATGGTTCTGGAGAAGGAGCTGAAAGTTCTACATCTTGATTTGAAGGCAGCAGGAAGAGACTGTGAGCCATACTGGGCATAGATTGAGCACATGAGACCTCAAAGCCTGCCCCCACCCCCCAGTGACACACTTCCTCTAACAAGGCCACACCTCATAATAGTGCTACTCCCTATGGGCCTAGCATTCAAACACACGAGTCTATGGGGGTCATTCCTATTCAAACCATCATATTTCACTTCCTGGCTCCCATAGGCTTGCAAGCATAAGACAATGGCAAAATGCATTCAATTCAACTTCAAAAGTCCTCATAGTCTATAAGAGTCTCAATCCTGTTTACAAGTCCAAAATTCAGTCTTTTCTAAGATTCATGCAATCTCTTAACTGCAATCCTCTGTAAAATCAAAATAAAAAAAAACAGATCTCATACTTCCAACATACAATGGCACAGGATATACATTACCTCTCCAAGAGGCAGGGAAAGGAGCATAGTAAGAAAATACTGGACCAAAGTAAGATCAAAAACCAGCTGGGCAAACTCCAAATTCTGCGTCACCATATCTGATGTCAAAGCACTTTTCAGATCTCCAACTCCTTTCACCTTTGTTGACTGCAACACACTTCTTTCTGGGCTGATTCTACTCCCTGTTAGCAGCTTGTAGCTAGAGCTTTTCTGGTCCTGCCTGGCCCACAGTCAGGACAAATCTTTCTCACCCGCCAGTCCCACAGCCACTCAGACCCAACCAAGTAAACACACAGAGACTTATATTGCTTACAAACTGTATGGCTGTGGCACACTTCTTGCTAACTGTTCTTATATCTTAAATTAACCCATTTCTATTAATCTATAAGTTGCCACATGGCTTGTGGCTTACCAGCATCTTCACATGCTGCTTGTCATGGTGGCGGCTGACAGTGTCTTCCTCTTTGCCTTCCTGTTCTCTCAATTCTCCTCTCTGTTAGTCCTGCCTATACTTCTTGCCTGGCTACTGGCCAATCAGTGTTTTATTTATCAATCAGTCATCCACAGCAGCAGCTCTTCTTGGCAAGCATCCCATAGCTCTGGCATCTCCAACATCTTGTGGATTCACCTTCACAGCTTTACATAATGGCCTCTCTGGGCCTCCATGCAGAGATACCCCTGACATACACTGGGCCTCAATGACTTTCCTTAGTCACATAGGGAGATTCCATAACCCCTTTTCTTCTATCCTTAACTGTAAAACCAGAACCACATGGCCAAAGCTGCCAAGTTCTGCTACTTGCTGGTGCTGGAACCTGGCCCCCTCATTCAATTACCTCTTCATCTGATTTTCTGTTTTCAATGGTTACCTTCACTGCCTAAGCTTGGCTGTCCTGGAACGTGCTCTGTAGACTAGGCTGGCCTCAAACTCAGAGATCTGCCTGTCTCTGTCTTCCTAGTACTGGGATTAAAGGCATGCACCACCACATCTGGCTCTGAGTTTTTCTTTAATCCTATTTCACAAATTGGAAGCTTAGCTGGGTGGGGTCTTGCCCGGAGATCACCACCCCCTTTAATCTGTTTATCTCCTTAAACATAGAATTTAGCTCCATTCCACTTCCTGGTGCCCCTTTTCTCCTCAATCTATGCATTTTCTATTTTTGCTTGTTCAGCTTACTCCTTTTCATTACAAATCTTCGTAAGAGTGAATACTAGTAACCATATGACAGAGTCAATCTTAGGTTGTTTTTAAATTTCCTCTGCCAACAGAATTAATTCAAAGCTTTTCAATTTAGCCTCAGAAAAACTTTTCAGACAAGGGCAAAAAGCAGCCACATTCTTAGCCAAAATATCAAAAGAGCCATCTCTAGGCAACATACTAACATTCTTCTCCTCTGAAACCTCTTAAGCCAGGCCTCATCATTCAAATCACCCTCAGCACCACTGTCTTCCATGCTCCTACTAGTATGGCCCATTAAGCAGTGTTTAAAGCATTCCACTGCTTTCCTAACCCAAAGTACTAAAGTTCAAATTCCTCCAAACAAAACATGGTCAGGCTTATCACAGCAATACCCCAGTCCCTGGTTCCAACTTCTGTCTTAGTTAGGGTTTCTACTGCTGTAAAGAGACACCATGACCATGGCAATTCTTATAAACAAAAACATTTAATTAGGGCTGGCTTACAGTTCAGAGACTTAGTCCATTATCATCATGGCCAGAACATGGATGCATACAGGCAGACATGATGCTGAAGAAGAAGCTGAGAGTTTTACATCTTGTTCTGCAGGCAGCAGGAATAGACTGTGAGTCACACTGGACACAACTCAAGCATATAATACCTCAAAGCCCTCCCCACAGTGACATACTTCCTCCAATAAGGCCACATGTCCCAATAGTGCTTCTCACTGGTGACCAAGCATTCAAACACATGAGTCTATGAGAACCATTCTTATTCAAACCACTATACCCAACATGAGTTCTAGGAATCAAACTCAGGTCCTCTGGAAGAACAATACATACTCTTAACCACCGATCCATCTCTTCAGCTCTCCATTTGATTGTGGTTTTTTGGGGGGGTGGGGTGGGGGGGGAGAACATATAGGTTGTTTCTTATTTGTTGTTCTTACTATAATGGTACCATTGACAGCTACACATAATCTGTTATTATAATGGCTTGTTTCCTCAGGACAGCTTTCCAGAAACAGAACTGTGGAACAAAGGCTAAGGGGAGTCTTCTAAGCTCTGGCCACATGTTATCAGATGGCTTTCCAAAAACTTGTCCAATGTCTTTCCTTCACTAAGAACATACTTAGAGGCTGGGTCTTGAATGTTCCCCAAAGACTCAAGTATGGCAGGTTTGGGCCCCATCTGGTAGCATCATTTGTGAGATGAAATCAGATGCATGCTAACATAAGTGAATTAGCACCTCTTGATTAGTTCATAGCTGCAAGGATTATAAGGGGATAGGGACTGGATGAAGGAAGGCAGAGGGGGGAACACACACCTTTGAAGAGCATGGCTTGTTCCTACCTCACAAATATTTGGTTCCCACCCTCCCTCCTGCCTCTGCTCTCCCTCTACTGCGAGCCCTATGCCAGGATGCCATGCATCCACACAAACACCCAGAAGTAGGCCCAAACAACAAGGGACTGAAATCTCTGAAACCATGGACCAGGACAAACCTTTCCTGCTTTCAGTAGGTTTTCGTGAACATTGTTGTCAAAGCACAGTAAGGCAAACAGACGAAGCTTTCACTTCAGCTTCTCTGTCACCCAGTGTCCTGTGGTTGGTTTTCCTTGAATACCTGCCTGTTTGCTAGGAATTCATTCTGGTTCTCATTTATTGGATGGTGGGCCATGTTAAACTCTTTTATTGTGATCATATGCTTATGTGCATGTGAAGAACACATGTCCTTCACACTTGGGTGTTATTGGGGCTTTTCTTATTGTATTTCACAGCTACTTTTTGTTGTTGTATTATGGTTTTTGTTATTTGAGAGAGAGAGAGAGAGAGAGAGAGAGAGAGAGAGAGAGAGAGAGAGAGGAGAGGGAGAGGGAGAGGGAGAGGGAGAGGGAGAGGGAGAGGGAGAGGGAGAGGGAGAGGTGTGTGATGAGAGGGGGATGTGTGTGCCATACCATGGCATATGTGTGGAGATAGAAAGAGGACACTTTTGGGGAAGTCAGTTCTCTCCTGTCACTGTGAGTTCTGGGGATTGAACTTACATGCACACACACACACACACACACACACACACACACACACACACACACCATATTTCTGCTGATTCTTATCACAACCTGTTTTGTTTTATATTTTTGAAACAGGTCTCAGCTCAGGCTGGTCTTGAACTCAGGTTCTGCCTGACTCAGCCCTGGAGCCCTGGGAGCTGGAGTCACCATTGACACCACTCTGCCTGCTTTCAAAGTGGCCTTTGATGCCAAGAGTTTTTGGTGGCTTTGTTGTTTTTTTTGTTTGTTTTTGTTTTTGTTTTTACAGAGCACTTTGCCTTCTCATTTTATTTAGCACAAAATGCATAGGCAATTGAAGAATAATGCAGTAAGATCCATCATTTCCTTCATGAATTTTTCTATTATTTTATGCTCAACTGGGCTCTTCTTCTTTCCTTGTAATTTGAATTTTTATGTACTACAGCCCAGGGCAGCCCCCTTTGTCTGGGGGGCCTTGCTGCTGTGCTCATGAGGCTTTCTCCCTCCCATGGATCTGATGAAATAATCACACGCATTTTTCTCAAAGTTCTTTTATGGTTTCATTTTTATGATTATCACTTCTTGAATGAATTAAAATTAACAACATTTTTGTATAAAAGTAGCATTTATGACAAACACATATACATTATATGATATTTAAGAAAGATGGGCTAGTAAATAAAAAAGAAAAGAAATGAGATACCATCCAATTAAAGGGCTTTTTAAACAATCCTTTCTTGTCTAGTTAAGAGCATGTATTACTTTAATTTTTCAGAAAGAATCCTCTGGTGGCTTCTTGCTGCCTGAAGCATCCTTAGTGTGACAAACCCTTCTGAAACTTGGACACTTCTGGCTTTTTTAACTTCAGGCTGGGGACCTCTCCATCAGTTTCCAACCTATTCATGCTCCCCATGCCTTAACCCCTTTAAGAGATTAAGTTACATTTCCCCTCCCCAGGTGCAGTTTCTCAACCTTGGAACTATCGACATTGGCCCCAGATGTGGGAGGGGAACTGTCCTGTCTATTGTAGGGTGTGTTCCAGCTTTGCTGGCCTCTATATTATATGTCAAGCACATCTCCCTCTAGCAAAAATTGTACTTGGATGTTACCTGACATTTAGCTTCATATTAGTATAACAAAATACCCGAGGTAAGCAAGCTACAGAGAGAAAAGGTTTATTTTGGTGTACTGCTCTGGAGGACTAAGTTGAAGATAGCATGTGCCGGATAAAAACCACTCATCTGATGGCACATGGGAGGCACAGAGAAAGAAGAGACAAGGGTCTCAGGATCCCCTTCATGATTATACTCCTAATGATGTAATAATATATAATAATTATATATAATATATTATATAAATATAATAATATAATAATGATATATTTCCTTCCACTAGGCCTCACTTCTCAAAAGCACCATGGACTGTAACATGAATCTTAAAAGGTTTTATTAATAAAAACAAACCAAGAGCCAGGTATTGGGGTGAACGCTGAAAGATAAGAGAGACAGAACAAGCCACAGCTAACCTCACCTCACCAACTTCCCAGCTGATCCTGTTTCCTCAGACTGGAAGCCTCTGAGTCCTCATCCAGAATGAATCTCAGCTGAACTGCTGCTAAAAAACTAAAAGCTTAACCAGGCTCTAGTTCCTGGTCCTCACACCTTATATACCAATCTGCTTCCTGCCATCACTTCCTGGGGATTAAAGGCATGTGTCACCATGCCTGGCGGTTTCCAGTGTGGCTTTGAACTCACAGAGATCCAGATGGATCTCTGCCTTCGGAATGCTAGGATTGAAAGTACGTGTGCCACCATTTTCTGGCCTCTATATCTAGTGACTATTCTGTTCTCTGACCCCAGATAAGTTTATTAGGGTGTACAATATATTGGGGAACACAATATCACCACAATGGACTAGTAACCAAATCCTCAGACACATAGGAAAAGGGACGCTCATCTCAGCTATAGTGCCATGGTCACTTTGCAGTGAAATATTCATCCAATCCACAGTGCCATGAGATAATCATCCAATCCACAGAGCTGTGTGTGAGACACTCATCCAATCCACAGTACCACGGGAACTCATCCCAACCACAATGCCATGGGACAATATTCAGTCCATAGTACCATGGGACATTCATCCCACTGCCATGAGACACTCATCCAATCCACAGTGCCATGGAACACTCATCCCAACAACAGTGCCATGGGACACTCATCCAATCTATAGTGCATGGGACACTCTTCCAAGCCACAGTACCATGGACATTTATCCATTCCACAGTGCCAAGGGACATTCTTCCGATGTATAGTGCCATGGGACACTCATCCCCACCATAGTGCCATGGGACACTCATCCCATCCATAGTGCCATGGGACACTCATCCCAACCACAGTGTCATGGGGCACTCATCCAATCCACAGGGAATATGACACTCTTCCAAGACACAGTACCATGGACATTCACCCCAACCCCAGTGCCATGGGACACTCTTCCAATCTGTAGTGCCATGGAGCAATCATCCCAACCACAGTGCCATGGGGAATTCATTCAGTTTATAATGTCATGGGATGATCATCCCAACCATAGTGCCCTGGGACATTCATCCCAACCATAGTGCCATGGGTCATTCATCTCAATAGTGCCATGGGTCAGTCATCCCAACCATCGTGCCATGCGTCATTCATCCAATACAAAGTACATGTGACATGTGACACTCATCCACTCCACAGTACTGTGGGACACTCATCCAATCCTCAGTTCTGTGGGAGACTCATCCAAACCACAGCGTCATGCGATACTCATCTAATCCACAGTGAATGGGACATTCATCCCAACCACAGTGTCGTGGGACACTCATCTAATCTATAGTGCCATGGAGCAAACGTCCCAACCACAGTACCATGGGACACTCATCCCAATCACAGTGCCAGCCAGGTGATGGTGGCTCAGATCGTTAATCCCAGCACTTGGGAGGCAGAGGTAGGCAGATCTCTGTGAGTTCTAGGTCAAGCTGGTCTACAAGCTGAGTTCCAGAACAACCTGAGCTACACTGAGAAACCCTGTCTCAAAACAAAACAAAAACCACAGTACCATGGGGCAGACATTCAAACATTCAGTTCTATGAGACAGGTATCCAATCCACAATGCCATAGGAACTAAGTTCTAATTTAGCAAGAACATTTTCCTCATGAGTCAAAAGAAATACCTTTGGCAGGGGAGGGTTGTTATTGGAAATATGAATTCAATATTATTTTTCCTCCAAGAGGATGAAAGCAAGCTTGCCAAATGACAGAAAATGGGACCAGGAAACAGAAACTAATAATGACAAGGCTTTTTTCTTTCCATTTTCATTTGTGTGGACATTTTTAATGCAAAACATGGACATGAAGCATTCGTTCAAGTCAACAACTCTATAATAATCATAAATGGAATAATTTAGGTTTTTTTCTCTAGACCATGTCAGTCTTTGGACTGTTTTAAAGAGGTGTGCTTTTTATTAGTGACAATTAAATGAGGTTTTACCATGCTCATTAGTACATTTATTCACTTTTTTAGAGGAAGTTATCCTACATGTAAGTATATCATTTGGTGTATTTATCTGTTACTCCTATCAGTTGTTATAAAAATCCATTGAGTGGTGTATTTACTCATTCATTCATTTATTCATTCATTCATTTTGGTACTAGGTCAGGAACTCAGTAACCTACATAGGCTAAGCAGAAACTTATTCCCAACCCTGAACTTTTTACCCTATGGTGTGTGTGTGTGTGTGTGTGTGTGTGTGTGTGTGTGTGTGTGTGTGTATGTGTGTGTGTGTGGTATGTGTTTGTGATGTTTGTGTGGTATGTGTATGTGATGTATGTGTGTGTGGTGTGTGTATGTGTATGTATGCATGTGGTGTGTGTGTGCGTGTGTGTGTGTGTGTGTGTGTGTGTGTGTGTGTGTGTGTACACATGTTCATATGAAAGTCAGAGGTCAGTGCTGGGTGTGTCTTTTTTAATCACCCTTGACCGTATTTCTTGAGACAAGGTCTCTCACAGAACCTGGAGCTTCTGATTGGGCTAGGCTGGCAGCCAGTGAGCCCCAGGTATTCACCCATCTCCCCATCTCCAGCATTGGAGTTACAGGCATTGCCACCATGCCCAGCTTTCACATGGGTGCTGGGGTTCCGGTCTTTGGCCCTCTGGTGCCACAGACACTTCACTGGCCGAGCGTTTCATCTGCTTCCAAATTATTTACTTTCAATGCTATGGAAAGGCTAGCAGGTTTCTATTTCATTAATAAACCAACTGTGGGGTCTAGGGCACCACTTTTCAGACCATAATGGGCATGCTGGTTGCCTGAGAATCCTGTTACCAGGCAGTTACTGGTCCAGCAGATCTGGGGGGTGGCCTGAGGCTCTGTGGCTCTAACAAGTTCCTGGGGAGACCGCCCTGGGTGATCAGATTTGGGAGATGAAGCTTGTGAGCATCAGACCCACACGGCTGGTGTGTGGCTCTGTGGGGATGAGAGTCCACAACCAAACCTGCAGCTGTCATTCATCTGGACTGCACTGACTTTTAGGAAGATAGCCATAAACTCATCAGCCAAACCAGGGCTATTTTTTTTCCAAGTAAAAAGGGATGCCAGGAATGATTACCAGGCATAAAACAGTCGTTCCAATGCAAACAGAGCCTTCTAGTCGCACTGGCTTTAACAGGAGAGTATCTTCAAATGAGCAAATTATTTTTTCATTTATTTGTCAGGGAAAAAGTGAAGCGCTTACTCCAAGAGGAAGTTAGTGGTGAGACAGTAAATACAGAGTGGGGAGGAAAGGAACAGATTTAATTTACATAGCTGCTCGAAATGCTATTGATAAGGTTCTCCAGGAAAGGAAGATAACGATGAGTCACCAGAGGATGGAAGGAATGTTTCCTGACGATAGGAAGCGACTTCAAGCTCAGAGACAAAGGCAAGGGGTAAACAGGCAGTTATCTGCACTGGGGTGTGTGCAAGCTTGCTGCAGTGCTGAGAAAAAGGGAGAAAGAGGGAGGCACGGGGTGGGCTACAAGACGCTGCGAACAAGCGGTTGCCTTAAAGTAAGGAAACGGGTGGACATTTAAAAGGCTGGGTAGGGTGCCGCAGTTCAGCAGTGAATGGAGGCCTAGGATGCAGGCCAGATGAGATAACACCCTGAAAAGGACCTGACTTCCCCACTCAAAGGAAACCTGACTTCAAAGCAAATGTAATTATATTTTATAAGATGCTGAGGTTGTCAGTCCCCGGTGAACACTGGGGAAGCTGGTAACTAGGGGAAATAAGCTGTTCAGACATGGCAATAAGGTGAATGAGTTAATATCAGATGGCTTGTGGTTCCAACAAAGGCTGCCCTTCCCCACCACTCCATCACTCCATGATGGTCTACAAGCTACCAAGACTGAGGCTTCAGGCTGGACCTGCTGAATCTGAGTCCTGAGAGGATCGGCTCTAAAGTGCTTAAAAACCTCTCTGTCGGAGAGCCTGCTGCACAACTGGGAGTGAACTCCAATAAGTTAACTAAAAACACGGAAGGAAAGTGGGAGCTCAGCGGGTGAGTGCACTTTACATGTGTTGTTACAGGCCATGGCTCTGAAACTGAATCACAGGGTATCTGCTGAAGTGTCCGGTCCTTGTGTCCTAAGGACTAGACCAGACACGCATGGATAGACACAGAAAAAGAAATACTTTGTTAAGAAAGGGAAAGTTGGGGCTGAATAGATGGCTCAGCAGTTAAGAGTACTTGCTACTCTAGTAGAGGACCTGGGTTCAGTTCCCAGCACTTATATCGAGCAGTCCACAAGCACTTGTAACTCCAGGTCCAAGGAATCTAACCAACCCCCTTTTCTGGTCTCCTCGGGGGACCTGAACGCACATGGATCCCCTCATTCCAGCTGGTTGTGAGCCACCTGATGTGAGTGCCGGGAATTGAACCCAGGTCCTTGACAAGAACGGCAAGTACTCTTAAGCACTGACCCAGCTCTCTAGTTCCTACACATTAATCTTAATGTAGCTTTCTTCAGTCTCTCTTCTTCTGCCTGCCATCAGCCCCCAGCACTAAATAAATAGTGCTAATGTTTATTAAAGAAAATGTTTTCTCTCAGTCCTTGATGTGCGACTCTTAATCTGTTCATCATGTTTTGACATTATATTGAGAAATAGATAGCATATACATCTAGAAAGCACAAATACCCAACTTAGGAAACTGTACACACTGAGCACCTGTTGTGTTACCATATGGGGAGACAGGACGGGCATCTGTTCGCCCCAAATAGGACACCAACAAAAGACCGAAGACGTGATCCCACCAGAGTCTAGCTTAAAGAGCCAACAAGTTTACAGGGGCTGCTTACAGAACAAGGGTGAAAGGTTACTTACAGAGCAAGGGTGAAAGGTTACTTACAGAGCAAGGGTAAAAGGTTACTTACAGAGCAAGGGTGAAAGGTTACTTACAGGAGCATGGGTAGCTCAAAGACAGCTGCATCACTGGAAAGCCCAATCCAGCATGGGTGATTACTCATGAAACCTGCATCCCTGGATCTCCCTACCCAGTGTGTAGGCAGTTCCACGGAGGAGTCTTCTCTCCACAGCAAACTGCAAGAAATATACTTTGTGAGAAATATACTTTAAAGACAGGCCTTCAAATGAATCATATAACTTTTTAAGCCTCCTGAACCCTCCATTTAATCAGCTTCCTGGGTCCCTTCCTTCAGGAGAGAATGAATGTCTTGATTCCCAGGAAATAGCTACACATACCTAGGAGAATCCAGCCAGGTCAAGAAACAGGATTCTCAGTGGTGTGGTAGCACACACCTTTAACGCCAGCACAACCGAGCCAGAGGCAAACAGATCTCTATGAATTCGAGCACAGCCTGGTCTACATAGTGAGTTCTAGGCCAGCCAAGGCTACATGATGAAATCCTGTCTCAAATATTTCTTTTTTAATTTTTTAAAAAAAAAATCTTTATCATCACACCCCAAGAGTCCCTTCCCAATGACACCCACCTCCAGGAGTGACCACAATCTCACCCTTTTAAGAACCAATTCCTTGTTCAGTCTCATCGTTTCACCACATCAAATGCCCCAGAACAATCTATGCATTTTCCATGCTTCTGAATTCCATATACATGAACTTTCATATGAATGGGAGGGAGCATTCTATGTCCAGCATCTCGCTTTGAGATTTGTTCTTGCTTGTAGCTGTGGCCTCTCGTTCTCAATACCTCAGAGCACTGGTCAGAAAGCCATAGGCCCCTGAGTACCTGGGTCCTGGATAAGCTACATTGAAAGACAATTAGGCCTGTTTATTTCTTTGTAGCCAATGGCTGCATAGCTCTGAAGCCTATAAATACATACAGAAAAAAAAAAACACCCAAATTTATTTATCCATTTCCTGATGAATGGCCATGTGAGCAATTCCCAATATGAGGCTATCATGGACATTGCCTCCATGAACACTGTACATGACTCCTAATACACAAGATGGTGTGCTTCTGTAATGTGTGTATGTACCTAGGAATGGAATACTGAATCACGTAACAGACAAAGCTCTAGAATTATATGTGTAGATGCCTGGCTTTGCAAAATGATTCTGTCACTCTCCATATGTGCTGCAGGATGCGGGCGTTCCCAGGGTTCTGCATCTATACCAACATTGAGCATCCTGTTTGGTACTCTCTCACTGTATCTGTTGGCTATCACTGCAGAACAGCAGATGGTCTTCAGAGCTCATAAGATAGTAGGCATTATCTCACACCTGTTCTTGGGTTAAGAATCTGGGGATGGTTTAGTTGGATGGTTCTGGCTAAGAGTCTCTCAAGAGTCTGAGGTCAGGATGTCCTTCAGAGCTACAGTCATTTGTAAACTGTCTCCAGCTCTCTGATGAAGCTGCTGGCTGGGAGCCTCTATAGAGTTCCTCAGGGGACTGTTCTTGATACACCAGCAGGCTTCCCCAGAGCAACCAACCTGGGGTGGAGGGGAAGCAGCCTAGATGGAATTCACTGCACCTTTCATAAACTAAACTCAAGAGTGGCATGTCACCGTGTCTGTCATTTTCTGTTGATCACACACACCAGCTCTGATACCATGTGGGAGATTATAAACACCATGGACCGGGAATCATTTGTGGCCATCCTGAAGGCTGCCTATCATCTTCACTGTGGCTTCAGGTTATTTAAATTTGATTGCTCATATGTTGAACGTATTTGCATTTGTATTGGCCATGAGATCTGTGAGTGTTTTGCCTATTTTTTCTGTTGGGTTGTATTTTTCTCAGTGATCTATAGTACTTTGGTTTTAATTACTCAGAGTCAAGGTTTCTCTATGCCTCCTGGGTTGGCTTCAAATGCGTGCTCCACCTGCCTCAGCCTCCCCAGTGGTAGCACTTTCTGTGAACTGGGACACTTGGCTTGTAGGGGAACTTCGTGTATTCTAGATAAGACATCTTTTTGTACTCTGCATTGCAACTGTCTTTTCCCACCACGTGACTCATCTTTTCACCTTTTTAATGATGCCTTTTTGTTTTCTTTTGGGCTAAGGATTAAACTTGGGGGCCTTATGGAAAGCAGGCAAGTACTCTACTACCGAGCTGTATCCCCAGCCTTTACTAATGCCTTTTAATAAAGAGAAGTTCTTATCTGAACAGAGCCAAATCTATAGCTAGTGATTTGTATCTTACTTAAAAATTTTCTCCTGAGGTCAGGAAAACATTTTTTTTTCACATTATCTCCTAAAAGCTTTATTATTTTGCTTTCTAAAAATTAGGTCCATAATAATCCTCTTGGAGTAGATTTTGTGTAGATATGATGTAAGGGTCTAATTTTACTTCTCTGTCCTGGTACCCAATTGTCCCAGCACTGTTGATGAGAACACTGTCCTTTCCTAAGGTTCTGCTGAGTCACCCTCATTCTGTATGTTTCCAGGCTCCGTTTTCTGATCGATGACTCTATTTTTTTTACTCAGATTCTCAGGCCACACATTCTTCAGCATATCTTTGTATTAAGTCTTAATCTTGTCCAGTAAGACCTCCAGTTTTGTTCCCAAGAAGCACAAAGAGGAATGATGCTGTTCTTCTTCCAGAATGACTGTTCTGATGGGTAATGAATGGTTTCTACCCTTAGGAGGCCCTAACTGCTGGTAATCCTTTAATATCTAAACAATATCTCACCTTGTCTGTGCCATCTCCCCCAGGAATAGAATCCATCTGACCACCTCTGAGAACAAGGGTCCATCCCTGTCAAGTGACTAGCCATACAGATCACTAATTCCAATGACTGCCTTATTCCTCACTCTAAAATATAAGTGCTTCAGAGGCAATGTGGCGTTTCCTCCAAGACTTGCATCTCATTCAGGATCGTCAGTCTAGCAAAGGACCTGACATCAATGTATTTTCATCATTTGAGCTGGTATTTAATTGTACACACTGGGCACCAGAATAGACTGAATGTTACTTGCCCAAAGTCTCCAACAGTATCCAAATTTTCAAGGTTCTAATCAGTATCACTCACAGACTTAGCACTAAAACTATAATGTGATGTTCAGCTAACTCCGGGCTTATGTTGTATAGCTCCTATGGCCCTTCATGTCTAAGAACTGAGGACTTCTAGCTGATGGAAAGCAATCAAAATAAAAACATAATCTCCCCCTTCCTCCGCTCTCTCTCTCTCTTTCTCTCTCCCTCCCTCTCCCCCCACCACACACACACACACAATGGGACACACTGCTAAAAAACTATTTCCACCACATTCAAATTTAACTGAGAGACTTGTATTTTGTGCCACCCCCCAACGGCCTCTTCTTGTTTTCCCACTCTCCTCCACAGTTGTGAGTTCTGGAAAGAGTGACAAGAAGGGAAGCCTTGCCAATGTCTTCTCATCTCCTGCCATCATAATCCTCCGTTCATTACCACCCACCTTGTGGCTGCCAACGCTGGCTAGCCCTGGGCCCTTGTACGAGCCTTCAAGAGGCCCTGAAGGATGGTACCTTTTCCCTAGGACTAGTCACATGCCCAGTGCCCATGAGCTCAAGGTCACTTCCCTTCATGCCACCAGAATTCTTACGCCCAGGCAAGCCAGATGAGGTTCTGGCCAAGTTGGCTGTGTCCCATTTGGTAAGCTGTTATCTCTCAGCTTCAAACCCAGCAATGAAGTCTGGCTTGTGACCCAGCAGCCAGCACCTGGAAGAGCACACCTCTGCTTTTCTAGCTGCTTCCTCTTCTGCTCACTGAGGGCATTAGAGGGTGACTGGGGCTGCAGAGGAAGGGGCAGGCTTGTGGGAGTTTAAATGTATTCAGCCCCCATAAACTCATAGGCAGCGACACGATTAGGAAGTGCGGCCTTATTGGAGGACCTGTGGTCTTGTTGGAGGAGGCTGGATGACACATGCCTTTAATCCAGACCTGGAGGCTGGAGGGCACACATTTAATCTGGGCCACACCTTCTGCTGGAAATGTGTCACTGTATGGGTGGGCTTTGAGATCTTTTTTCAAGCTTCACTCAGTAGGACTGACAGTCAGTCAATTTCCTGCTGCCTTCTGGTCAAGATGTAGCCAGTACCATGTCTGCCTGCATGCTGCCATGCTCCTCATCATGAACCTCTGAAACCATAAGCCATCACCTCAATTAAATGTTTTCTTTGTAAGAGTTGCTGCGGTCATGGTGTCTCTTCACGGTAATAAAAACCCTAACTAAAACAAAGCTCTTTCTCTTTTTGTGAGCATCTCCTAGTGATGTTTCCTATCTCCTGATATTCCCTCCTATGATACCAGCTGCTCCCAGTCTGCAGTTGGAAACTGTACTGGGAAGACAGCCTCAGTGCATTTTTTTCTTCCCAGCCGTTGTATACAAATCTAAGCACCAGTGCCCAGAGTATCTGTCTCCAAGTGTTAATTCCATCTTATTATTTCCCCAGAACTAGGTACATTGATATTCCCTTCAGTCATTTCCTCTCTGACAAATCAGTGCTGTCTTCATGCAAATTTAGTTACCTAGTGTGGGAGTTTTAATGTAATTGGCCCCCGTAAGCTCAGAAGGAGTGACACTCTTAGGAGGTGCGGCCCTGTTGGAGTAGATGTAGCCTTGTTGGAGGAAGTGTATCACTGTGGATTTGGGTTTTGAGGTCTCCTAGGCTCAAGTTATGCCCAGTGTGGACAGACTCCTTCTGCTGCCTGAGGATCAAGACGTAGAGTTCTCAGCTTCTTCTCCAGCACCATGCCTGTCTGCATGCTGCCATGTCCCACCATGATGATAATGGACTGAACCTCTGAACTGTAAGTGAGCCACCCCAATTAAATGTTTTCTTTATAAGAATTGCCATGGTCATGGTGTCTCCTCACAGCAATAGAAACCCTAGCTAAGACAACTGGTTATCTTTTTTTTTTTTTTTTTTTTGTGAGACGGGGTCTTGTGTATCCCAGGTTGCCCTCAAACTCACTGTGCAATTGAGATAACCTTGACCTTCTGAGCACTAGGATTTACAGACATGCACCACCACACCTAATTTCTGTTTAACAGTTCTTTATATTAAATTTTCTCGTTAAGTAGCTGACAGTTAAGTGGGGCTGACAGAATAGCCCTGATTCTCCTGTGAGAAAAGCACTTTCCTGTTCTCATTAATTCACACCAATAACCCCATTGTAAAAAAAATCTAGGTACAGTTCTCAGGAAATGTGAGCTCTCCCAACTTTTAATGCCAGACCTAAAGCAAGCTATTTAAAATATCTCTGGGTCTATTTGGCCAACTGAAATAGGAATAGCAGAGGCTATCGTCTTAGCTTGCTGTCTATTACTGCACTCAAGACCATGACCAAAAGCAGCTTGGGAAGAAGAGCATTTGTTTGGTTTACATGTCTTAATCACAGTCTATCACTGAGGGAAGCCAAAGCAGGAACTCAGTCAGAGTGGCGACTTAGGCAGCAGTAGTTATGCAGAGGCCACAGGAGAGCATTGCTTACTGGCTTGCTCCCCATGGGTTGCTCAGCATGCTTTCTTCTGTGACCCAGAACCACAAGCCAAGGGGTGGTCTGGACCCTCCCACATCAATCGTTAATTAAAAAATATACATATATCAGCATAGACTTGCCTACAGGCCAATCCAATAGAGGCATTTTCTCAATGAAAGTCCCCTCTTTCCAGATGATCCGGTTTATGTCAAGAAGACAAAACACTAACCAGCAAACCCATTTTCAGAGGAACAACTGAACCTCCATAATGAAAGCTAATAAAACTTAGTAACTTGGGGCTGGAGAGATGACTCAGTGGTTAAGAGCACTGGTTGCTCTTCCAGAGATCCTGAGTTCAATTCCCGACAACCACATGGTTGCTGATGACCATCTACAACGGGATCTGGTGCCCTCCTTTGTCATGCAGACATACAGGAAGAGAGAGCACTCATATGCGTAGATTTTTAAAAAATAGTAACTCAAGAAACATCCATTAAAATCACTCCCATTGAGAGGAGGGGGTTAGAGATGAGTTAGCCAAAACTACAGGTATATGATAAAACCTAATATAAATGCACTACTTTATAAGCTGCCTTAGTCACTGCTCTATTGCTATGAAGAGACACCATGACCAGCGCAGACTTACAGAAGAAAACAATTGGAGGCTTGCTTACGGTATCAGAGGGTTAGTTCATTATCATTACAGTGAAGAGCATGGCAGCATGCAGGCAGGCATGGTGCTGGAGAAGTAGCGGAGAGTTTTACATCTTGATCCACAACAAGCAGGCAGAGAGAAAGAGAGACTGGGCCTGGCATGGACTTTTGAAACCTCAAAAGCCAACCCCCAGTGACATGTCTCCTCCAACAAGGTCATGCCTCCTAATCCTTCCCAGACAGTTTTACTAACTGGAGATCAAGTATTTAAATACACTATCCTTTGGGGGTGTCTTAGAAACCCTAAGGTTTCTATTGCTGTGAAGAGACACCAAAACCACCAGAACTCTTTTTTTTTAATTATTCTATGAGTTTTTCACATCATGTATCTTGATCTCATTCATTCCCTATCCCTTCTCATTCACTCACCCTGCCAAATAAAACAAAATTCAAGAGAAAAAAAAAAGGAAAAAAACAAAATGAGCAAAATTAGAAAAGGGAAGGAATTAAAAATCTTGTCATAGAAGCTGCAGTGCTACCCAACAAGTCACGCTATATACCCCTTTGTCCATCCATCTCTATATACCCCTTTGTCCATCCATCTCTCTATACCCCTTTGTCCATCCATCTCTATATACCCCTTTGTCCATCCATCTCTCTATACCCCTTTGTCCATCCATCTCTATATACCCCTTTGTCCGTACATCTCTATATACCCCTTTGTCCATACATCTCTCTATACCCCTTTGTCCATACATCTCTATATACCTCTTTGTCCATCCATCTCTCTATACCCCTTTGTCCATACATCTCTCTATACCCCTTTGTCCATCCATCTCTCTATACTCCTTTGTCCATACATCTCTCTATACCCCTTTGTCCATACATCTCTATATACCCCTTTGTCCATACATCTCTATATACCCCTTTGTCCATACATCTCTATATACCCCTTTGTCCATACATCTCTATATACCCCTTTGTCCATACATCTCTATATACCCCTTTGTCCATACATTTCTATATACCCCTTTGTCCATCCATCTCTACTTGCAAGTGTTCCTTGCAAAGAGTCATTGAAGAAAAGCATTTAATAGGGGCTGGCTTACAGTTCAGAGATTTAGTCCATTATCATCATGGCAGGCAGCATGACAGCATGCAGGTAGACACAGTGCTGGAGAAGTAGCTTAGAGTTCTACATCCAGATTCTCAGACAACAGAAATAAAGAGTTGCACTGGGCTTGAGCATTTGAAACCTCAAAGCTCATCCCTAGTGACACATTTCCTCCAACAAGGCCACACGTACTCTAACAAGTCCATACCTCCTAATAGTGTCACTCCCTATGAGACAATGAGGGCCATTTTCATTCAAACCACCACATAATCTAATTTAAAATATAGTATTTTTAAATGAGTTTGAGCATAGATTTGCAGCCTTAGTGAAAAAAATGCTTCCCCCAAGAAGACATGGGTTATTAAATGAAAATCTCAGTGCCTAGTGTGGGATACTTCTCTATAACTTATAAATTAGGGATGTCCCAAAAGTTCCCAAAGAAACAGAACCTATTGCTATTGTTATTGGTTGCCCACCATAACTAGATGGCAAGACTCTATTACGGAAGACACAACACACTTTGGTTACAGGATACAGAAAAGTCAAGCTGGAACTGACCTGAAAAATTCCTCTCTGCTAGCTAGCTTTCACAGTGCTGGAAGGTGCTAGGCAGACCACTGGGGAGGAAAAGCCATCAATGGTATTACCTGGTAGTGAACCCTGAATGCTGCAATACTGACCTTCCAGCAAGATGTGCCTACTAATGCAATAGTGGCATAAAGATTGTAGGAATTTCTGAATGGATCTGAGGCCTGCTCCACAGGAATGAATTAGTGCCTGGTCCTGGAAACCTAGGCAAATTCACAAAACTAGGGTGCCATAGGCCCTAGCAGGAAACCTACTATTGTTGTTTTATTAAATAAACATGTTGTCAAGCTGCCTTCTAAATATGTGTTTGCATCCATAGATTAATGCTGTTCTTAACCTTAGCCAAAGGAACTTCTGCAGTAGGCAGAAGTTAATGCAAAGATTCATAATGGTCATGGTTCTGAGCAATGACGATTGAGTATTCAGTCCTAAATTGTATATCTATATCGGCCCCCTCAAGGGTCGGGTAACATCTGGGAAGAGGGAGTATGAAGAACATAAGAGCTAGAGAATGGGAGGAGAGCTATGAAATGCTATCTTCTGGCAAGGGTACGGCCATCACACTTATGATTTCATCGCCAAGCCAGCAGTATGGGTCAACATTCCAACAGCCAGCACTAATTGAACTCAGCCAGTTATCACCACCACCCCAAAAGAAAAAGAAGAAAGGAGAAGGTAGTAGGGAGATATTTGGTAGCTGAGAGTTGGAGGGGTAGTTAGGGTGAATAAGATCAATGCATACATATACGAAATTGTCAGAGAAAAACAATAATTTGTGTCACTTTTACATCTGTCACTGGAATCCATCTACAATATAACAAAATTTTGTTAAAGGCACAGATACCTCAGTTTCTGCTGAGTACAAGCTCCCCAGGACAGTTCCATATAATGTGTGTTGTTCACTGAGCATTTCTCTGTTTTACCAGTCTGTGCATGTTATCTTAATGCCACCCAAGTTTATGTTTTCCTTATCACCTGGGGGTTGTTGCCACTCACAGGATGGCATTTCCAAGTCCCCTTTCTGATTAGGAGCACTATGTGACCAAGTCCTAACAGTAGTGTGTGAGTGGAAGCAGAGTTCACCACGTCTTACCTGATTCCACACACAGGGCCTCCTCTACTCCTTCTCTTCCTTCTGTTTTGAAGCAGAAAAATGCCAAAACCCAAGGAGATGGTTGTGATCAGTCCTAGTGTGGCAGGAACTGACAACGTGTGTGTGTGTGTGTGTGTGTGTGTGTGTGTGTGTGTGTGTGTTAAAGCTTTTATAAAGCCACCAGTATTCAATCAACCCTAATGGCTTACTAATTCTAATCACTTCCCCAAGGTCCCACCTATAAACACCAGAGTTAAGTTGCTATTCTCCTTTCCTGTACTTCACGGTGGCCATTGTAGTTGGTTGTTGTTGCTCTTCTGGGGGGCCTGCCACCCAGCTCCCAAATAAATCACACACAGAGGCTTATTTTTAATTATAAATGCCCAGCCTTAGTTTGGCTTATTTCTAGCCAGCTTTTCTTAAATTATCCCATCTACCCTTTGCCTCTGGGCTTTTTCCTTTTCTTACTTCTGTATATCTTACTTTCACTCTTACTCCATGGCCAGCTGGGTGGCTGGGTGGCTGGTCCCTTCTTTTCTCACTCCTTGATCTCTTGATCGTTCTTCTTTTCCTCCCAGATTTCTACTTCTATGTATTCTCTCTGCCAGCCAGCCCTGCCTATCCTTTCTCCTGCCTCGCTATTGGCCATTCAGCTCTTTACTAGACCAATCAGATGTTTTAGACAGACACAGTAACACAACTTCACAGAGTTAAACAAATAGGACATAAAAGAATGCACATCTTTGCATCATTAAACAAATGTTCCACAGCACAAACAAATGTAACATATCTTAAAATACTGTTCTTCAACAGGTCATTGAATTTCAACTTGAGTTTTGGAGAGGATAAAGAATATCCAAAGAATCAGTGATCATATTAGTTTGCTAAGACTTTGTCGTGGTTAATCTTGATTGTTTAATCTTGTCAACTTGACATGATTTAGAATCACCATAGAAACATTCTGCTGGGTTTGTCTACAAAGGTGTTTCCAGAAAAAATTAACTAAGGAGAAAAGACCTGCTCTGAATGGGGACAGCAGTGTCTCGTGGGAGGGAAAGTGAGCTGAGCACGAGCATCCATCTCTCTCTCTGTTTCCTGATTGCAGATGCAATGTGACCAGCTGTCTCCACTCCTGCTGCCTCAGCTCCCCCGCCCCCCATGACAGTTTGTCCTTCCTTACACTGTGAGCCAAGACAACCCCTCCCTTCCTTAAGTGGCTTTTTGTCAGGTATCACATCAACAATGAGAAAATTAACGATACAGGCTTCCATAACAAAATACCACAGACTGGGTAGTTTAAATAAAAAGAGGTATTTTCTCACAGTCGTGAGGCTAGAAGGCCAAGCCAAGATGCCACCAGACAGAGTTTCTCCTAAGACCTCTCTCCTTGGCCTGCAGGTAATGCCTTCCCTCACTGTCCTTATGTGATCCCTCCTCTACGCGGCCATCCCGGGTGTCTCCCTGTGTCCTAATCTCTCCTTATAAAGCTATCAGCTGGGCAGTGGTGGCATACACCTTTAATCCCAGCACTCAAGAGGCAGAGTCAGGAAGATCTCTATGAGTTTGAGGCCAGCCTGGTCTACAGAAAGAGTTCCAGGACAGCCAGGGCTGTTGCACAGAAAAATCCTGTCTCGAAAACAAACAAAAACAAAGTCATGAGCAGACAGTATCAAGGCTCAGTCTAGTTTTTCTGTTGTTGCTTCACAAAGAGCTCTGTCTTCAAATACAATCATACCCTGAGGGACAAGGGTTAGAATGCCAATATATGAATTTAGGAAGAATACAATTTATCCCATTACAGTGCTCTCTCTCTCTCTCTGCCCTATGCCTTTCCTTCTTTCTCCCCTGACCTCTGTCTTTCCCCTCCTCTTTCCTCTCTGTCTTCCCCACAGCTAGTAAATTAGCTGAAATAATTTCCATGAAGTAAGTAGGCACGTGTAGAGTGAACTCCAAGAAATGTAATTTGATTGGGAGAAAAAAAAAACCAGCTCACCAAAGTGGATGCAATTTTGTAGAGTCGGAGAGAATTCTGAATGTTGAAAAGACAGCCAAATTACCCAGCTCTACTTAGAGTGAGCCTACATTTCTGGTCATCTCAGCAGTTAAAATGCACTTCTTGAAATCCTTTTAAGTTCTAAGACATCGTCTCTTGCATAGGAAAAGGCAAGCGTGATCCCAGTGAAAGCCAGAACATGGCTGTGAGTGTGGTGTTTCACTGTGATGTCTCACTTTCCAGGTGACTCAAGAAGAGTATTCTTTTTACATTTTAATAACACTTTTTTAAAAAAATCGGTTTTTCCATTTATTTATTTACTGTTGGGGGAGGTGCAGACACGCACATCTCACAGTGAGAGTGTGGAGGTCAGAGAGAATAACCCACGGAAGTCAGTTCTCTCCTTGTACCACGTGGGGCCCAGGGATCTAACTCAGGTCATCAGGCCTGACAGCAAATGCCTCTACCTGCTGAGCCATCGGCTAGCCCATTAATAATGCATTTTCAAAGGGAAAAACAATCCTTGTGTTCACAGTCAATAATTAACAAAGGGGTCTTCAGCTCCTCTTCTGTGTTAGTTACATTCTCATTGCTGTGGCCACAGCGACAGTGTAAAGGCAGAGCAGTTTGCCCTGGCTGCGGGTTTCAGAGGCTCTCGGCCGTGGTAGAGAGACTGGCAGATGGATCAGCTCCATACATGATGCAGGAGTGTGTGGTGAGGTGCAGATCAGGTCAGAGAGAATGGCACGAGAAGCAGGCCCGGGCTACAGCACTTAAGGGCCTGCCCTGCTAATCCATTTCAGCTAGGTAGGCTCCATGTCTCAAAGGTTCCACAACCTCCTGAAACTTAGTCTGGAGACTAAGTGACCTAACATAGGAGCCCCTGGAGCACAATTCTGACTAAAACCAAAGCACCTTAGAAAGGACACTGGAGGTGGATAAGTAGAAATGCTACTTGAGAAGTAGACTGTCTTAGTCAGGGTTCTATTGCTGTGAAGAGACACCATGATCACGGTAACTCTTAGAAAACATTTAACTGGGGCTGGCTCACCATTTCAGAGGTTTAGTCCATTATCATCATGGCGGCGTGCAGGCAGACATGGTGCTGGAGAAGGAGCTGAGAGTTTCTACATCTTGATCCACAGGCAGCAGAAGGAAAATGAGTCCCACACTGGGTATAGCTTGAGCATATGACCTCAAAGCCCACCTCCACAGTGACTCACTTCCTCCAACAAGGCCACACCCACTCCAATGAGGCCACACACCCAATAGTGCCACTCCCTATGGGCCAAACACATGAGTCTATGATGGCCACCACATAGATGCTGCTGTCAAACCCAGGGGGTCCAACGGTCTGGGAACTGCTTGCCAGAAGGAAGTAATTCCAAGTACTTGTCAACATCAATGACCTTGCACCACTTCCTTACCTGTGTATACAATTACGACACAAACACAGCAAGGCTGAGCAGCTACTTCTTCTCTGCCTCATTTAGGATGTTTGGCACTGCAAGTAGTAGGTGTTCATCAGGTGAGTTTAAATTAGGGAGGTGCTCTTACCTAAGACAATCACTGGCGATAACCAGCTTGAACTAGCCAGCTTATACTCCTCAGTTATGATGGGATTGCGTTTTGAGAAACCATAAGTTAAAAATGCATTCAATGCAGAACCTGGATTTGTTTCTGTGTGTGTGAGAGAGAGAGAGACAGAGACAGAAAGAGGGGGGGGGGAGAGAGAGAGAGAGAGAGAGAGAGAGAGAGCGCAGAAAGCAGAAGAAGGAGGCTGGAGAGAAGTGGGAAGTGAGAATAAGGGAAGGTGGGGGGGCAAATGAGCAGACAACAATAACATATGTGAATGAAAATGTCATAAAGAAACCTGGCATTCTCACACACACAAAAAAAAATAATGAGCGCCACACCCATACCATACAAGCAAGCCTCATTCAACTCAGTGGAGTTTTTAAGACAGGAAAGTGGAAGGTGGACATTCTGGGAAGGAGAAAGTTTCCAGACGAGGTTGGATAAAGGTGAATGGGGGTGGATGTGATCTAAATACATTATATAAGTCAGGACTAACACCTTTAGTTCCAGCACTTGGGAGGCAGAAGCAAGCAGATCTCTGTGGTTCAAGGCCAGTCTGGTTCACACAATGAGCTCCAGAAAAGCCAGGGTTGCCTAGAGAGACCCTGTTTCAAATTTTAAAAAGCATGATATACATGTAGGAAACTGTCGAAGAATAAATAAAAATATTTTTAAACTAAAAAGGATATAAAATGCAACAACAACAACAAAAAATACAAATAATAGGAGTCAACAGACAGCTTAACAGGTAAAGGTGCCTGGTGACCTGAGTTCAGTCCCCCATCCCCACACAGTAGGAAAGAACTGACTTCTCAGAGGTGTCCTCTGACCTCCACATGTACACAAAAACAAATAAATAAATGTGAAAGAGAGAGGGGGGAGAAAGAAGGAAGGAAGGAAGGAAGGAAGGAAGGAAGGAAGGAAGGAAGGAAGGAAGGTGAAAGAGAGAAAGAAAATGCATTAATAGGGCCAGCAAGATGGCTTAGCAGGTAACGGCTTGCCACCAAGCCTGCGGAGCTGTTTGATTACCAGAACACGAATGGTCGAGGGAGAGAACCAACTCCTGCAAGTTATCCTCTGCCTTCCACATGCATGCATATACACAGAGATAGATGATGACAGACAGACAGACAGACAGACAAAAGTAAAAAGGCAGGGCTGAAAAGATGGCTCAGCAGTTAAGAGCACTAACTGCTCTTCCAGACGACCAAGGTTCAATCCCCAGCACCTACATTTCGACTCACAGCTCTCTGTGACTCCAAGTTCAGGGGACCCTACAGCTTCTTCTGCCCTCTGACAGGCACTGCACACACGTGTTGGCACAGACATACATGCAGATAAATGCACACATAAAATAAAAGTAAGTGTTAAAAAAAAAACCAGTGAAAAGGAAAGAAAGAAAACACAGTGCCAGGCCGCACCTGCTGGTTGGCACAGCAGCACAGCACAGTGGGGTCTCTGCCTCTCTGGTGGCTGCATGGTGTCTGGGAACATGGTGACAGAAGAGAAGTCCCAGTGACCAGCATCATGAGAAAGGGTCACTGTCCCAGGAAGAGCTTGTAATTCACACTTTAAGGAATGATTTTTACTGAATATCATTCCTTTTACAGCATTAGAAAGTTCCCTTCTTTAAATCCCATGTTAAAACAGTGCGTGTTGGGATAGCTTGAGTTTGTTTTTCATCATGGAGGACAGGGCTATTTCTCCTTAACAATTCTCTGCCCAGAGAGAAAGGGGACAGTAAAATCAGAACGACCAACAGTAGCTGCTATATTCTGCAACTCAGGTGTGCAAGACACGAGCTTCCTCATTTGTCTACATTTCTTATCCATGAGCTCCCTTTGCTGGTGGTAAATAGAGAAAAAATTAAACTGATTAAAGCAAGTTAGTCTTTTCTAGTAGAAAATGGACTGTCTAGAGGTCAGCCTGGTCTACAGAGCTAGTTCCAGAACAGCCAGGGCTACACAAAAAACTCTGTCTTGAAAAAAAAAAAAAAAAAGAAAGGAAGGAAGGAAGGAAGGAAGGAAGAAAGAAAGAAAGAAAGAAAGAAAGAAAGAAAGAAAGAAAGAAAGAAAGAAAGAAAGAAAGAAAGAAAAATGGACCTTCAAAGTGTCGCCATTTCCTCTGGATGAATATTCAACTGACTCTAAGTTTAGTTCTCCACCTAGCAGGGCAGGTCTGTTCTCAAGTGTTGACTCTGTGTTATCCTGCTCAGGATGTCATCTAGGCACAGGGGAAAGCTCACCTATCTCCCTGATGATAGGGAGACCAGATAGGACAGGTTCCCCACACTCCTCATCATGCTGAGGCCTGGATCCTCACTCCCCTTCACAGGGATGTCCTTTGTGGCTCCTGGTCACTGAGGCTCCTCTGGCCTCTGCTGCTGACCACCACAGCGAGTAGAGCTTGGGATGAGTTCTGCTATTTGGGTTGAGCCCTGGGTGCCTGAGCCTGCATCCTGTACTCAGTAGATCCAACCCTGATTTTGAGGTTGCACCATAAATCCTTCTTAGACTTGGCTGTGCTTCCTTCCTCTGCCTGACCCTGGCAATTCACCCTGCAGCATTTGCTGCTTTACCATGACAATAAAAGACAACCAGAAAGTGCTGTTGCTATTTGTGTTCCTCTTGGTGATTGGGAGACAATGGTGGAGTGTCCTCAGGTGATGGAGAACTAACAGAGATCCAGGGCACCAGACATGTGCCGCCCGCGTCAACACAGTGCCCCACCAACGTTCTAATGCAACCACTCTATGGTAACACGCAAGCTCTCTGGTTCATTTTCGTCGAGTCTCTAGTAAGGATTGGAACGGAAGCCCCATTGCTCCATCCTTCCCACCAAGCTCCTCTAGCTGTTCCTGATGAATTCCTTCCAATGCCCAACAAGAGTTTGAGTCCAGGGGAAGAGGAGCAGTACACACACTTCACTCTCACAACTTGTTCTGCCTTTCTTTTCTCTCTGTTCAAGAGCGTCCTATGCATCACATCCTCTGTCCATTTCTACCTCATGTACGTCTTTGTTCTAGAAAGTGTTTAAACCCCACCTCTTTCTTGAGGAAATAAATCGTATGACCTAGAAATCATACAGAAAGTTGTTTCCCTTAATAAAGAAAAATTATACAGAATGCCCAAAGAGGAAAAGCTTCTCCCCAAAACAGTGTTCGATGATGTGGGTATTTCCTTTTGAATGCTATCCTCACTCCATCATTTCAACTGTCTGAGCCAAATGTGTTTTCTATTCGAAAGCGGCAAAGTTTTGCTAAAGACAATTATTTCACAAACACATTTACGTTGACGGGCCTTCAAAGCAGCCTGGGATTCATTCCCAGAGTCCTTGTATGCCTGTGAGCAGTGTACCACAAATTATCTCAGATTAGTGGGTCATTATATGTCCTTTATTAAGCACCTACTATGTGCCAAAATTTCACATCTATTAAAAAGACTAATTGAGTTTTCACCCTTATCTGGAAAGCCAGTATTGGTTTCTTTCATTTCACATTTTAGCGAAGTTCAGAGAAGTAAACAAACATTCCTGTCATCATACACCAATAAATCCAGTCAGTCTTCTGGATTCAAGTTCAAGTCTTTGTGACTCCCTACTATGAGCCCTTTCCCCCACCCTGTGGAAGTTGCAATGGCAGCCAAGCAAGGTTAAGAGGACAGGCTCTCATGAGGTGAGTCTCAGAAGGCTCTACCCCTCTCCAAGATGTGTAGACAGTTAGTGGTTGCTGGGGAGAAGTGGCATTTTCTCCAGTGGTATAGCCACTGGAGAGTTGCCCATGCTCCTGTAAATAGCTCCTCATCCTTGATCCTGTAAGTAACCCAAGCTACATGAAGCTCATCAGATAACACCAACACAAAGGCATGGAGGTAGAAAGGGACTAGTTAGGAAGAGGAAAGTGACCAGCAAGAATGGAAAGGGGACAAGAGAGAATAATGGGGGGAATGTGATCAAAATGTTATATACACATACGATACTGTTATAATGAAATTATTGTTATGTATAATTACTGTATGCTTCTTCTATTTTATGTTTACATGTATGGGTGTTTTCCTGCATGTATATCTGTGCGCCTCATGTGTGCAGTGCCCACAGAGGCCAGAAAGGCCATCAGACTCCTAGGTACTGTGAATCAAACCCCATTCCTCTGGAGGAATATCAAGTATTCATAAGCACTGAGAAATCTCTCCAGCCCCTAATTAATATATTCTAATTTTTTTAAATGCTGAGTCCTGAATCTCATCCATCTGGCCTCCTCTTCCCAGTAGCCACCTACTGTATGACCCTGAACAAGTCAAATGACCTTTTTACTCTTCAGTTTTCTCTAAAAGGGAATAATAATGATTCACATAGCCTATGGATGTTCAGGATTTGATGAGATAAAATATTTTTTTTCTTTTAAGCATTGGGCAATGTCCAGAGTACGTAATCATTAATTTTGGCCATTCTTGTACTGAGTAATGTGGCCTCTCTGTCTTACCACATTCAGGTTACTATAACAAAGATCCCATAAGCTGGATGAATACAATCAGCAGGAATGTATCCATATAGTTCTGAGGTCTGAGAGGTCCAAGATCAAGGCACTATCTAAGTCCATATCTGATGAGGGCATGCTTTCTGGCTCCTGTATAGCCATCCTTAATAAAGACACTAACCCCATTCTAAGGGCCTCATCACCTTCTAAAGCCCCCAACTTTAGGTACCATCTTGCTAAGATTAAGATTCAACACAAACTATCAGTGCTTTGCGCTCTATAAAGCAGTTTTATGTTGAAAGGAAATTAAGTAGTGCCTATTTCTTTGAAACGTTTTACAAATAAGAAGCTGAGGTTGAAGTGTGTGTGTGTGTGCAAGCGCGCGCGCCACGCGCGCGTGAGAAAGAGAGAGAGAGAACCACTGCTTTTTCAAAGACAAATATTAAAAATGGAAAAACCCATGGCTTCCAATGGGACATATCTTCAGTGCAGTTGCTGGGGAGGGGCAGGTCACCACAGGTACTGTTTGTACCCGCAACATGAACCTGTGGGTCATAAAGTCAGCAAAGATGCCATAGAAGAAGCACTCATTAGTATGAACAAAGCAATAAAAGGAAAGTCTAAGGGTCAACAGAGAGAGAAATGAAAAAAAAAACTACAAAAGACTGTAATTAGTTCATCTATCATTAGAAAGAATCAGCTCATCATTTTTGAAAAAACAAATAAAAATTGGGCCATAATTAGGTCCAATTAACTCATCCTTCAAACATTCTCCATCATGGACATCTGTTGTTTGGGCTGCCTTTCTGGTAATTACAAGCCAGTTTCCCTTTGGAGGAGTATCCCTTCCCCCAGCGACTGCCATACAGTTGTTTGGGAGTGACCCCATCCCTAGTTCTAGGAGTGGGTCTCAATTGTTTTAAATGAAGTGGTTAATCAGATCCCCAAGCCACAATTCAAGGACATGATCCTACCAGTACACATGAGATTCATGGGGCTACCTAGATGATAAGCTTCACTCTTCCACTAAATATATTACAGTCTTCTTGAGTCATGGTAGATGGAGCCCAAGGCCCTGAGATGAGATGGTCTCATTGTCTGAGCCAGGAGGAAGGTTACCTACCCAATTTCTTGTCCTAAGAGACAACACTGACCTCGAAGACATGTCTACAGCCCAGTGAGAGACAGAGTTTCATTCCATTCCACAGGAGGCTTGGTACTTAGCAAATTAAGAGGATTGTCTAGAATCACAGAAACTAGATGTGGAACCAATTTTCATGGACACCCAAACCCTGGCTGTTCAACAGTCTATCTGTATAACACATTATTTACATTTACAATGACCAAAAATGACTTACAGAAAGGAGAATTACTTTGACTTACAGTTCCAGAGGGGTAAGAATCCATCATGGCAGGAGAGCATGGCAGCGCATGGCAGTGGCAGCAGGAACTGAGAGTTGACACATCACAGCAGGAAATAGAGAGTGAACTGAAGTGGGGCAAGGATACAAACTCTCACAGCCTGCCCCCACGGTGCACATCCTTCAGGAAGGCTTCACTAACCTCCCAGACAACCCCACCAACTGGGGGAGTTCAAATACCAGAGCCAACAGGGGACACTCCTCATTCAAACCATCACATCCTCACAACAAACCAGCTCAGAGTTTAGGTCAGCAGTTCTCAAGCAGTGGGTTGTGACCCCCTTGGGGTCAAATAACCCTTTCATAGGGTCACCTAAGACCATTAGAAAACACAGATATTTACATTATGATTCACAACAGTAGCAAAATTACAGTTATGAAGTAGCAATGAAAATAATTTTATGGTTGGGAGTCACCACAATATGAGGAACTGTATTAAAGGGTCACAACATTAGGAAGATTGAGAACCACTAGTTTAGGTAATGCGACCAAAGTCACACCAAAGACATGTAAATGGTGGTGCTGGAATTCTGATTCAGAAATTTGTTTTGTCTCTAAATACTTTATATTTTGCTCTAACTAACTGTGCTAATTTGATAATAAAGCAAAACTATTAGCTGCTGTGCTCAGTCTCAATAAATTTCAGTTGCCTGTTTTTCTGTTTTTGCTGTGGTTATTGTTTGTTTGCTTTTGTTTTGTTTTGTTTTTCAGTACTGAGAATTAAACACAGGACCTCATCATACTAGGCAAATCCACTACCACTGAGCTGCATCCCCAGGCCTCAGAAAACTAAGATACTTTTTTCTTAACTCACTCCCTGTAATGATACAGGAAGGGTGGAGGGATAAAAACCATGATAACTCAACTATATGCAGAATCTCATTTGTCCTCTGCTTTGGAAGATCTACTAGAAGGAACTAGCACCTCTCACCAGAAGCTGTTCTGTTCTTCCTGTCTGTATGCTTGGACTACATTTAAGGACTCCCTTGCAGCTAGGTGTTACTATGTGATTAAGTTCTGGCCAATGAAATCCTAATGAAAATGATGTGTGCCTAAATCCACACAATAGGCATGAGTCTTCAGTGTTCCTCCTCTTAACCATGTAGATGATGTTAATATCCTCACATATGGCAAAGCAATATGGCAGAAGGAACCTGGATCCTGAAAGACTGTGTGGATTGGAGATTTGACCCAATGATCCCAACTGCTCAGAATGTTACATGAGAAAGAATAAATTACTTTTTTCTTTAGACCATATATAGTGGGATATTTTTGTTACAACAAGTTAACATTTTTACCATAAGACGGGGGTCTACAGAATTATATGCCTCATGTTTATCTTTCCATCGCTCTGTCCTATGCTTACTACAATGAACGCATAAGGCAGCTTGGGTCAGGGACTAGAGCCAGCTGCAGAGACCTTTCAGCATGGAGCAGGCATCTGCTTCAGACAGCAGAGATAGTGCACCTCACAGCTTGGGGGAATTTTCTGAGTTTCTGGTTCTGTGAGAGAACTGGTGCACCCCAGAAACATTTGTTACATAAAGATCAAAAATGAGGAGACTCTTCTACCTGGGAAGAGCTTTAGAAAGGTATATTTTCGTAATGTCTCAGTGTGCTCAAGGAGTTATAGCAAGTTATAACAAGATGTCATGTTATCACAAGAGGGTGACTAAATCAACAAATATTTATTTCTTCAGTTCTAGAGGCTTGGAAGTTCAAGGGCAAGGCACAGACAGATCCAATGTACAGAGAGGGCTCACTCTCTGGTTCATAGGCCAGGTTTTCTTTAGTTCTAAATATGAGAGAGAGAGAGAGAGAGAGAGAGAGAGAGAGAGAGAGAGAGAGAGAGAGAGATCATTCATGTCTCTTTTTATAAAGCATTAATTTTATTGTAAGGGCTCCAACCTTCTGACCGGATTACATCCTAAGGACCCTGTCTCCAAATACTACCACATTAGAAAGTTTCAACATGTGAATTTGGGATGGGGAACACATGCATACAAACCATAACGTTGAAGTTTCTTGAAAAAAATAAGCATAAACTGAAAAAATGGCTCTGCAAGTAAAGATAGTTGCTGTCAAACCTGGGGACCTGAGTTCAATCCTTGGGATCCACTAGGTAGAGAGAGGGAACTGACTCCCACAAGTTTCCTCAGTCCTTCACATGTACTCCATGGCACACATGTGCACACACATGCATACATGTAATAAATAAATGTAAAAAAAAAAAACTAAGGAAGAGAAATACAATCAAATGGGCCAGTTGCATACTTGCAGACAATGATTAGAGTTTATTTTCTCTTTAAAACTTTTTTATTGCATTTTAGTATCTGTGTGTGCATGTGTGTCTGTGTGTGCATGTGTGTCTGTGTGTGTGTGTGTGTGTGTGTGTGTGTGTGTGTGTGTGTGAATGTGCACATATGCCACAGTGTGTATGTAAAGGTCAGGGGAGAACTTGTTGTTGGGTCCTGGGCATTGAACTCAAGTTGTCAGTTTTGGCAGCAGGTCCCCTTACCAAACAAGCCATCTCAGCAGCCCCCAGAACTTCTTTTCTATTTCTCATAGTCAAAGTGTGCTCAGAAATCACCTGTTGGTAATTGATTTTCCTTGAGTAAATACTAAAGTTGTGACCCCTTTAAGTAAAAAGAGTTTAAACTATTGAGGCAAAGAGAACAAGAAATAGCTGCCACTCTGATGCTCAAATTGATCTGGGAACAGCAGAGTGCAGTACTTATAGGCAAGGTCTCAGAAGCCAAGCCCACCTCCCATTGCTGTGAAAAACCTGGACACATCTGAAAGCCTCATCTGTACAATTAGACTTGTGAGATGCCACAGTACTGCACGTCACATAGTAAAATCCACAGAACATGTTAAATTAATGTTGACACCATCTTTCAGGACAGCAGTTTGATAATGTGCATCAAAAACATCAACCCAGGGCTGGCAAGATGGCTAAGTAGGTAAGAGTGTTGTTGCTCTTCCAGGGCACCTGAGTTTGGTTCCTAGCACTCACATCAGGAGGCTTACGATCACCTGTAACTCCAGCTCCAGGGGATCTGATGCCTCATTTGGCCTCTAAGGATCCCTGCACACACATAGTATACACCACACACATGGACACATATACACACACAGACATACACACAAAAATAGGGCCAGAGAGATGGGGATTAAGAGTGTGTACTGGGCCGGGCGGTGGTGGCGCACGCCTTTAATCCCAGCACTCGGGAGGCAGAGGCAGGCGGATCTCTGTGAGTTCGAGGCCAGCCTGGGCTACCAAGTGAGTCCCAGGAAAGGCGCAAAGCTACACAGAGAAACCCTGTCTCGAAAAACCAAAAAAAAAAAAAAGAGTGTGTACTGGAGTCCCAGCAGCTGGCCAGCAGTTGAGAGTCCTGTGGGCAGGCCACTCCACCACTTCCACCACCCATTGGTCTCTGTAACCTACAAGACCTACTCTGTCATCCAAACCCACCAAACCCATTATCCTTCCCCTGGCCAACCATCCCCCTCCCTGCTCCAACATAGCAGCCCCTAGAGGCACAAGCACCACCTGTAACCAACTGGAAGAAGAGGTAAGTGACTGATCTCCCAGCTAAACTACCCCAATCTCTAGGCCCTAAGCCCCAGGGTACATCCCATGCCCCCCTCCCATCTCAGCCCCAGCAGCCAGCCAGCAGGTAAGAGTCCTGCAGGCAGGCTACTCCACCACCACCATCACCCCATTGGTCTCTATAACCTACAAGACCCACTCCCCTGCCCAGACCCACCAAACCCATCATCCTCCCCCTGGTCAACCATCCCTAGCAACATAGCAGCCCCTAGAGGCACAAGTACCACCTGCACCAATTGGAAGAAGAGCATCCTCCCTGTAAACAGCCCTCTCCAGCAATATCTACAGACCCTATAAGCACAAGGGCCACGCACACCAGTTGGCAGAACAGGCACAGGCAAAACCTATACCAGTTGAAGAACAGACTCCATAGGCACAGGCACATCCCACACCAGTTGGAAGAACAGACCCCATAGGCACAAGTAAAACCCACACCAGCCAGAAGAACTGGACAATACGCTGGATCTAGGCACCCAAACCCACATAAACTTCAACTGAGACAACCCTACTCGACCTGATAACCAGTCAATTACCAGAACCCTTGGCCATTCAGACCAAAAGACAATAAAGGAAACAAACAATAGAGGAACAAAAGACCCATTCAACAAAGATGTCACATCACAAGATCAACACCTGTACCTATAATTATCCCAAACCCAATGGGTAAATGGCAGTGTAAGAATATATTCAACAACATAAAGAGCAATATGGCATTACCAGAACCTAGTGGTTCTACAACAGCAAGACCTGAACATTCCAAAGTAAATGAAGCAGAAGAAAATGACCTTAAAAATAACTTTATGAAGATGATAGAGGCCCTTAAAGAGGAAATGAAAAATTCTCTTAAAGAAATCAAGGAAAAGACAAACAAAAACTCGAAAGAAATCAATAAATCCCTTAAAGAAAGTCAAGAAAGCCAAGAAAAAAAAACAAACAGGTGAAAGAAACAGTTCAAGACTTGAAAATTGAAATGGAGACAATAAAGACAACATAAACCAAGCGAATTCTGGAAATGGAAAATCTGGGTAAATGAATAAGAACTACAGAGGCAAGCATAACCAACAGAATGCAAGAAATGGAAGAGAGAATCTCAGGTGCTAAAGATACAATAGAGGAAACAGATTCATCAGTCAAAGAATGTGTTAAATCCAACAAATTCTTAACACAAAACATCCAGGAAATCTGGGACACCATGAAAAGACCAAACCTAAGAATAATAGAGATAGAAGAAGGAGAAGGATTCCAGCTCAAAGGCACAGAAAATATATTCAACAAAATCATAGAAGAATACTTTTCCAATCTAAAGAAGGACATGCCTATGAAGATACAAGAAGCTTATAGAACACCAAATAGACTAGACCAGAAAAAAGTTTCCTCACCACATAATAATCAAAACACTAAACATATAGAGTAAAGAAAGAATATTAAGAGATGCAAAGGAAAAAGCCCAAGCAACATATAAAGGCAGACCTATCAAAATTACACTCAACTTCTCAATGGAGATTCTGAAAGCCAGAAGGTCCAGGAAAGATGTTTTGCAGACACTAAGAGACCGCAGATGCCAACCTAGACTACTATACCCAGCAAAACTTTCAATCACCATAGACAGAGAAAACAAAATATTCTATGACAAAACCAGATTTAAGCAATATCTATCCACAAATCTAGCCCTACAGAAAGTACTAGAAAGAAAACTCCAACTCAAGGAAGTTAGCTGTACCCACAAAAACACAGGCAATAGATAATCTCACACCAGTAAATCCCAAAGAAAGGAAATGCACACACACACTACCAACAACACCACCACCAAAAAATAACAGGATAACAATCACTGGTCATTAACATCTCTTAATACCAATGGACTCAATTCGTCTATAAAAAGAAACAGGCTAACGGAATGGATACGAAAATGGGATCCATCCTTCTGCTGCATACAAGAAACACATGTCAACTTCAAAGACAGACATTACCCCAGAGAAAAGGGTTGGGAAAAGATTTTCTAATCAAGTAGACTTAAGAAACAAGCTGGTGTAGCTATCTTAATATCTAACAAAATAGACTTCAAACTAAAATCAATCAAAAGTGATGGAGAAGGACATATCATATTCATCACAGGAAAAATCCATTAAGATGAAGTCTCAATTCTGAACATTTATGCTCCAAATACGAGGGCACCCACATTTGTAAAAGAAACATTACTAAAGCTTAAATAACACATCAAACCCCACACACTAATAGTGGGAGACTTCAACATCCCATTCTCACCAATAGACAGATCTGCCAGACACAACCTTAACAGAGAAATAAGGGAACTAACATGTTATAACTCAAATGGACTTAACAGACATCTATAGAACATTTCACCCAAACACAAAAGAATATACCTTCTTCTCAGCACCTCATAGAACCTTCTCTAAAACTGACCACATACTCAGTCAAAAAGTAATCTCAACAGATACAAAAAAACTGGAATAGGAATTCCCTGTATCTTATCGAATCACCATGGCTTAAAGTTAGAATTCAACAACATCACAAATTACAGAAACCCTACAAATTTATGGAAACTGAACAACAGTCAACTGAATCACCACTGGGTCAAAGAAATAAGAAAGAAATTAAAAACATCCTAGAACTCAGTGAAAATGAATGCACAACATACCCAAACTTATGGAATACTATGAAAGCAGTGCTAAGAGGAAAGTCCATAGCACTAACTGCCTACATAAAGAATTTGGAGAAATCCCACACTAGCAGCTTAACAGCACATCTGAAAGCTCTAGAACAAAAAGAAGCAAACTCACCCAGGAGAAGTAGATGGAGAAAATAATCAAACTGAGCGCTGAAATCAACAAAATAGAAACAAAGAGAACAATACAAAGAATCAATGAAACAGAGTTGGTTCTTCAAGAAAATCAACAAGATAGACAAACCCTTTATCTAAACTAACCAAAAGGCAGAGGGAGAATATCTAAATTAACAAAATCAGAAATGAAAACGGGGACATAGCAGACACTGAGGAAATCCAGATAATCATTGTCATATTTTGAAAACCTGTACTCCACAAAATTGGAAAACCTGAATAAAGTGGACATTTTTTATGGATAGGCACCACATACCAAAATTAAATCAAGACCAGATAAACAATTTAAATAGACTTATAACCCCTAAGGAAATAGAAGCAGTCATTAAAAGTCTTCCAACCAAAATATCCCAGGGCCAGACGGTTTCAGTGCAGAATTCTACCAGGATTTCAAAGAAGAGCTAATACCAATACTCCTCAAATTGTTCCACACAATGGAAACAGAAGGAACATTGCCAAACTCTTTCTATGAGGCTACAGTTATCCTGATACTCAAACCACACAAAGATACAACAAAGAAAGAGAATTGCACATCAATCTCCCTCATGAACACTGATGCAAAAATACTCAACAAAAATATTGGCAAACCGATCCAAGAACACATCAAAAAATCATCCACCATGATCAAGAAGGCTTCATCCCAGAGATGCAGGGATGGTTCAACATACAAAAATCTGTCCATGTATTCCATCATATGAACAAACTGAAAGAAAATCCCCACATAAACATCTCATTAGATGCTGAAAAAGCCTTTGACATAAATCTAACACCCCTTCATGATAAAGGTCTTGGAGAGATCAGGGATACAAGGAACATACCTAAACATTATGAAAGCAATATGCAGCAAGCTGACAGTCAACATCAAATTAAATGGAGAGAAACTCAAAGGGATCCACTAAAATCAGGAACAAGGCAAGGCTGTCCACTCTCCCCATATCTATTCAATACAGTACTCGAAGTTCTAGCTAGAGCAATAAGACAACAAAGGGAGATCAAACGGATAGAAATTGGAAAGGAAAAAGTCAAGTTTTTGCTATTTTCAGATGATATGACAGTATACATAAGTGACCCCAAAAATTCTACCAGGGAACTCCTACAGCTGATAAACCCTTCAGTGATGTGGCAGGATATAAGATTAACTCAAAAAAATCAGTAGCCTTCCTATACACAAATGATAAATAGACTGAGAAAGAAATCAGAGAAATGACACCCTTTACAATAGCCACAAATAATACAAAATATCTTGGGGTAACTCTAACCAAACAAGTGAAAGACCTGTATGACAAGAACTTTAAGTCTTTGAAGAAAGAAATTGAAGAAGATATCAATCAGTAAATGGAAAGATTTCCCATGTTCTTTGATAGGATTAACATAGTAAAAGTCTTACCAAAAACAATCTACAGATTCGATGCAATCCCCATCAAAATCCCAACACAATTCTTATATTCAGCTTCATAGAGAAAAACAAAAAACCTAGGATAGCTAAAACAATCCTATAAAATAAAGGAACTTCCAGAGGCATCACCATCCCTGACCTCAAGCTCTACTATAGAGATATAGTAACAAAAACAGTCTAGTATTGGCATAAAAACAGACATGTGGATCAATAGAATCAAATCAAAGACCCTGACATTAATCCACACAACTATGAACACCTGATTTTTGACAAAGAAGCCAAATGATTATTATACAATGGTAAAAAGAAAGCATCTTCGACAAATGATGCTGGCATAACTGGATGTCACATGTAGAAGAATGCAAATAGATCCATATCTATCATCCCACACAAAACTCAAGTCCAAATGGATCAAAGACCTCAACATAAATCCAGTTACATTGAACCTGCTACAGGAGAAAGTGGGAAGTAGCCTTGAATGCACTAGCACAGGAGACTACCTCCTGAATAGAACACCAGTAGCACAGACACTGAGATTGCAATTAATAAATGGGACCTCTTGAAACTGAAAAGCTTCTGTAAAGCAAAGGACACTGTCAATAAGACAAAACGGCAACCTACAGAATAGGAAAAGATCTTCACCAACCCCACATCTGACAGAGGGCTGATCTCCAAAATATATAAATAACTCAAGGAGATAGGCATCAAAATACCAAACAATCCAACTAAAAAGTGGGGTACAAATTTAAACAGATAATTCTCAACAGAAGACTCTCAAATGGCTGAGGTACACTTAAAGAACTGTTTAACATCCTTAGCTATCAGGGAAATACAAATCAAAATGACTCTGAGATACCATCTTACACCTGTCAGAATGGCTAAGATCAAAAACACTAGTGACAGCCTATGTCAGAGAGAATGTGGATTAAGGGGAACACTCCCCCACTGCTGATGGGAGTGCAAACATGTACAGCCACTTTTGAAATCAGTATGGTGACTTCTCAGAAAATTGGGAATCAATCTACCTCAAGACCTAGCAATACTACTCTTGGGCATATACCCAAAGGATGCTCGATCATACCACAAGGACACTTGCTCAACCGTGTTCACAGCAGCATTATTTGTAATAGCCAGAACGTGGAAACAACCTAGATGCCCCTCAACCAAAGAAAGGATAAAGAAAATGTGGTATATTTACACAATAGTGTATTACTCAGCTGTTAAAAAACAACGACATCATGAAATTTGCAGGTAAATGAATGGAACTAGAAAAAAAAAATCATCCTGAGTGAGGTGACCCAGACCTAGAAAGACAAACATGGTATGTACTCACTCATGAGTGGATAGTAGATGTAAAGCAAAGGATAACAAGGTTACAATCCATAGCCCCAGAGAAGCTAGGTAAAGAGGAGGACCCTAAGAGGGACACATGGATCACCCCAGGAAGGGAAAATAGATCAGATCTCCTTGGTAAATTGGAGGAGGGGGAACAGAGAGGAGGGGATGGGGGTGGGAACATCAGGATGGTAGAGTTGGGAGAGGGACAGAGAGGGAGAGCAATGAAAGAGATATCTTGATAGAGAGGGCCATTATGGGGCCAGGGAGAAACCTGATGCCAGGGAAACTCCCAGGAATCCACAAGGATGACCCCAGCTAAGACTCCTAGTAATAGTGGAGAGGGTGCTGGAACTGGCCTTCTCCTGTAGTCAGATTGGTGACTACCCTAATTGTCATCATAGAACCTTTATCCAGTAACAGATGGAAGCAGATGCAGAGATCCGCAGCCAAGCACTGGGCCAAGCTCTGGGAGTCCAGTTGAATAAAGGGAGGAGGAATTATATGAGCAATGGGGGGTCAACATCATGATGGGAAAACCTACAGAGACAACTGACCCAAGCTAGTGGGAGCTCACGGACTCTAGACTGACAGCTAGGGAGCCTGTATGGGACCCACCTAGGCCCTCTGTATGTGGGTGACAGTTGTGTAGCTTGGTCTGTTTGTGGGGCCCCTAGCAGTGGAATGAGGATCTGTCCATGGTGCATGAGCTGGTGGGATGCTTTGCTCAGCCTTGATGCAGGGGGGAGGACTTCGATCCTGCCTCAGCTTGATATGCCGTGCTTTGTTGACTCCCATGGGAGGCTTTACCCTTTCTGAGGAGTGGATGGGGTGGGTAATAAGGAGGTGGGGGAGGGAACAGGAGGAGAGGAGGGAGGGTTGGTATGTAAAATAAATTTTTAAAATGTAATAATAAATAAAAGAATGTATGAAAATTTGACCATCAAAAAAAAAAAAAAAAGATGTGTACTGGTCTTGCAGGGAGGCTGAGTTTGGTTCCCAGCACCCACATCGGGTGACTCATAACCACCTGTAATACCAGCTCTGTCTTAGTTAGGGCTTCTATTGCTGTGATAAAACACCATGCAATAGTCACTTAGGAAGGAAATGATTTATTTCAGCTTATAGTTCCACATTATACTGCATCACTGAGGGAAGTCAGGACAGGAACTCAAACGGAGCAGAAACCTTGAGGCAGGAGCTGATGCAGAGGCCATGGAGGAGTGCTGCTTACTGGCTTGTCCTCTGGTGCTTGCTCAGCCTGCTTTCTGACACCATCTAGGACCTCCTGCCCAGGGTGGTACCATCTACCTTGAGTTGGGCCCTCTCACATCAGTTATCAATCAAGAAAATGTGCTACATACTTGCCTACAGGCCAATCCTATGGAGGCATTTTCTCAGCTAAGATTCTTTCTTCCCAGACGACCCTCACTTGTGTCAAGTTGACATAAAAACTAGCCATCACATGCTCCAAGGGACCCAACACCCTCTTCTGGCCTCCACTGGCATCCAGACACATGTGGCACACATTCACACATGCTTATATACACAGGTACATAAATAAAAATAAAACATTTTAAAAATAAAATATAAATGTTGATGCCATCTTCAGAACAGAAGTTTGATAATGTGCATCAAAAACACTGACACAGGGCTGATGAGTCGTTTCCACAGTAAGGCACCTACCATGAAGCCTGATGACCTGAGTTCAATCCAGGACCTGCACGGTGGAAGAAAACCAGCTCCCCTAAAGTTACCCTTTGCCCTTTGATCTACACATGCATGCACAGTACACATGAGCATGCACACACGATAGATGATAGATAGATGATAGATAGATGATAGATAGATAGATAGATAGATAGATAGATAGATAGATAGATAGATAGATAGATAGATGATAGATATGAAGTAAGAAAAACAAAACAAAAAACATTGGCCCAGCAATTTTAAACATCTAGCAGTTTGCTCATCAGGGAGAAGTGTAAGGATTTACCTTCAGAGAAGCTTCTTGTAGTATTGAGTGACCATCAACAGAGGGCTGTCTAAGCAAATGGCCATAGAGGACAGGCACAGTTTATATAAGACACTGAATCGATGAAGACCTTGCTCAAGGCGAACCTTACATTATACAAGATTAAATTTCCTGCAGGGGAAAAAGTACAAAGCAGGAGTCACATTATTTCAAATGTAACCCATAAAACAAGGTTTAATTAATATTTTATATCCTACTACTTCAAACTGTGTAATTCAAATTTGCATTGAATGTATATTTATTGCAGAGGCACACAAAAATTTATGATATGGAGAATAAGCAAAGGCTCAGAGAGACATCCACAACAAATCAATTTCTAGAAGTGTGACCCTATTCTCATCAGATAGACATTTTTAAAACACTGGAAAAAATATACATCAGAATTCCAAGTGTGCTATGGGGATTACTAATAACTTGCTATTTCTTCTGGTTCTTTTTCCAGAGTTCCAAATGTTTCACAGAGAACTTGTATTATTTTTATACTAAGATATCATAAAGAGAACTTTTACAGAATCAATGTAACACTAATGTCAGCCTAGCTTTGACCAAAAAAAAAAATGTATGCACACACATAGTTATGTAAAAGATCATTCCATCTATGATAATATAAAACACACATAACAATGTAGGAGTGACATCTGCTGCCCTGATAAACAATGTGCTTAGCTTTCTCCGACACTTGGTCCCACGGATATGCTAGGGCATACAACTATGCCCCCACGTGGCATAGCTGCCCAGAGCTCAAACTGAGCTGACACAGAGCATATTAGATCTCCCAGAATGCAATACAGAACACATTAAAAGCCAGATGACACTGAATCTTTGACTCGACAAGCCTGTGTGGTGTTGTTGTTGTTGTTGTTGTGTGAGAGCTGACAGTATCTTTAAACAAAACAGAAAGCTTGTCGTTTGAGTGACTCAGACAAGGACAAAGAGCCAGAAGGCTTCAAGCCAGCTCCTAGCTGCCTTTCCCCAGCCTCACCAGTGTGCACTGTGTGGGGCAGGGAGCAGGAAATCACTATAACCCTAGGCACCTTCACATTTCCTTCCCAGAGAAAAGGTAGCCGGAGATGTTGGAAGACACAATGAATCTCTTCTAGGGACATAGGCACCTGATGACTGCCTTCTGTCCTCTGTCCTCCTGTCCCGTGTTTTAAGTGGTGGTAGTACTTCTCATCAACCTTCTGCGTCTTCTCCACAGCAGCCAGTCTGCACAAATGTGAAACGTTTTCATTTCTTATTTATGAAACGAATGAACACTGTGCTAAGTAAACACATCCACATGGGTTCTCTTGTGCAGCCCTCATAAAAAGCCTGTGAGACAAATGCTCTCATCTCCCCCATCTCCCAGGATTCAGAGACAGGGCAGAGAATTCGGGTAAGAGTATGGGCTCTGTTTTGAGTCCTGGGACCACCAGGCTTCTAAGCTATGAAAACTTTATGCAGTCCCCTAGGCACCAGACAATCTCCTGTGTCCACATCTGTGAAATGGGCACAGGAATAGCAGCACCCACGGAGCTTTCTTGTGTAGAGCTCTTGGAACAGTGTCTGCCACAGGGGGAAAAAAATGTTCAATATGTTAGATATTTTCATGACAGGAAAACAGGTTCAAATGGGTGTTGTAACTCCCCCACAGTTACACAGCAATTGCTGGGCCAAGGTTTGTTGGGTTGGTTTCCTTGGAGTCTTTATATCTGTGAGTTCATTGGTTTTTATCAGATGTGGAATATTCACTCACATTCTTTCTTCAAATACATTTTCTGTCCCGCCACCTTTTCTCACCTCTTCTTCGGGGACTCCCATTATACAGTATTAGGGCACTCATATTGGTGGTGATCTCAGTTCCTTTTTTAAGTCTTTTGTCTTTGGGGGTTCTCCTCATTGCCTGTGTCTTGAAGCTCACCCCTGTGTTTCTCAGTGTCTAGCCTGCTCTATGTTCATCCACTGTACTCTTCCACCTTCCATTTGGTTTTTCCCATGTTCCCCAGGTTTCTCGTGAGCATCCCCACACTCCCCTCTGCCTCCTTCAGCCCACGGAGTGGATTTCTCTCAACTGGTTCAGTGTCTTTGACTATTATCCTCTCGTCTGTGATGGTCCTGGGTTTGCTCCTGTGGATGGAGTTTTCTCCTTTGGAGCGTATTTTCTCCTTCCTTGCATTGATGTTGCCAAGAACTGTGAATTTTTCATCATTGAGCACTAAGTCTTTCACATTCCTTCCATTGTTTTCTAACTGCAATCAAGTCCCTTGGAGAAGTTTGAGTTGTGGAGGCTTGTTTTCAAGACTCTGGGGCATGTCCAGAGCAACCTTTAATCTCGGGCTAACTTGGCCACTGTGGAAGCAAAGTCATTTTCAGGATTCTGCTCCGCATCCCCTATGTTCAGAGGACATTCACTAGTTGGTTTTGTGCTACCACAGAGCAACACCTGACATAACCAACATGGTGGCGGGGATGCGTCTTGCTCATGGTTTCAGGTTTAATCCATCACAGTAGGGAAGATGTGTCAGAAAAGAGAAGCCCAGATCAGGGCTACAGGAGCAGATAAAATAAACACAGGAAGGAGCCACAAAAATACATAGTTCTAGGAATATGCCTACAGTGGCCCGCTTCCTCCCTCCACTAGATCCACCTCCCACCTGCAGCATCTCCCATGAAAGTTGTATTATGAATCATTGAGGTAGGGAGCCCTTCATTAGGTCAGAGCCGCCATGACCTGTCACCAGAAACACTCTCATGGATACATCCTGAGGGGTGCTCTGTGAACTGCCTAAGCATTTTTAAAATCGAGTTGACAGTCATGATTAACCACAACAGTGGTCTTTCCTTTCTGGCTGTGAGAACACACTTAATTCCGACTCTCTATGACTCCACCTAGTCCTTCTCAGTGGCCCATCTTGTCCCCAATAGTTTCCTCACGTGCACATGCTGATCAACACTCAGCTGCAGACCCGGCCCTCTGAAGATCTACAAAGTCCCTTCTCTGTTTGTGACTCACCTCTATTGTAGCTTCCCCAAACCCTCAACTCAAGAACACTTCAGCTCTGTTTGGGTTCTCTCTACATCGAGGCCTGTGACAATCATGTGATGTGTCTAAACTATCATTTTTCTTCGTGGAGCCCTGTTTTGCACCTATGCATTGCATACAATGTGCAAACCTACCATCCCACAGCTATCAGCAGGTGCTTGCGTTGTTCAGAGCAGGAGGATAAACTGTGCCCCTTATTCCTCTAGTGGGTAGAAACTAGAGACTCTGGAGCAAGGATGTGAACCTAGATAGCCTGACTCAAGAGCCCTCCTTTGTCCCCTACACTATCACCCCACATGAATTCTCCAGTTCCTTCTCACGTTTGATCAGTGTCACTCCCTGTTGTGAGCCTTGCTCACCACCCTCAGCCCTCACTTTCTCTCCCTGTCTTTCCTCTCGCTCTCCCTATGTTATGGTTTGAATGTCCCCCTAAGGGTCCATCATAATTGTAGTCTTGCTCCATAGGGTGCCACTGTTGGGAGGTGATAGGCCCTCTGAGAGATGAGATGTAATGGAAGGTCCTTAGGTCATTGAGGGCACCCCTAGAGAAGGCAATTTTCCTTGTTATTTCTTTCTAAAGTGTTGTCATAGAACTCTGAGTATGGCCCCACCCACTTCCCTTTGCTCCCTGGTGTGAGATGGAACTGCTTGCTCCCATGTGAAACACCCATGACATATTTCCATCCATTGCCATCATCAAGACCAAACCAAGAGGACCAAATCTTGGATTTGAACCTCCAAAGCCAGGAGATAAACAAACCCCTAAGTAAGCCCATGCCAAGTGGTCTATCTTGGTGATGCACATACCTGATCTATGGACTGGACTTTCTGAGGGCAGGGAATTTGATGTGCTCACTTGGACTTTTGAACTTAAACACTGAGAATTAATTCCCATAACCTCAGAGCATTGAATGGTGTTTGGACAGGCTCTTGGACTTGTGATGTATTCAAATCATAATTGTTATGTAAATACATGTCATCCAGCTCTCCAGTATTAGGTGAATATGGGTCAGGAATCGCCTAACAGCTTCCCTCCAGAAAGAATGCACACCAGTACACCAGCAACGGATCCCACATTAAAAGAAAACAAAGCTCATTTCTCCAAAAAGGAGAATTGAAGTAAGGATGTTAAGACTAGGGATGTGGCTCAGTTGTTAGAATGTTTGCCTAGCATTCACAAATCCCTGTGTGCAAGCCCCAACACTGAATAAACTAGGTGTGGAAACACACACCACTAATCCCAGTGATCAGGTGGTAGAGACAGGAGGAGGCGAGGGCATCCTTGGCTCTACAGAGAGCTTGAGGCCAGCCTGGGACTCATGGGGCCCTGACTCATTTTCCTTTTTTTTTTTTTTTTTTTTTTTTTTTTTCCACTTTTTGGTTTTTGAGACAGGTTTTCTCTGAGTAGCCTTGGCTGTTCTGGAACTCACTATGTAAACCAGACTGGCCTCAAACTCAGAAATCTGCCACCCTCTGCCTCCCAGTGCTGGGATCAAGGCCACATGCCCACCACCACCCAGCTATCAAAAATTTTTAGTGTTATTGGTTTATTACATTTTTTAGGCCAGGCGGTGGTGGCACACGCCTTTAATCCCAGCACTCGGGAGACAGAGCCAGGCGGATCTCTGTGAGTTCGAGGCCAGCCTGGGCTACCAAGTGAGTTCCAGGAGAGGCGCAAAGCTACACAGAGAAACCCTGTCTCGAAAAACCAAAAAAAGAAAAAAAAAAAAAAAACAACATTTTTTATGTGACTAGCAGAACATTTTCAATTATACAAGAGTCTTGGTCCTTTCTTTTTTATTTGAGACAGATCTGAGTACATAGTCCAGACTGACCTAACCTCACAATCCCCCTGCCTCAGTCTCCAGGGTGCTGATTACAGATGTGCCTTGTCACACCTGACTTCACATTGTACTTCTCTGGCCAGCACTGCCTAAGGGGGAGAGAAGGACAGACCTGGACTGTCTATGGGATCCTAACTACCACCCTCAAGAATTAAGCTCACAGGAAATGAGAAACAGAAGACATTAAAGCAGATGTGACATAGTCCACCTTGTTTATTTTCAATTGTGGCAAGAGTACTTATCATAAGACTTACCCTCTCATCAACTTTGTGGGGGTTTTGTCCCTACTGTTTTTATGGGCTGACTGGCTGGCTGGCTGGTTGGCTGGTTGGCTGGTTGGTTGGCTGGCTCACTGGCTGGCTGGCTGGCTACTTGGTTGGTTAGTTGGCTGGCTCGCTGGCTGGCTGGCTGGCTGGCTGGTTGGCTAGCTGGCTGGCTGGCTGGCTGGCTGTTTGTCTGGTTGGCTGGCTGCTAGCTGGCTGGCTAACTGGCTGACTAGCTGGTAGCCTGGTTGGTTGGCTAGCTGGTTGGCTGGCTGGTTGGCTGGCTGGCTGGCTGTTTGTCTGGTTGGTTGGTTGGCTGGTTGGCTGGTTGGTTGGTTGGTTGATTGGCTAGTTGGTTTGGGTTTGGTTTATTGAAACAAAGTGTCACATAGTCCAAACTGGCCTTGAACTCCTGGTGTAGTTGAGGATAACCCTGAACTCCCGATCTTCTTGCTTCCACCTCCCAAGTGCTGGGATTCCATGGTGACCACCAGAGCATATTTATGGAGCCTGAATGTAACGTGTATCTGTTGATTAAGAGCTCCCTGTTCCCAGTCCCTAGCAACTACCACTCCACTCTTCAGGTCTATGGATTGGACTATTTTAGGCACATCCATAAGTGGGGTCAAGCTGGTTCCTCTGCCACCCTCCCCTACTCCCCACTCCAATCCCCCAGGGAACTAAACATGAGTCACCCTCCATTTGCCTGGGGGAGGAAGTTGTCATCATCAAAGATGAATAGAAAAAGCAAACCCTCAGTTTTTAAGACCAAAACCCAAAAAAAACTCATAATCTGGAAAACCCACCATAGGGTTTGTCCTCTGTGGAATCAAGAAAGGATCCTGGCACAGAACACAGATAGACTGAACCTTGTTCACCAAGCCTCCTGGATCCCTTAGAAGATCCCATATGTTGGAAACTTATGGTCCATCCTGGAGCCAAGTGACATAGATCCACATCCTACCATTACCACCTATCAACCATGTGACATGAGACCAATGACTTGGACTTTAGTATCCTCATTTTCTTCTGTAAAATGGGACTGATGAGGCAGAACCCATTCACGGCCTCCATGAAAACTAATTTTTATATGAAGTCTGAGTAACAACAGAACTCTAGCAAATGTGAGGTAGGTGTTTGCTGCCATGCCTGAGTGAGCCTGAGGAGTGCCAAGGCTGAGAGAACACAGGATAGGTCCAGTCAGGACAGCAGTAGCTATTGTCTGCTGATAATGAAGAGGACTGATATCCTGTGTGTACACACTAACCATCACTTAAGCTCTGTCTCATCTACCTTCACCTTTCAAGCAACCAGAACAGAGAACGCTTTCAATGGATGCCTTGTATTCCCAGTGGGAGTGGGACCAGATGGACAGTCTGCTTTAGATCCGTGAAGAGCCCTTTGTAATAATCCTTTCTCCCTGATATCAACAATGCTCCGCTAAGCAGCGTGTGAAGGCCTTAAAAACTGGCAGAGACAACTGAACTTTATGTTCAACTTTTTGTTTGGTTTTTTGTTGCCATTATTTTGAGACAGGGCTTCCTGTTGTGCAAGCTGTCCTCAAACTCACTAAGTAGCCAAGGTTGACCTTGAACTTCTGGTCCTCCTGACTCCACCTCGCAGGTGCTGAGATTTGTAGACATGGCCCACCAGTTTTAGACATGCAGATTTTAATGCATGCTTTTGTATTTAGGATCTAAGGTAATCAGTGGTTTATGCTACAGGTCACTTGACTAGATGATGGACAGATGCTTAACGATCTAGTAAAGAATTACTTCCAAGGGTGTCTGTGAAGGTGTTTCCAGAGAAGATTGGCATATGAGAAAGACAGCCTCCAAGTAAGCTGGCACCCTCCAGTCAGCCTCATCATAGGAGGGGACAGAATAGCATCAGCAGCAGGGTGAGTTTCTGCTGTCCCCATCCTACCTCATGTCCCTGTTCTTTAGTGTTTTATTTTTTTGTTTTTGAAGACAGCTCTGGCTATCCTGGAACTCACACTGTAGACCAGGCTGACCTCGAACTCACAGAGATCTGCCTGCCTCTGCCTCCTGAGTGCTGGAATTAAAGGCATGCACCACCACTGCCTGGCCCAGTGTTTTACTCTTAAGGCTTACTCCAACAGTCCTTGCTCAGGGAGTTCTCAGGACTTCCACATTTGATTGAGGGCTGCATCGTCAGTGTCTGGTTCTAAGGCTTGTAGCCAGGATGCCAGGATGCCAGCTTCTCTGTATCTTTTCTAGAAGTCAACCTGTCACGGAACTTTTTAGCTATGTGACTGTGTGAACCACCACCATTACTAACCCCATAGCAACCACCCTTGGAAAGCCACTGTGTAGTAAATGCTGCTGGTCTCAAACCCAGAACCCCCTCCCAAAGCCAGCACACCCATTCCCCAAGCTGCCAGCAAGATCGGTTGCTAGTGGCTCACAGCTGTGTCTTGGGAAATGGCTGGATGTGGATTCAGTTTTACACCCTAGCCAAAGCCATGGGTTGAAGTCCTTAAGTTCTTCCTCCCTTGCCTTAGAGTATGACCTTATTTGGAGACAGAAACTTTATAGAGGTAGTTAACACAAACTGGGGTCGTTAGGAGTCTACTCCAGTGTGATCACTGCTGTGGGATGTTCTGTTTGGCAAATGTGTTGCTAATTAGTCAATAAATAAAACACTGATTGGCCATTGGCTAGGCAGGAAGTGTAGGCGGGACAAGGAGGAGAATAAAGCTGGGAAGTGGAAGGCTGAGTCAGAGAGACACTGCCAGCCGCCACGATGAGAAACAGCATGTGAAGATGCCGGTAAGCCACGAGCCATGTGGCAAGGGATAGATGAATGGAAATGGATTAATTTAAGCTGTAAGAACAGTTAGCAAGAAGCCTGCCACGGCCATACAGTTTGTAAGCAATATAAGTCTCTGTGTTTACTTGGTCAGGTTTGAGCGGCTGTGGGACTGGCAGGTGAGAGAGATTTGTCCTGACTGTGGGCCAGACAGGAAAACTCTAGCTACAGATCACTATCCTTATAAAAAGGGGAAATGTGAAACTAGAGATGCACGATGAAGATGAAGGCAGAGGTCAGGAATGTCAAAGACCACCAGCAGTCAGCAGAAGGCAAGAAAAGGTATGAGACGGGCTCCTCTCAGAGCCTCAGAGAGAGCGTGGACTGCAGATGGAGGCCTGGCAGCTAAAGAGAATAAGTCCCTCCCCTCCCTCCTCTTCTCTTTTTCCTTTCTTCCTCCCTCTCTCCCTCCTTGCCTCCTTCTAGCCTCTTCTTTAATTCTTTCCTTGGTTTTTTTGGGTTTTTTTTTGAGAAACGGTCTCCCCATATTAGTCCAAATTGGCCTCAAACCTCATGATCCTCCTGCCTCAGGCTCCTGAGTGTTGAGATTATAGGTATACGTCATCATGCCCAGCTCAAAACTGTGGTGATATATTGTGTACCCTAATAAAATTTGCCTGAAGATCAGAGAACAGAACAAGCCACTAGATTAAACACAGAGGCCAGGCAGTGGTGGCACCCACCTTTAATCCTAGCACTCAGGAGGCAGAGATCCATGTGGATCTCTGAGTTCAAAGCCACCCTGGACTGCATGAGATTGGTTCAGTCTAGGAGAGAAACAGCCAGGCAGTGGTGGCACACACCTTTAATCCCAGTACTTGGGAAGCACACACATCTTTAATGGTTGGGCAGAGAAAGGTATATAAGGCATGAGGAGACAAAAACTAAAGGCTTTTTAGCTGAGGAAGCTCATTTGGCTAGAGGCCTATCAGCGGAGGTTTTTCAGGCTGAGGAGTTGGTGAGGTAAAAGGTGGTGGCTGTGGCTTGTCTCTCGGATCTTTCAGCAATTACCCCAATATCTGTTCCCTTTTTTTTTTTTTTTATTTAAAGACCATTTAACATTCGAGTTGCACAAAACAGTACATGTCCATGTCTTATTGTGAATTAATACACTACCCTTGGCCACAAGGTGTCGGTTTGCACCAGATTCCAAGTCCCCCACAGCGCCTAGCTTCAGGATCTAAGCAAAGACTTCGCAGCAGGGTACCAGCCACATGGCCTTGAAGATAGGACACAGCAGGGCGCCAGCCACGTGGCCTTGAAGACACATTCTGACTCAACACCAGTTGGCTTCCGTTTCTGCTTTTGCTGTCTCCAATCACCTCTCTGAAGAACCTACTTTCTCACGTGGTTTCCTGTGCTTGTGTGGGCAAGAGATTTTTCCTCCTTCCTCGGCTGGATCAAAGACAGCTGAAGACAGCATTAGAGCTGTGAGTAGCTATGGCCTGTGAAGGCCAGCTCACTTAGAGGGAGAGGAAGCTGCTGCCAAGCCAACCTTTGGGATCCAGAGTCAGACCTGCCTCTCCACTGTCAAGGACACAGAAAGAGAGCGCCCCCTCCTGGTCAAGATAGGATCAGCCCAACCAAGTCAGCTAAATTTCTCCCAGGGCGCAGAAACAGGGTCTAACTATGGGCTTCTGCTTCCATCTCTCACACCCGAATACTCTCACACGTACTTTGAAAGTGCTTGGTGTTTGGAATGTAAATCTGAGTCCAGACAGGGCCTGGAAGTACTGCTAGTCCACACCACCAGTTCAAAGAGAGACTGGCCCTAGTGATGGATCAAGCTGGTCTCTCACATCTCCCCAGGGATGTGAGCCAGGCCTCCTGTAAGCAATTATAGCAATTATTCTGAAAGCAAGATCGGGTTTGTGGGACTCTGCCTCCATCATTCATACCGCTATGACTATCAGTTCATTTTCTACAAACCTCTCTAGATGGACAAGGATGCTGGGTTGACAGATGTGAGCATTTGACATTTATGGATCTTTGTGTGTGTTCTGGGCCCAAGTCAGAGTAGGGAAAGAATGAAAGAGCATGTCTACATTAGTAGGGATGAAAGACACCTCACCTTGGGAAACAATCTACCTCCAGACTCACTTAGCAGATAAGGGAAATGAGATGCAAAGATGGGCTGGACCCCAACAGGGGAAAGCATGTGTTCCTGCTTACACAAGAGTGTGCACATGTGTGTTTGTGATGGGAGCTTTACAGACATGGATCTGCATATCTAACTCAATTGGCAGAGTGCCAGCCCAGCATGCCAGAAGGTACTGGGTTCAACCCCAACACTCAGGAGATGGAGGTAGAAGGGCCAGAAGTTTAAGGTCCTCTTTAGCTGCATAGTGAGTTAGGGTTCATCCTGTCCTATATGAGGCTCTTGTCTCAAAAAAAGGGAGGGCTGGAGAGTTGGCTCAATGGTTAAGAGCAGAAACTGCTCTTCCAGAGGACCAAAGTCAATTCCCAGCACCCACACGATGGCTTACAACCACCTGTAACTGCAACTCCGGAGGGATCCAACACCTGCAGACATCTGTACTCACACACACAAGCCCATGCACAGATACACATACATACACATAATTTAAAATAATTATTTTTGTCCGGGTTTTGATTTGTTTGTTTGTTGGTTTTGTTTTTTTTTGTTTGTTTGTTTGTTGTTGTGGTTTTTTTTTTAGACAGAATCTATCTACATAGCCCTGGCTATACTGGAACTCACTCTGTAGACCAGGCTGGCCTCAAACTCAGAGATCTGCCTGCTTCTGCCTCCCAAGCGCTGGGATTAAAGGCGTGCGCCATCATGACTGTCTGTTGTTTTTTTTGTTTTTTGGTTTTTTTTTTTGTTTTTTTTTTTTTAAGAAAACAAACAGGGACAGCAGGTGACTCACTAGATAAAGGAACCTGCTTCCAAGCCTAACAACCTGAGTTCAATTCCTGGGACCCTGCTGGAAGGAAAGAACTGACTCCTGTAAGTTGTCCCCTAACCTCCAATTGTGCCTGCCCCCCTCTACACACACACAGTTAATTAATTGATTAACTAATTGATTAACCAAAAAGAAATAAACACACACACACATATAACATGCAAGCAGGAGTTTTGACTGATGGACGTGACCTTCCGCCTTCAGCATCAGAGGGAACACAGCTGTCCAGACTAAACTCTTTTTCCATGTAGATGAGGAAAAAATACACAGGAAACGACCACAGATGTTACAGCCAACTGAGAACGCAGCTGCCAGGGCCCAACTCTGTGTCGACCAGTTTATCTCATCCAGGACTTGAAACTCTCAACAATGGCCCCATATGCCTCAATATATACACTGTCCCCAGCACAACATTTGAAAAAAGATGGAAAACAGGAAGGAAGGAAGGAAGGAAGGAAGGAAGGAAGGAAGGGCAAGAGGGAAGAGGGGGGCAAGGGGAAAAGGAGGACTAACAGACATTAGGAATGACTGAAGTCATGTGCTTCTGCTGTGTTTGAATGTGTCCCTCAAAAATTCTTGTGTTGAAAACTTAATACCCAGAGTCATACATTAATGGTGTCTAAGAATGGGGCCTTGGGGAACTAACTAGGGCTAGATAAGGTCCTGAGAGTGGGGCCCCAGGGTGGCACCAGCAGCTTTATAAGAAGAAGGAGAAACTTGGGCTCTGTCTCACCATGTGATATCTCTGCCATGTTATGACCACAAGACCCTTAGCAGATGTCAGCACCACACTCTCAGACCATACACTAAACAAACCTCCGTTTCTATACAGTACCTTGTCATAGGCACTTTTCATTTGCAACAGCAAATGGAAAAAGACACACTTTCCATGGGACATAGAAATGAAGGACGTTCGGTGCAGGATGTCAGCTCCCAGGAAGATTTTCCTTATGCACCCACCTGTAATCCAGAACCGTTCCAGACAGTGGAAATAGAATAGTAACCAAGGAAGAGTCCCCTGCAGGACTCATATTTATCGGGGACTAAGGGGGTCCTCGATAGTCCCCTCCCAGGGTCCAGGAAGAATCTACAACCAGCTGATAATCTATGTACACGAAACTCCTTAGTCCATACACTTTATTATTCTGTGTCAATTCTCTCTCTCTATGGCTTCTATTCTGCTCTCACACCTAGCTCCTTTCTTGCCTAATTTCTCTCTACATTTGTCTGCTGTCCCCTCTAAGTTCTATCTTTTTTTTTATTATTATTATGTATACAGTGTTCTGCTTGCATATATCCCTTCAGGCCAGAAGAGGGCGCCAGATCTCATTACAGATGGTTGTGAGCCACCATGTGGTTGCTGGGGATTGAACTCAGGACCTCTGGAAGAACAGCCAGTGCTCTTAACCTCTGAGCCATCTCTCCAGCCCTGTAAGTTCTATCTTAATTCCTTCATCTTAGTTCTGCCCCATCTAGGTTCTCATCCATCTAGTTCTTTCCCATCTCAGCTCCTCTCTCATCTTGTTCTTCCCCATCTGGCTCTTCCTCATCTTGTTCTTCCCCATCTGGCTATTCCTCATCTTCCATCTCGTTCCTCTAGTCCTCTCTTTTAGACCTTCAATCTAGTTCTTCCCATCTAGTCCATTCCTCTCCGGTTCTTACCCATCTAGTTCTTCTGTTCTCTTGTCTCTTCTCTGTCTCGTCTTCAAGTTCTCTCTTCAAAAATCCTCCTCTCTCTCCTTCTACCTCTCAGTTCTCCATATTCTCTCAGTTCTCCCTAAGTCTCTCAGGAATCCAGTTATAAACCCAAGCAATAGCAATCCTCTGGCAGAGCAAGGTCACCAGGCTTGAATTCTTACGGGGTCATAAAGGCAGCTAAGAATTTTCCTCAGGCAGTGACCACCAGGCTTTCTTTTACAACCCAAAAGGGCAGTGGTAAAGGAAGAGGTCAATGGAGAGCTAATGATCGGCTAGTATATCAAGAAGGGGGTCTGTGTGCTCAATCTACATTCCTAGAAGTGGTTAGGTAAGAAATTAGGAGTCTATTAGTAAGGCTGTAAGGAAGGAGGGTCTCACCCTAAATTGCAAAAGAAATAAAGCTATCCTCCTGACCTAGAAGACAGGTGGTGTTTGTTTGCCCCTGGATTCTTAAGTCTGTTCTTAGAGAGTACAGAGGTATCTCTGACAAGGTACTTTCCTCCGTCTGGGGATGGACCTGGCCCAATGCTGCCAATGACAATAATTACAGAGAGGCTTGAACTGGGGTTCTGGCTGTGCATAGCTGTCAGTGCAGGTTATCTAAATATTCCTTTAGTAGAGGGGAAATGGTGCCCAGTAAAAGATGGAAAAGCTACAATAGCACACAAGAAACTCATAGCAGGAAACGGCTGATAATCAAAAGCCAAATATCACCAAGGCTCCTTGAGCCTCAGCTTGACCTCTGGAAGGCCCTTGGCTGCTTCCAGGTATTAGCTTTGTCATAATCAGCTGAAATCCTACTTTATATATTTTTGTGGCTTGTAGCACATATTCCTGAGGCAATAGAGGCTACAGAAGAGCCAGTGAGAAGATCTTCCAAAGGAAGGAACTGAGGCTGGGCAAAGTGTGCACTTGCCAGGCTGCAGGACTGTGCAAACAGCAACACAGGGATTTGAATTGGGTCTGCCTGACCCCCACTCCCCAAAGAGCCACAGACAGAGGAGTGAGAGACGGGCTAAAGTCTGGAAATCCTATCTCCATTAAAAAAAGAAAAATCATCCTAATGACCAAAATCTCAGCTCCAGGGGAGGACTCAGAGGAGTCTTTATTTAGCATCTCCCAGATCCTAAGTGTGGATCACAGCAGGTGGCTCCTGTGAGGACTCAGTCCCAGGCTAAGAGCTGGTAGATTTGGTAGATCGTCAGTGCTATGTTCCTACACCAGCTCCTCCTCTGCAAAATGAAATGAAGAAAGAACAACTACTCCAAGGAAATTACAAGTAGTGCATGAGTTAATGTGGGTAAATTCATTTAAAAGTTCCCAAACACAGCTTTCAGAAACTGCCCTTACTTCCTGTGCAGAACCGGAAGGTGGAAACAAGAGTAACAACTAGGTTCTGCTGATTTTCAATGAAGTAACTCAATGTATTCACCCTCAGGCAGATCTCCATCTTCCTAGCCAAGGGATAAAATCTGAGTGGGGGGGGGCAGAAGTATCCTGGGAGGTGGTTGTGACAACCTGGGTGGACTTGTAAAGTGATCTTTGCCTGGCTGCTTTGGAAAGGAAATAGGAGACAGGCGACCGATTAGCATGGAGTTGAACTTTGGGGTTATCCTGACCTCTAGTGGTCAAAATAAAAAACAGCAGGGGGAAACTAACAGCAGCTCAGGAGTCCACAAAAAAGAAACTTTGTTCACACGGTGGGTGGTTTTTGAGTTCACCAGGAGCTGAGTGCTGGTAACTCGTAGAGGCGCTAAGCACCATGGTCCACATAAGTTGTAAGTGTTAAGGTTGGGGTTTTACCCCAATCCTGCTTGACTTTAGAGGTCTCTTGTTAATCCACACGCACAATGGCTGCCTTCAGGAAAGCATTCAGAGAGATGACCAAGTTATAAAGGCCTCCATAAGTATTCCTGGAACAGGGCTGGAGAGATGGCTCAGAGGTTAAGAGCACCAACTGCTCTTCCAGAGGTCCTGAGTTAAGTGCAATTCCCAGCACCCATATGGTGGCTCACAATCACCTGTAATGAGATCTGGCTTCCTCTTCTGTATACATAATGAATAAATAAATCTTTTTTTAAAAAAAAAAGTATACCTGGAACAACACACACACATGTTATAGCATTCATTTTTTTTTTTTTTTTCAAATCTGGAAAGGGCAGTTCGAGGGCCGGGTGCTGTGCACTTGACCATGCATTCAATGTCTATCAGAGAGTGTCAAGGCATTTAGACACTGTTGAGTCAGTATGTGAATTTCCCTGCTTCCCATCTCAATGATCTTTTCTTAAGACACTAGAAATACCAGCTTGTTTGGGAGTGGCCAGTCTTCCCAAATGCTCTAAGATTTGCAAATCCTGGGAGGCTGAGGCTTTATTCCCTGGACCCCCAACACAGAGCTTTGCTGATGGCTAAGACCACATCTGCTCAGCACTAACCTAGGTGCAGCAGTGTGCAACTTACAAGTCAACTTCTGATTTCTGGACATCAGGATGGATGATGCCAAACAGATACACACTCAATAGAAGTTGTATTTGAGATTTTGGATTTGGATTCTTTCCCCGGATAACAAAACACGCAGCATGATGCTCCATTCTGATGCTGGACAGAAGCAGCAATCTGCAGCTCCCATCCGCTCCACACTTCTGAGGATAATAACCAGCTCTTGACGGTATAGTGAACTGCTGCATCATAGTATTCAGAAACAGGGTACATTAAACGCATTTTCAACTTAGGATGGGTTTGTTGGCATTTAACCCCACTGATGAGATGCTGGTCAGGAAGAAGGCATGAAGGGACTGCCATCTGCTCCCTAGGCACCATCTGAGACCCATGAATGTCAGTATGTCAGTGTTTTGTGAGACAAATGGGACAGTGGGCGATCAGTAACAAGTAGTACGGTCAGTAAGTCCCTTTACAAAGGCAGACAGTTGGTGTCCACTGTGTCTGGACCAAGTGAGGAGGGACCATATAAATTCTGGAGACTAGAAAGATTGCTCAGCTATTAAAAGCACTTCCAGAGGACCCAGGTTCGAGTCACAGCACTCACATAGTGACTAACAATGCTCCATAACTCCAGTTCCAGGGGATCTGATGCCCTCTTCTGGCCTTCTCAGGCACTGCACATACTTGGTGCACAGACATACATAGCAAAATACCCATGCACATAAAATCCAAATGAAAAATGAGTCTTTAAAAAAGAGAGAAATCCGGGTAGTGGTTGTGCACATCTTTTTTTTTTTTTTTTTTTTTTTTTGGTTTTTCAAGACAGGGTTTCTCTGTGTAGCTTTGCGCCTTTCCTGGAACTCACTTGGTAGCCCAGGCTGGCCTCGAACTCAGAGATCCGCCTGGCTCTGCCTCCCGAGTACTGGGATTAAAGGCGTGTGCCACCACTGCCTGGCCTGGTTGTGCACATCTTTAATACCAGCACTTGGGAGGCAGAGGCAGGTGGATCTCTCTGAGTCCGAAGCTGGCCTGGTCTACAGAGTGAGTCCCAGGACAGCTAGGTCTACACAGAGAAACACTTTCTCAAAAAACCAAGAGAAAGAGGGAGGGAGAGGGAGGGAGGGAGGGAGGGAGGGAGGGAGGGAAGGAGGGAGGGAGGGGGAGAGGGAGGGCGGGGGAGAGGGAGAGAGAGAGAGAGAGAGAGAGAGAGAGAGAGAGAGAGAGAGAATCCTATTTTACAAATTTTTTAAAGGCCAGCCAAATACTAAAAGGTGAAAAGAAATACAACACACTCAAGGTTGAGTTGAGAAAATATGTAGAATGGCTGCCCCCTTAATGAGCCTCGTACTTTATGCCCCAGGTCCCTACCCTAAAGGCAGTTGTCTACAGACAGACGTTACTGAGCATGTTAGAGTAGGCAGGTGTACCAGTCACCTTAGCAAAATACCTAAGGGAAACTACTTAGAGGAGAAAAACTTCATTTTGAGTCAGGCGGATGGGCTACTTGCCCTGTAGCAATTACATCTTGCTCACTTCTGGCTCAGGAAACAGAGGCCAGCCAGAAGCAGGGCTAGCCTGTAACCTCAAGGCCAGAAGCAGGGCTAGCATGTAGCCTTGAGTGACCCACTCCCTGTAGCTCGGCCCACTACATAAGGTTTCCATCGCTGCTGAGCCCCCCATGACTTTGGGGCAATGAGGAAAGGAAGAAGTGACGGACACATGCACAGAAATGCTGGGGTGGGCTAGGCTGTGCACTCTGACAGAGACTCACCAGCCGCCCAGAACCTCAGCCCATTTATTATATGCAGCAGAACGAGGAGGAGGGCTAGCTGCCCTTGGTAGGTGAGGTTCTGTAGAGCAGAATGTAGAGCAGATGACAGGTTGCTGTCATCCCAGAGGAGGAAGAAGCTGTGGACAGTGCCTTCTTCACACACTGTCAACATCTGTACTCTGACCAAGGGAAGGGTCCTTGCCATGGCTGTCCTCAGTCACTCGGGGCTTCATCCACTCTCCACACATAATCCCCCACTAGGACGAACAGCGCCACCATGTGGGGACCACATGTTCAAACATGGAAGCCTGTGGGGGACATTTTAGTTGGGAAATAAGAACCCTGAAAAACAGGCAGGGTTCAAGTGCTACAGTGGAGGAACTCCAAGCTCCTTGTGACTCATTCTCAAGCACTGACTTTCTACAGTTAGATTAACAATGACCCAGCACTGGCCTCTCAATGAGCAATGATGGTCCCCACGCTGGCCATAACTACTGCAAGGCTAAAGATGAATCAATGGCAGAGGCTTTAAACCAGCCACAGACTAGCTAGTGTTCCCTGGCCAAAGCTAGCAACACTAAAAGATAAATGGATGGTCTTCAATGGTACTGTTCTGCCTGACCACAAGCTAAAAGGTACACTGATGATATGAAAGAAATGGAGTTCGTTATTAGTTCTTCCTATCTTAGATTCATCCTGCATCCCATACACGAAGCAACCCTCAGCTGGCTACAGGCTAAACTGAATGATATTAAGGTTAACTATCCCCCCATTTGTGGACCAGAAAGAGGGAAAGAAGAAAAGAGAAAGGCAACTGTGCCCCTTTCAGGTCTCCCTGGGATCCTGGGTCTGTTCTTTCTCGTGTTTGCTCACCCTATTCTCTATGTTTGTTTGTTTGGTGTTTGTTTGTTGTTTGGAGACAGGGTCTCAAATAGCTCAGCTGGCCTTGAATTTGTTATGTAGTCGAGGATGACTTTGAACCCCTGATTCTCCCACCTCCACCTCCCTAGTACAGGGCTAGGATTACCGGTATGCACCACCATGCTCAACCTTAATCTTTTTCATTTTACTTAATCAAAGTGTGTCTTCCTGTTTTTCCCTCGTCTATCTCTTTCCCTCTACTGTCTTCACCCTGGCATGCAGGGTTGTCTTTCTTTTTCTTTGTCTTTTTTGTTGTTTTGTTTTGTTTTTCCGAGACAGGGTTTCTCTGCGTAGCTTTGCGCCTTTCCTGGAACTCACTCTGTAGCCCAGGCTGGCCTTGAACTCACAGAGATCTGCCTGGCTCTGCCTCCCAGTGCTGGGATTAGAGGTGTGTGCCACCACTGCCTAGCTAAGATTATCTCTTTCAAACTTCAGCAAATTGTCTTTGAAATCTGTATTAGTCAAGGATCTCTAAACTCACAGAATTTATGGAATGAAACTCTGTGTGTGTGTGTGTGTGTGTGTGTGTGTGTGTGTGTGTGTGTGTGTATAAAGGGGATTTATTGGAATGACTTACAGGCTGCAATCTAGCTGTGAAAAATGGCTAGCAGTGAACAGAAAGTCCAAGAATCCAGGAGTTGCTCAGTCCACGAGGCTGGATGTCTCAGCTGGTCTTCTGTACGTGCTGGAATCCTGAAGAATGCTCCAATGCCAGTGAAGGAATGGATGTGCTGGCAAGGTTAGGGCCAGCAGGCAAAGAGCAAAAGCTTCCTTCTTCTATGTCCTTATGAAGACTCCCAGCAGAAGGTGTGTCTTCCTACCTTAAGATTTGGATTAAAGATGTCTTCCTACCTCAGAGATCCAGACTAGAAGAGGATTCACCACTTCAAATGAAGCAGAAAATCTCTCACAGGTGTGCCCTCCATTTCTGGATTGTAGTTTATTCCAGATACAGTCAAGTTGACAATCAAGAATAGCCATCACACATTCCTTTATGTGTCCATTTTTAAGTACTTTAGTGATGTGACTGAGAACCTGCAAAGGGAATTCTATGCCCTACCAACACACAATCATCAGCTTTTATTTTTTTCTTTTTTTTTTGAGACGGAGTCTAGGCTAAGTTATCTAGATTGCCCTTGAACTCACTTTGGAGCCTGGGAAGTCCTTAAATTTGTAATTTTCCTGCCCCAGCCTCCCAAAAATGGGATTACATGAAATCTAGTAACTAAAATTGCAGGTCCATGCCACCAGGCCAGGCCTCAGAGGCCACGCTGTTAACCACTGTCCTGTGTCCCTCGTCCCAGCATCTAGGCCTGGAGCTTGCTCTATAAAGTTCACGTGTCTCATTAGCTACCGATGTTGATGGAGAGTTTGGTTTTTGAGGCAAGGATATGAGTGCAAACAGTTCATTTGGGAAGTGACCCTGAAAGGCACTAGGAGAGCAACGGTAGCCATGTATCAATTAGTGGCAGGCATATGCCATAGGTAAGGAGCACCACAAGAAGATAAAGGGCAAAGAAATCTGGGCCCTTCCCGTTACCAACTAAGAGTGTGCTGTGTTTTTCCTGCCTCTACCCTTGTATCTCAAGGGATTTGTCATTAAACACCAGAGTTGACCACAAGACCAAAATGTTTGCAGAGTAGAAGCCCGTTGTGACTAAGCAGTAGTGGGAATCAAGGTGACCACACAGTTGACTTCTAATCCCAGATCCCTCAGTGCTCGGGTGTAAACTGTACCAGCAAGACGATGGCTCACAGGAAAAAGCACTTGTCATGTGGTATCATCAAATGAAAAATTTTTAAAGGAGTAAACAAAACCAATGGCAACTATTTAAATTATTTTATTTTTGTTTGTTTTGTGTGTGTGTGTGTATACATATATATGTGTACCACACTCATGCCTGGTGCCTGTGGAGATGAAAAGCATGTTGGACTGATGGAACTGTAGTTACAGATGGTTGTAAGCCACCACATGGGTGTTGGGAACCAAACTCAAGTCCTCTGGAAGAGGAGCACATGCTCTTAACCACTAGCCACCTCTCTAGCCCCAGCAGTCCCTTTTGAACGGACCATTCTCCCCTGGTTACTAAGCAGGAAAGCCTCAAGCTCCACTGGCTTAGTTGACCTGACTCCAGCTCACTTGTTTGGGAGTCCTACAGCTGAGTGAGAGAGTTCCCCAAACTTCGATGTGTACGATGTGATAGCCATTGTCTAGATGATATACAATATGGAGGCCATTTTCACTGAACACCCTAAGTTCTCTCTTGGATCTACAGGGGCCTGAAGGGTGACCAAAAAGGGACAGAAAGCTTGGCATCTGTTTTCATATTGCATTTGCTGTTTTAATCTTTGGCTTAGAGTCTATTACTTGATTCTATCTGTAGACATATTGATCAACTTATTTATTATTTCTTTATTCACCAATTCATTAATTTGTCTCATGAATACCAGGCTGTCCTGAAACTTGAGCTGAGGATGATCTCGAACTCCTGATCTGTGGGAGGCACAGAGGCCTTTGTGCTTCCAGAGAAGCACTAAGAGAACCTGGAAAGTTAAACATACAGGTTGTTACTTCAAGGGAAGGAATGCAATAACTATTACCTTCTCAGAAGGCTGGGGCGGAAGTGCTTTCTAGCCTGGTGACCTTTGCACTGTCTGTGTAATTAGAGGCTTTTCCGGCTCCAGAGCCTCCCCTAGACTCTTATCATAAATTCGTTTTTCACAGTCAATCTACAGAACCTATCTGTTACCAAGAGTTTCGATGTGGTCACATTTGACCTGTGTTTGGCTTACTTTGTTCCTCAAGGAGATTTCTGTGTGCTTTCTTACCCATGAAGATTGAGTTCATTATCACCAGGATAGTTTTCACCAAATTATGCTGTGATTAAATATGCCTAAAATAAACCACTCAGAGTCAAATTCTGAATTTTGAACCAACACTGGCTACTAAGTTGGTGTTGAGGTAAACTGCCTTCTTGCCTCCCTCTGCTCACCACTCATGAAGGCCACAGACACACAGACACACAGACACACAGACACACACACACACATTAATCTTCCTGCCTTCACCTCCTACTCACTTGAATTACAGGGTTACGGGTCACGCACCACCACACCTGTTTACGTGGTGTTGGAGAAGGAACCCATGGCTTCATGCATGCTAGACAAGCACTCTGACAACTGATCCACATGCCCAGTGTAGTAATCATTTCAAAATATGTTTTGTCCAAGACCATACTACAGCATAAACTTGATCTACTGCCTGTTGGAGTTGATAGGTGTTTCTTATATCCCACTCTTGTGAACTTCAGCCCTATCACAAAGCTCAGACTAGGTCATAGGCCAAGATGTTCATTGCAAGATGAAGGCACCAATGGCGAAGTCGGCAGTTCCTAGGTTAAATCAACCATTACCATAAACCTCAAAGCCATGGTGTTTTCACACAAGAAAGAAAACATGTTTTTACACTGTTCCGGTAACTAGTTTCCAGGTTACCGGATTAGCCCTCCTCAGCAAATCGACAAAGAGCTTGCCGTTCATCTGTTCCCCATGCAGCCTGGGCATCTCTTTGGTGAGTGCTGGGGCCCTTCTGCTCAGGAGCTGAAGCCCGAGAATCCTTGCCTGTCTTCTTTAGAACTCCCTGCACCCACATGAAAAGCTAGGTGTGGCCACACCCCTGCCTGTTTCCCCAGGCCTATGGGGAGAAGAAGCAAGATCACTAAGGCTTGCTGGCCTAGCTCAAGATTCAGAGAGATGCTGTCTCAAAGGAATAAGACAGACAGTGCTAAGCAGGACACCTGATGGCCTCCTATGGCCTCCTTGTATATGCATAGGTGTGAGCACCCACATGTACATGTGCACATACTCTACACACACGTACTCAAACACTCACACGCACACACAGACAACACACTCCGAAGATACTGACTCTGGAATCAAATATGTCCTCAGTAATGCATTTTCAGGTGACTCTGGTGAAAGAAAGAAGAAAAAGACAATTACTAGTTTTAAATACTTTACATTGGATTGGATTGTTTTATATTGTATACAAATTATATATATATTGAAATTGATATTGTTAGAAAATATTATATGTATATTTCTAATTGTACTTATATCGTTCATTTAACAATGCAATTTTCTGATCCTTGAATGTTATTATTACCAACTATTAGGATATAAAGAAATGATAGTTAGTAGTTAGACATTACAATAGAACTTGTAGTCATATTAGATATGTTTTAAAAATTGAGCAGATATATTTTAGATAGGTCATCTTCAAACCCTTCAGAGAACTACAGAATATGGCATTTAAAATGTTTTAATAACTTAGAAAATTTTTCTTTTTTGTTATGACTATGAGACATGCCAGCTCCTGCCAGTCGTGTGGTACAATCCTATTATATGTTGACCAAGAGTTTAACATTTGCTTTACATATGGGGAATGCATGCCATAAGATACTATTGCCTCCTTAAACCTTCGTAAATCTAACATTTCAATTGGAGCCAAATATTTTGTGTAGTCATTTGATCAGGCGACTGCTGTACGGTTACTGGACAAACTAAGGGTGACTGTGTGAAAACAGGCTTTCTTTCTGTAACCCTATGATCCAATCTTGAAGCAACTTCACTGTTAGTTTCTTCTGTCTGAGTTTTTACAGGTTTAATAGGTTTTTCTAAAGCTGTCACCCTGGCACTTAAATTGACTATCTTTTTAAATAGTAAAATGAGGATAAACATAGTAATAAAATGCATAATTCGATCAACATTAATCTTCTCATATAGCTGTTCCATTGTCAGACTGTCTAAAATTGCAAACAAAGCCCAATTTTCTTCCAATGTACACAGAAAACCCATTATTTTTTAATGGAAAAAAAATTTTTCTTTTAAATAGTTTCCTTTAAAATATCTGATATGTTAAGTGACTTACCAAGTCCTGTAGAACAGTACTAATCCGAGGGAATTTCAAAACAGCCACCTAGTGTCCAAGGTGTGAGTCCAGAGAGAGAGAGAGAGAAAACGCAAGAACCGTAGCCGCAAGTTCTGCCTAAGAGCTTGAATCCAGCCATGTGTTCCCGCTTGAGCCTAGTCAAGCCTTGGCTCTGGCTACCTTAAGCTCCAACCACGTGCGTTGGCTTTACAGGCAGGGGCCCTGTTCGGCAGGGCAGGCCTGAGTTGTTTGTAGCACTGGCTTTAAGCAAGTAGCTCAAGGTTAGTCTGGCCTGAGGCCAAGCCGACCTGGGCCCGGGCTAGGGAGCCGGCCGCCCTGGCGGGAAACCGGACCTGCCGGCCGCCCTGGCGGGAACCCGGACCTGCCACCAAGCCAAGTTAAGCGGTTTTTAATGGATTCTTGTCACGTTGGGCGCCAAATGTAGATGTAACCAACTGTCTTATTAAATAAGAAACACAGAGCCGATTCAGAGAAGAAAGCCAAGAGGTCAGAACTAAGAGCCTTACCCTTCCTACTTCAGCAATCCTGCTTCAGCCAAGAGAGCTCTTCCAAAAAGGGGCCTACTTCCTGTGTGTATGTCTTTTTATAGTCTAGCTGTTCTGCCTTCTCATTGGTTGTAAACTTAAACACGTGACTGCCTTGTCACTGCCTGTATGTACCGCCCTCCGGGTCCTTAAAGGAGTGCGCCACCATCGCCACGCACTTGCTATGGCTCTAAAACTCTGACCCCCAGGCAACTTTATTTATTAACATACAATTAAAATCACATTTCAGTACAAGTAAAATACCACCACACATGAGCATCACAGACTTTATTTAATACAAACTAAAATGGCTATGGCATCATAAAGTGGGATAATTTTATGGTACCACAATATATTTGAGTCATCATTTTTTTTGTACTAGAGACATAGATGTATATATTCCCCCAATAAAACTTACCCTATTTATAATATCCATTGTTGTTTCTGCTCTATATTGTGTTGTGTTTTATAATGTTGATTATAACTGCTGAATTATCTAATGGATTGTTTCATGATTTGGGAAGCATTGTTCTAAGACAGCTGCATTAGAAAGAGGCTTTTGTATGACTCCACCAAATAATCCTGGCCCGATTATTGTTGGCTCAGTGTGTCTACACCTGAATTATCGTAGTGACTCTGACCTGCCAGGCTGGAATCCAAGCTAATCCTGGAAGCAGGGGGCTGTGCTTAACACCCCTCATGCTGACTATATGAGGTGGGAGTTGGGGAGGAGTAACTCTTCACCAAAGCACTTTCCTCCAGCTAGAACAGTTGAAGGTGGGTGGAGCCTGGTCCCTACTGTTGAAGGGACCATGCATTTCTGCCACAGGACACACAAGATTGGAGCTGGAGCTGGCCCGAAAGACCCCTCCCTAAAGACTTGCTTTCATCATACCAGATGGTGCTGGGCAAGCTGCCTAAGGGGGAAAGCAATCAACAGTTCTACCCAGCTGTGATTACTCGTCCTTACACCCCTAGATCGGTGCAGCCCTCACCCCTTATCAAAGAAGTTTCTCTTTGCAGCAGACGGAGACCATCACAGAAAACCACAGGTGATCAAAATACAGGAACAACTGATTGGGGTGTGCCCAGCTCCTGCACTTAAGGCTCAGGTCGAGGCGACAGAAAGATTGTAAGACCCAGAGGACCAGGAAGTTTCCTGGGAGATTGTGTCTCCTAGAAATGACAGTGAAACTACACTCATAATACTCAAACAATAGCAATGCTAAGAGACATGTTAACAAGGAGGGGGGAAATCTCCAGGAACCCCAGCCCTAGACCAAGAACTACAGGAAACTAATGACTGGGGAGGGAAGGAGAATTAGTCTTCCTGAAGAATGAGCCCCCTAACTGGTTATCCAATACCAAGTGGTCAGCCCAGACATACACATACAAGCAACTCTAAATGAACTCAGTAGGTTGCATTCATATATTGATGTATTTATATGTCTGTGTGTCTTAGTTAGGATTTCTATTGCTGTGAAGAGACACCATGACCACGGCAAATCTTATAAAGGAAAACATTTAATTGAGGTGGCTTACAGTTTCAGAGGTTTAGCCCTTCATCATGGTGGGGCATGGTACTGGAGAAGGAGCTGAGAATTCTACATTTTGATCCACAGGCAGCAGAAGAAGTCTGTGTCCAACTGGGTGTAGCTTGAGCATAGGAGACCTCAAAGCCCACCCCCACAGTAGCACACGGTCTCCAACAAGGCCACACCTACTCCAACAAGGCCACACCTCCTTCTAAGGCCACTCTCTACAAGTTTATGGGGGCCAATTACGTTCAAACTACCACACTGTGTAATAGTGGTAGTAATAAAGAAACCATTAATTTGAGAGGGAATAAGGGAGAGACATGGGAGAAGTTGGAAGGAGCTGACATGAAGGGGTTGGAAGGAGGAAAGAGAAAGGAGAAAAGGATGTAACTATATTTTAATTAAAATTTTAAAATTATTAAGAAAAAAATTGAAAATGCCACCTCTCTGCCTAAATTCCAGGCTTCTGATTTCTTCCGAGTGTAGTACTTTTCTGTAGCTCAGAGGTGAGAGCCCATCCTTGAGCCCAACATAGGTAGTTGAGCCATAATACCTGCTGAGAATGTATCCAGCCATCTACATGCCTGTCTGGATCTCCAAATGTCACTTCCTAGGTTCCCAATTGACCTGCCCTTCTTTCCTGAGTGGACTTGTAGAAAGACCCTCATTTGATAGGAATGTTAGTACACAGCCATTTAGACCAATTCTAACTTCAAATTATCTCTTCTCCTATTACAATGTAACTTGATTCTAGAAAGTTCCTAGGGCATTACCAGATGTATTAGTTAGACTTCTCTGAGGGGAAAAAAAAACTGATATATACAAAAGGGAGAGAGAGAGAAAAAAAACTAGAGAGGCTTACAGGCTGTGGTCCAGCTAGTCCAACAATGGTGGTCTACCAACAGAAAGTCCAAGAATCCATCCAGTAGCTGTTCAGCCTAGGAGGCTGGATGGCTCAGCTGGTCTGCAGTATACCTCGGAATCCCAAAGAAGTAGGCTCTAATGCCAGTGAAGGAATGGACTTGCTAGGGAGAGTGAGGGCAAGTAGGCAAAAAGAGAATGCTTCCTTCTTCCGTGTCCTTTATAAAGAGTGCTAGCAGAAGGTGTAACCTAGATTAAAGGTGGATCTTTCCACTTCAAATGATTTAAATAAAAAAAAAAATCCTTGTAGTCAAGCTGACAACCAAGAACAGCCATCACCCCAGGTCACGGGGTGTGCTTAGCACTGCTGTCTTTTCTTCCTGACTTCAGCTGTGGTAAGAGCCCTTACCCACTTCCTCTTCTTCACAAGTACACAGCTAGACTACATTTCCCAGCCTCCTTTGCGGTTGAGAGTAGCTATGTTACTAGGTCTTACCAATGGAACTGAGGGTAAATGAGGCACCATTTCCAGGGCTGGCTGGCCCAGCACAACTTCCTCTGTGCAGTCTTCCATTCTCTTTCTGCACCTTACAGCTGACTAGAAGAAAGGTCTTGAGAGGAGAACAGAGCCTCAAAGCAGGGACTGTATTGGTCAGCTCAGGCTACCGTAATAAAATGCCAGAGTAGATGCTTTTAATTACAGACATTTATTTTCTCACAGTCTTGGGGTTAGAAGTCTAAGATCAAATTAACTGAAATCAGTTTCTGGGGGGGAATCCCCACTCCTTTCTTAAAAACAGGGTCTCACTACACAGCCATGGCTGTCCTGAAACTGACTGTGTAGACCAGCCTGGCCTTAAACTCACAGAGATCTGAAATCTACTCACCTCTGACTGTTAAGTACTAGAATTAAAAGCATGTGCCACTACACCTGACTAAGGACCTCTTCTTATCTGGCAGATATTCACCTCTCATATGGCTAGAATAAAGAGTGGGGAACACTTATAAAGCCACTAACTAATCCATCATGAGAGCTTCAACATATGTATTGGTGGAGAGGGACGATTCATTTTATAACAAGGCCTCTGACTGCCTACACTGTGTTATGTTTTTGTTGTATGGTGCTCTGAGCTTTAGGGACCACTTATTACAAAAGCCCATCAATCCAATGTCAGCTCCTGTTCCCTCATATCAATAAATGAAGTCCACCAGGCCAACAACTCCAAATACGGAATGGATACAAAATATGACATCTTATTGAATGCCCTGCTGTCCTTTCCAATCTATCCCCAGTCACTCATTGCAATACAAGTAAAGGACATCACTCCCCCACGCAAAACTTTCCGTGGCTACCTTTTGCTCTTTGGAAGTCTCAGAACCTATCCATGAAGCCTCTGAATTGAGGATGTAGCTGCTGATTTGGCAGCTGAGTTCTTCCCAGTCTCCATCAGAAATGGGAATCCTCCGGGCGGTGGTGGCGCACGCCTTTAATTCCAGCACTTAGGAGGCAGAGGCAGGCAGATCTCTGTGAGTTCAAGACCAGCGTGGTCTACAAAGTGAGTTCCAGGAAAGGCACAAAGCTACACAGAGAAACCCTGTCTCGGGGGGAAAAAAAAAAAAAAGAAAGAGAAGAAAGAATGAAAGAAATGGGAATCCATGCATTGGGTTAACTAGACACAGACAGTTACACACATTCACAGTCTTGCTGTGCTAACTCGCCTGTTCTATGTCAGTGTTGTCCCAAGGTCTCATGACTGCTTGGTCTTCTGAATGTTCAACAAGATGTCACTCAGATTCACTATACCAATGACACCCACAACCATCAGACTTGAGAAGGAAGTGGGAAACCACTGACATTCTGACTACTTTGGAGTAGAAGATAAACAACACAAAGACACAAAGACCCAGCCCCCGACACATTGATGACACTTTCCTTCTAGCCTAGTGGTTAGACATACTTGCTCCAAAACAAGGGAAAGAATACAGAATACTGCATGTTCATTTCCTGCCGCTAAAGACAACAGCACTTAGTAGGTCCCTTTGGAGTTTTGGAAGCAGCTTACAGCTTCTTTAGGAATACTGCTGTCTTTTCTCCTCCTCCTCCTCCCTCCACTACTACTTTCCCCGCCCCCTCCCTTTCTCTCTCCTCCACCCCCGCTGGGTCTTGCTATACAGCCCAGTAGCCTCAAACTCAAAATCTTCTTGCCTTAGCTGCCCCTAAATGCTGGGACTCTAGGCATGCACCAGCCAGGTTGTCGCTTCTTGCTTAGTTGCAGTCTTAGCTAGGGTTACTACTGCTGTGATGAAACACTATGACCAAAAGGCAAATTGGGGAGGAAAGGGTTTATATACCTCCATATTGTTGCTCAACATCAAAGAAGTCACGACAGGAACTCAAACAGGGCAGGGACCTGGAGGCAGGAGCTGATGCAGAGACCATGGAGGGCAGCTACTTATTGCCTTGCTCCTCCTGGCTTGCTCAGTCTGCCTTTTTATAGAACCCAGGACCACCAGCCCAGGGATGAAACCACCGACAATGGGCTAGGCCCTCCCCCATCAATAGCTAATTAAAATGCCTTACAGCCAAATCTTATGAAAGCATTTTCTCAATTAAGGTTCCCTTCTCTCAGATATCTCTGGTTTGTATGTCAAGTTGACCTAAGACTACAGCACAGTTGTCACTGGTTTTGAATTAGGCCCAGAGAAAAAATTCAGCATTGGATAGGTTCCAGCCTCAGAACCAGGGGTCCTGAAAAGGTGGGCCCTAAAACTTGGCAGGTTTCCTGCCATAAAGATGTTTGAAGTGGGAAACAGCACTGTGCAATCTTGGGAAGCTCCAGAAGCTTGAGTTACGAATATACCAAGACTTGTAGGCAGTGGTGGCTTAAATGGTTGGTCAAGACCCAGGAAGGAGTGAAAGTGGGGCATCAGAGATCTTGATGGACAGATTTGCAGGAAGAGCATCGTGTGCTTCTTTGTGTCTCACGTCAATGCCAACTAGAAAACACACACAAAGATGGAGGTCAGTGGCTGTGTATTCAGCTGTCACTGTGCTGGCACAGTGGGTCCTTAAAGAGATTAATTGGTGGCAGAAACAGACTCAGCAAGGGTCCAACAATGTGGCACCCTTCCAAGACTGACCCAGCTATTGCTGTTGCTGAGCATTTGGTGTCCTGGCATCGTATACTAACACTGAATCCTCAATATGTGACATCCTGAAGGTACACAAATGTGGTGGCAGGGTGATTGCATTGAGCCATGTGTACCCTGTAGGAGGCTCCCCACTGAGAATGATTCTCCCCGCTGAGAATCACAAAAAATCTAAGTGTGAATTTGTTTCTGCAGGACATCACCACTCTCTAAAGACTCAAAGGATGCTTGGTACCTGTTTGTGGTAGTTAAAGTAGAAACGGCTCCCACTGGCTCATATCTTTGAATGCTTGGTCATTAGGGAGTGGCACCGCTTGAGAGCAATTAAGAGGTGTGACCTTGTTGGACTAGGTATTGCCATACTAGAGGAAGTGTGTCACTGGGTGTGGTAGTTTGAATGTCATTGGCCACCATAATCTCATAGGGAGTGGCACTATTAGGAGATGTGGCTTTGTTCACGTGGGTATAGCCTTGTTGGAGGAAGTGTGTCACTGCAGGAGTGGGCTTTAAGGTTTCCTATGCTCAGAATACCACCCAGTGTCTCAGTCAACTTCCTGTTGCCTGCAAGATGCAGGACTTTCAGCTACTCCAGCACTATGTCTGCCTGCACTACACCATGCTCCCATCCATGATGGTAATAGACTGAACCTCTGAAACTGTAAGTGAGCAACTCCAGTTAAATCTTTTCTTTATAAGAGTTGCTGAAGCGTGATCCTAATTAGTCTTAACAATAAAATCCCGGAGTCAGATATTGAGGGTGAAAGCTGAAAGATCAGAGAAGCAGAGCAGTCAGCCACCAGAGACATCTTACCTCTACAAAATCTCAGACCAAATGGGAGGCCTGTCTCTACGAATCTTCAGACTGAATGGGGACAAGATCCTGTATCCACCCACCTTATATTCCTGTCTCTACCTCCCTAGTGCTGAGATTAAAGGTGTGAGCCTCCCAAGTGCTGGGATTAAAGGTGTGAGCCAGGGTAGCCTTGAACTCCTGATCTTCCTGCTTCCTCCTCCCAAATGCTGGGATTAAAGGTGTGTGCCACCACTGTCTGGCCTCTATGGTTAACTAGTGGCTAGCTCTAACCTCCGATCTCCAGACAAACTTTGTCAGAACACAAACAAAATATCATACAACACATTGCCATGGTCAGGTTGTCTCTTCACAGCAATAAAAACCATAACTAATTGCAGCGGGAGATCCCATGGAGCATTGCAGCTGACTTGAATTTGGAGTGTTAGCACCTGGGCTTTGAACTGCCTTATGTGATGCTACCTTTTGTGATTGTTACCTTTTGTTTGAAGTGTTTGCTTCTTATCTGAGTTCTTCCTAAAGGATTCAGAGCCTTTGCAAAACTTAGCCATGAGGACTTGGAAAACCAAGAGGTCTCATGGCTGGGGATTGCTTGGGCAAATGGTTCCTTCAAACAACTCCAGATAAGAGGTTTTGGTATGTGGAAATTGACTTGCTAAGAGGTGTAAATTGTGCAACAATAAAAAAGTTTTGTTTTTGGTTTTTTGGGGGTTTTTGTTTTGTTTTGTTTTGTTTTGTTTTGTTTTGTTTTGTTTGCCAAGCAACAGGCAGTCAGTTCACCAGAAGCTGATTCACTCTGCTACTGCTAAGCTTAAAATTTGTCTTGGAGGGACCCTAATTCTTCCATGGATCTAAGCAAAAGAGAACACCAAGAATTGGGAGTGGGTTTTGATGTGTCAGAAGTCCAAACCAGGACCTATGTCTCTCTCTTCCTGCTGCCTGTGGATCTGGTTGTGGATCTGGATCAGCTACCTCTTCAGAACTACATCTGTCTGCATTCCTCCATGCTTCCCACCATACCCATAATGTACTAAACCTCTGAAACTGTTATGTAAGCCCCAATTAAATGCTTTCTTTTATAAGAATTGTGGCGATTATGGTATCTCCTCACTAATTTTGTTGTTATTGTTGTTTTGGTGGGGATTTTCTTTGTTTGTTGCTTGCTCGCTTTGAGACAGGCTCTGACTGTGTATCCCTGGCTTTGTGGCACTAGAAACTTCTTGGTAGACCAGGTTGGCCTTGAACTCACAGAGATCTGCCTGCCTCTGTCTCTGCCTCTCAAGTGCTGGGATTAAAGGCATGCGCCACCACGCCTGGACTCTGGCTTTTTTTCTTAGCCTAAAGAACTCACTTACGAAAGAAAGAAATGACTGTGACTATGACACTCCATGTCACATAAGAAGATGCTTCATCACTGTGACAGAATGCCTGAGAGAATCAACGTCAAGGAGGAAGGGCAGATTCGGGGTCTTTGTTTTAGAAATTTTGGTCTGAGGTCCTTGATGCTGTTGATTCTGGTTCCCTGGTGAGGTAGAACATCACAGCAGTGGAAGCATGTGGCAGAAGCGACTCACCTCACAGCAGATGGGAAGCAGAGAGGATGACAGACAGACACAAAGGTGCATGGACCAGACACATCCTTCCAAGGATGCCTTGCATGACCAGCTTCCTTCAGTTAAGCCTACCTCCTACCTCTCACCACTTCCCAGTAATGCCATCATGATACAAAGTCATCAAGGGATTGATGTTAATTAATGTTAATTAATTCAGGACCTCGGGATTCACTCACTTCCCAAAGCCCATCAGCTGGCAACCAAGTCCCCAGTACGTGAGCTTTTGAATGGCTGCTTCATATTCACATTGTGACAATGCCTATGTAATATGTAACAGAAAACTGAAACGGTCCATTCAAGATGCTACCAAGACTCCGGCCTGGGAATGATGCCTTGCAGATTAAAGTGCTGTCCATCAAGCTGTGATACACACTCTGAGCCAACAGCCTGGATGTGCTAGTGTGTCTCTAACAGAAAACAGAGATCTAAGTTCAAACAGGTAGCAGTGTTACCTCCACCAACACACTTAGGGAATCTATATCACCTCTCCCTGAAACCTTAAATCCTGCTGATTCCTTTGGAAGAGACGCTTCTACGAGATGGCACAGTGATCGTTCCACTAAGCTGAAGCTTGGTCATCTGAAGCTCCACGCATCAGTAGCCTAGCAACAAAAGATGGAGCTGCTATCCTAGCAGAACTAATTGGTTGTCATTATCACAAAGACCCAGAATTTCCACCACCTAATGCAGACAGAGCGGAGGGTGTCTCTAACACAGAGGATGTACTGGGAAACTCAGTGTGCCGAGCTAGTTTCACTCATGAGTAGGCAGCCGCAGCCACTCAGCCTGCTTCAAGCATCACACAGAGACTCAGAGCCCTCAGGGATGAAATCTGGGTTAAAGCACCAAGCAAGCAAAAAGGAGCAAACAGGCACAGGAAGAGATGCTCATCACCACCAGTCATTAGGGACAAGTTAATTAAATCCACAATGACGTATCACTTCATCCCCACCAGGAGGCCATGATCAGAAAGAACAAGTGTCGGTGAGCATGTGGAGAAACTGGACTGGAACCTTCCTATGTCACTGGAGGGGTGCAGACTGGAGCAGCCTCTTTGTGGAAAAAATTGACAGCTTCCTAAAATATCAAACATGGAGTTACCATAGAACCCAGAAATTCTGCTCCTGGCTATACACCTAAGAAAAGTACATGCACCCATACACACACACACACACACACACACACACACACACACACACACACACAAATGCACACAAGACCCTGTCTTGAAAAACCAAAAGAAAAAACAATGCACACAAATACAGCAACCAAATGTCTATTGTTCATGATAACAAAAAAGTAAAACAAGCTCAATAGCCATCTTTAAGGGTTAATAAAATAGTATCGTGATGCTACAGGATAATTCTGCCATAGAAGGGAACGAAGTAATAGCACATGCTGTGACACAGATGAGTGAAGCAAGCATGGATGGAAGGCAGCAGACGGAAAAGGCCACACGCTCTATGATTCTGTTTATACGAACCGTCAAAATGGACAAATCCACCAAGAAAAAAGTACCGCTCAGTAGAACAGTATTCAGGTAACATGTGCACAACCCTGGCTGGGTTCAATCCCCAGCACCGAGAGGCTAGGCAGACAGTTAATTAGGGGTTGCAGCGGTGGGTGGTGGGGTAGGAACTCGGTCTACACTTTCAGTAAGTGAAAGAGATTTAGTGGCTCATGTGAGGCCCAGGATCAACCCCTAGTACTGCAAAAAAGAAAAGGTGGGGAGACACCCTAAGGTATAGGGAATCCATCTCAACAAAAAGGAACGTTATGAGAAAAACAATTTCTGCTCAAGGCTGAGGAGAGTTGAATAGTGAAGATAAGGCCTTGACCTGAAACAGTGGCGATGTGCCTTATCCCACCAACCCTCTTTTGGAAAGGTTTTGTTTTTGTTTTTGTTTTCCTAAAGAAGAAATTGAAACAATGGGTCACCGTCTGGAAGCACCAGTGCAAAGACACCGTGAAAGGCTCCCACGGAGCTCAAAAGCACACTCTCTCACAGTGACTTTCATCTACAAGCTGTGAGCCTCCTTCCCAAGTCTGCCCAGTACACCTGCAAAGGAGGCTGGGAGTGCCTTTAGCAAGGACTGATGGGAGTCACTGAGTCAAGGATGGAGTTACACAAAATTAAGACTCTTATGCACGGCAAATTGCCGGCCTACAAAACAGCTAGGAGGGCGTCTCTCTGTCAGTTACTCATTAGACACAGGGTTGGTATATAAAACATGTAAAAAAAAAAAAGTATTCTATCTCACACCCTTCAGAATAGACAACTTTGAGGAAATAAATGATGGGTGTTGTTGCGACCCATGCTTTGTTACACTAACTTAAATGATTAATTTTTTAAAACATTTTTTAGTAGAGTCATTTACTGGTGAGATAGTTTAGTAGGTAAAAGGACTTGACACACAAGCCTAAATTCGATCTCTGGGACTCAGAAAACTAGATACAGTACAGTGGCTCACATCTGGAATCCCAGGACTTGTATGATGAGATTCTCTCTCTCTTTCTCTCTCTCTCTCTCTCTCTCTCTCTCTCTCTCTCTCTCTCTCTCTCTCGTAATAATAAGTAAAACTGAAACCAATCAATCAGTGTATTGATAAAAGTAGTCATTGGGTCAACACCTCCCTATAGATATAGATGTATGTAAGATAACTCTGGGGGCATATTCTGTACTTTCTCCCAAGGTTTTTCTGTGGCTTTGGAACCCAGTGGCTCCAACAATAACCTGTTGTATAAACCTTCAGAATTGGCTTCTTCTCTTCCTGGTGCACATCTCTAGTTTCCTACTAGAGTTTCTTCGGATCAATTGCCACATAAAGTACTTGTCATCACATCTCCATCCCAGTGACTGTTTCTAGGAACTTCACTAGTAACAGCTCCACTCTAGGTAGGATATTGCTGATGGCCCCTGTCCGTTGAAAATTTATCCTTTCAGGGGCCAGTGAGATGGCTCAGTGGGTAAAGGCACTTGCTACAGAAGCCTGGCGACCTGTGTTCAATCCCCAGAATCTAAGTAATGGTGAAAAGAGAGAGTGGACTCCAGAAAGCTGTCCTCTGACTTCCTTCCACACTTGTGCTGTGATATATGTCACACACACACACACACACACACACACACACACACATACACACACACACGATGATGATGATGATGATGATGATGATGATGATGATGATGATGAAATTCGTTTAAAAGATATTTTCAAATTTGTCCTATCAGCAAAAGAAATCAAAGAAGGAGACCTATATTCTTCTCTCGAATTACTTCCTGACCACGGGAAAGAGGCAGAGTATTGCTGTGTGGGAACTTTCCAGAACTGCCTTGGCTCCAGCCCACCTCCAACAGCTGCCAATGTCCCTACACTACTTTGCCACAGAAGGAAGCAACATCGTCTTGAAGGAATCCCGGTGTCCCATTTGATCAGGGCTGTGAATTTCTAAACCTAACTGCACCAGGCAACTCAGTTCTCTATAGGGAAATGCGAGTGGAAATGGTGGGTCTGGCTTCCATCTTCCTTAAAGCCAAAAATACTAAAATGTAATACACTGTGTTAAGAGAGGGAGAACCCACACACTCATCCTGATTGATGCAGACAAAGTACTCGAGAAGCTTGAACTCCTTTTTATGAACAGCACTCAGGAAACTGACCAAAAGGAAACGTCTTCAGCCTGATGACCAATCTTCATGAAAACCACACCCAGCAGGATGATCACAGCAATAAAAGAAGTAGGAGAATGCCAGCTTCTGCCATTGCTAGTCACCACAGCACCTCAAGTTCTAGCCACGGCAATATAAGGAATAGAAAGCATCAGAACTGAAATCAAAAGTGTAAATGTATCAGTGTTTGTAGACATCGTGAACTAGCTATAGGAAATCCTGAGAATTGCCACACTACAAAAACTATTAGTGCTAATGAATTCAGCAAATGTGCAGGATAGCGGCTTGACACAAAAACAGTCAGCAGCGTTTTCATATACTAGCTACGGGCAACCTGAAAACTCAATTAAGAAAACAATTCCATTTATAATAGCATCAAATTGAATAAAACACTTTGGAGCAAATTTAACCCAGGAGGTATAAGAATCAGCCACTAAAAACTATAATACGTTAGTGAAATAAATTAGATGAGACCGACATTAGTGAAACTGGAATGTTAATAGCGTTAACATGACAGGGCTACCAAAAGCAATTGACTTGATGTGATAGCTGTGAAAATGCCCACCAACCTTTTCCTCTATGTGTTTGTGTGTGTGGAGTGTGGTATGTTTTTTCACATGTGCAGAAGCATGTGTGTCTGTGGGTGCACGAACAAGTGGGGACCAGAGGTGTCTTCCTCAACCACTCTCCTGCTTATGTACCCAGGCAAGGTCTCTCTCTTGTCCCCAGACCTTGATGATGTAGTTAGCCTGGCCAGCCAGCTTGCTCTGGAGACTCCCCTGTCTCTGCCTCCCCAGTGCTGGGCTTATAAACTGACCATCACACCTGCCCAGTATTGATGTGGGTGCTGGGGGGTCCCAGCTCCAGTCTTCATGTTTGCAAAGTAAGCAGTTTTCCCACCGAGCCATCCCTCCACCGAGCCAACACCCCAGCCCCTCACAGCCTTTTTAACAAATGTGGAAAAGCTGATTCTGAAACTCACACGAAATAAGAAGAGCTCCCATTAACCAAACATATTCAAAAAGAAAAACCCTCAGGGCTGGAGAGATGGCTCAGAGGTTAAGAGCACTGGCTGCTCTTCCAGAGGTCCTGAGTTCAATTCCCAGCAACCACATGGTGGCTCACAACCATCTGTAATAAGATCTGGTGCCCTCTTCTGGCCTGCAGCGATACATGAAAGCAGAACACTGTATACATAATAAATAAATAAATCTTTAAAAAAACAAAAGAGAAGAAAAGAAAAACCTTCAAGCAGAATATGGTGGCTCAAACCTGTAATCCTAGCACTCAGAAGTTGGAGGTAGGAGGGTCAAAAACTCAAGTGATCTGCATCTATATAGTATGAGGCCAGCCTGAGCTATGTGAGACCCTGTCAAAAGAAAAACAGGAGGAAAGGAAGAGTTGAGTTTGAGGACTCCTGGTTTTTAGTTTTAAATTTTACTCAAGTGACACTGATATAAAGATATAGAAAAAAACATGGATCAGAATTCAAGGTCTAGAAATTAACTACCTTGGTGAGGTAACTTCCTTTTTTTTAAATCATGTTTTCAGATTTATTTATTTTTATTTTATGTGTATGGGTTTTTTGCCTGCATGTATGTTTACGTACCCCATACAGGAAGTGCCTGTGGAGGCCAGAAGAGGGCATCAGATTCCCTAGGACTGGAATTACAGATGGTTGCGACCTGCCATGTAAGTGTGTCCTTTGAAAGAACAGTCAGTACTCTTACCGGATGAGCCATCTCTCCAGGCCCTGGGCGAGGTGATTTTCACAAGTGTACTAAAACTACTCAAAGAGGGAAAGAATAGCGTCTTCAATGAAGTTGGGACAATTCAATATCCATACGCTGATGAATGAAGTTGGAGGCCTGTTTCATACAACACAAAAATTAATTCAAAATGATCCAAAAAAAGGAAATAAATTAGACTTTGTCCAGATTAGGAACCTCTTCGTATCAAACTGTCTTTAGTCCCAGCACTAGGGAAGCAGAGGCAGGCGGGACTCGCTGGTGGAAGGAGAAAATTAATTCCCACAGGCTTGTGCCCTGACCTCCACACCTGTGCCAGGGCGCATGTCCGCCTGCGCATACGCACAGACACAAATAATGAATAATGGAATTGTAGAAATCACAAATCCACAGTGAGACAGCAGTGCACACCATGCCCCGTATATAGATGCCTACCATAAAACAAAACAGAACAGAGAGGGGTAAGTGCTGCGGAGCTGACAACAGTACAGAGAACTGGTAAACCACCGGGGCTGTAACACGGTACAGCCACCACGGCACAGCCACCATAGAAGGCGGTTTGGTGATTTCTCAGAGAGGTACACAGGGCCAAACAAAGAGGCGTTGGCATAGTTCATTTTCTTGTTACCTGTATCAGCTCCCACCTGAAGAGGTGGGGCCTCGGGTTGAGGATAAAATTTCATCACTCTAAGCAATATGATGGCTGAATTTCTGTGATGTCCAATATGAGAACCATTAGCCACAGGAGACTGTTTAATATTACTAATTTTTTTTTTAAACAGGGTCCCACTTGTGTAGCCCTGGCTGGTCTGAAACTCACTATGTAGATCAGGCTGGACCCTAACCTGGAATCCCCCTGCCTTAGCATCGGTTGTGCTGGGATCACAGCTGTCCACAGCTTGCCCTAACTAAAGAGATGCATTTTAAGTAAAGAGCAAAATAAGGCACGGTAAGCTCCCCAGGAGGCCTCACTTCCACAGCTCCATGGAGTGCATCAAGATGCAGAGGTCAGCAAGGCCAGGGTTGATGGCACCTGCCTTTAATCCCAGCACTCAGGAGGCAGATGCAAGACAATCTGTGACTTTCATACTAGCCATACATATCAAGTTCCAGGCTAGCCAGGATTATATAATGAGACAAATCTAAAAAAAAAAAAAAAAAGTGCAGATTTGGTAGCCGGGCATGGTGGCATGTGCCTTTAATCCCAGCACTTGGGAGGCAGAAATGGGCAGAACCCTGTAGTTTCATAGCTAGCCTGGTGTATGTACATAGTGAGTTCCAGGACAGCCAGAGCTACAAGCTACTCAGAGAGACTGTGTCACAACAGACAGACAGACAGACAGGCAGGCAGGCAGACAGGGTTGGGAGGCTTGTTTAGTTTTGTTTGTTTGTTTGAGATAGGGTTTCTCTATGTAGCCCTGGGTGTCCTGGTACTTGTCTATTAGATCTGCCTCCCAAGTGCTGTGATTAAAGGCGTGAACCACCCTTGCCTGGCTAAAAGAGTTTGTTTTGTTGTTGTTTGTTTGTTTGTTTGTTTTTAAGATTCAGGGGTCAAAGCTGGGGATGGTGACATACACCTTTAATCCTAGCACTCGAGAGGCAAACGGTTAAGGCCAGTTTGGTCTACAGAGCGAGTTCCAGGCAGCCAGGGTTCACGAATGCCCATAGTATTTTCACTTAGGGGGATGAGAATGGAAAGCATCTCTTCAGGAAGGAAACTGTTAAGTCAACCCTAACCCTAACTTGTAACCTTGTAACTAAAGAGTTAATTCTTCTGGGCTGAGATGGTCAGATACCACCCTGAATGTGGGTTTCAGGGTAGGAACAAGCCACCGGACAGAACCAAGGAAATGCTTTCCAGCAAGAAAGAACAGACACCCAGGAGATCCAAGACCAAGGAGATCCAAGACCAATGGGCGCAATCTTAAGAGCGTCCACTAGGGGGCATCAACAGCACCCACTCGTAAAAGTTACTTAAAATCAAACAGAAAGATGCCAGGAGCCCTGGTCTCCTGTTACCAGGTTACCCACATCCTAAAAGGAAATAGAGAGTGCCTGGGGTAAGAGACACAGGTTGCTTTAAAATTTCAGATTTTCCACTTACTCATGTTGCTCGTGAGCACAGCCACACACAGTACAATAGCGCCCCCCCACACACACAATCTTAAACCGGTCTTTTAGTAAAAACCTGGAGCCAGATACTGGGATAAATGCTGAAAGATCAGAGAGACAAAGGAACAAGCTACTAGAGAAATTTATCACCACTACCGAATCTTCAGGCCAAAATGGAGGTGAGATCCTGTCTCCACAAATCCTCAGACTGAAAGTCTTAGAGTCCTGAGCCGAAAGGCTCCTGCTGAAAAAGCTTTAGTTCCTGTCTCCTCATGCCTTATATACCTTTCTCCACCCAGCCATATCACTGCCTTCCTAGTGATGGGATTAAAGGCATGTGTGCTTCTCCAATACTGGTAGCAAAGGCTCAAGATCTCAAGTGCTGGGATTAAAGACGTGTGACTCCCAAATACTGGGATTAAAGATGTGTGCCACCACTGCCTGGCTCTGTTTCTCTCCTAGACTGAACCAATCTCGTGTAGTCCAGGGTGGCTTTGAACTCACTGAGATCCAGATGGATCTCTGCCTCCCGAGTGCTAGGATTAAAGATGTGTGCCACCACTGCCTGGCATCTATGTTTTTTGTTGTTTTGTTTTGTTTTGTGTTTTTTTTTGGGGGGGGGGGTCCAAGACAGGGTTTCTCTGTATAGCTTTGGAGCCTATCCCAGAACTTGCTTTGTAGTCCAGGCTGGCCTCGAACTCACAGAAATTCATCTGTCTTTGCCTCCCAAGTGCTGGGATTAAAGGCATGTGCCACCACCACCTGGCTCTGGCCTCTATGTTTAGTCTAGTGACTGGATCTGTCCTCTGATCCTCAGGCAAGCTTTATTTGATATACAATACACACACACACACACCATAGCAGTGCTTTCGTGAGTGACAGATCAAGAAGGAACCCAAATGTCTCCAGGAGATGATTAAACAAACCAAGGTAAGCCCATGCCGTGGAGGCTTACATAGCAACAAAATACAACTAAGCTACATCTCCCCAGCCCAGTATTATTTATTAACAATACTATTTTTACATTATTATTGTTTCCAAGTAATTAGTAATAGGGGCCTCTAAGCATTTGGAGATAGAGGGTGTTGTTTGGTGGTGGTGGTGGTGGTGTGTGTGTGTGTGTGTGTGTGTGTGTGTGTGTGTGTGGTATACCGACAAATGAAATACTTTTCCTGTGGCCTTGGGCATTGCCTCACCTCAGATCTCACATATAAATCTGAATGACGATAACACTTGCTTCTAGGGTGTCCTGAAGTTTAGTGACATGGCACCGGGGTGGCCCACATCAATGTGGCATGAGAGGCCTATGAATAAGGCCCATTGTTTCCCATTCTGTTTGACAGAAAGGCAATGAGTTTGTGTGGTTTGCTCAGTTGCCGTTGTGGAGTATGTGGAGGGTTAAAGACAGGCTGTGGCACGTGTGACCTGTACAGTGGTTATTTTGTGTGGTTTTGTTTGTTTAGTCGGTTGATTTGAGTTCTTTGAGACCGAGTCTTGTTATGGAGCCCTGTAGCTGAAGTTTTCCTGGTCCTGCTGGGCTCCCGAGGCCCTGCAACTGCTTGGACCCAAGTAAACACACAGAGGCTTATATTAATTAAAACAGTTTGGCCATTAGTTCAGGCCTATCACTGACTAGCTCTTACATTTAAACTAGCCCATAATTCTTATTTATGGTTAGCCACATGGCTTGGTCCCTTTTCTCAGTTCTGCCTTCACATCTTGCTTCCTTTGTGTCTGGCTGGCGACTCCTGACTCTTCCCAGAATTCTCCTCTCTGTTTATCCTGCCTATACTATGCTTCCTGCCTGGCTACTGGCCAATCAATGTTTTATTTATCAACCAAATCAGAGCAACACACATTCACAGCATACAGAAAGACATCCCCGGTAGAGCCCATTGGTCTCAAACCTGTCATCTTCCTGCCTCCACCATCAAGTGTGGGGATTCAAGTGTGTGCCACAGTGCCCAGAAATGGGGTGGATTTTTATCCTGGCTGTGTATCAGAATCCCATGAACATCTCAGCATCTTACAAAGATGGGCTCCCTGGGAGTCTACCGCCTCTGTTTGGAAAAACCGCCACACCTTGGCATGGAGTCCGTGCTGAAATACCATCCTTCCTCTCCTTTCCTCTTAGTCAGCCTCTTCCTGACTCATGGGGGAAGACTGCTCGCTCTTTCTAACCCCTCTGGGCCCAAGACCAAGTGTCAGGCTGAGCTTGTTAGGGTTGCCTATGACCCAGTCCTGACAAGTCTATGTCACCAGCCTGAATGACAGGTGGAACAGGCTGAGGAGGCTACAGGAAGCCAGCCACAGCTGTCCTTAATGTCACCCTCCTAGCTGTCTGAAGCCCTAACCCAGGTCATGTGTTACTGCCAAAGATGCTATGAGCCATGGTGTTTATGTCACCTTGCCTCTGCCTTCTAAATAACCACACCTTGCAATTTGACACTGCCCTTGGCCCCTGTGAGTTCCCGAAGCCTCCTGAGGGTCATTAGAGCTCACTGGCAACCTGAATGTCTTGGGAACCCACTGTGAGGTAACCAGCTTGGGCAGAGGGGAAATATTCTACAGAGACACGTGTGCCCACCTTGACTCTCAGGCTCTTAAACAAAGGACTACGAAGTCTTAAAATTTCCCCAAGCATCTCTGGGGAATACCACTAAAGCCTTCATGCCTACCAGAGGAGGAACTTGCCTCCTGGGAAGAGACTTCCTACAGTTCTGTCAACCTGTCAGACCACCTTGTAGGATAGACCAGAACCAAGACAGAGCTGAAGGGTCAATGATGGGCAGGACCATGCCTCAACCAGCACAGCTTAGAGCTGCGAGCCTCTTGCTTTTTATTTAAACCTAAACCTAATGTCAGTGCACAAAAATTAGACTTGTGGGCGTGACTGCTGGACATCTTTGTTTGTTCTTCTTCCTAACATGGCCACAATGAATGAATGGCCATTCTCTGCTTTTTCATTTTGTTTTATTTGTCTTAGAGCTTTTGGAGTTGGGGGGGTGGTATTTGTTTGTTTGTTTTTATTTTGTGGATGGATATTTTCCCTGCATGTATGTCTGTGTACCCCTTGCATGACTGGTACCACTGAGCAGAATGCCCAGCTCCCACCCATATTCTGTAAATGAATTCCAGACAACTCAGAATCTCTCATCCAAGGTAAGGTATCTAAAAACATTTGTTATGCCATATTCCCTAGGGAATGATAATAGAAGAAAAGTTCATACACGTTCCATACAGACACAGTTTTACTCCAAATATTTTCAGTCGGCAGTTGGCTGGATCATGAGTGCAGAACCGCAATTGGGGAGGGTGGGCCTCAGCAGGCACTGAGCATGGATCTGCAACCCTGAAGACACAGAGTGGGGGTGGGAGCTGTGTGTAAAGGTGGATGTCACGAGGAGCATCACACCACACCCACAGCCTAAGCCACAATCCCTGTAAACGAAGCTTCCCACCTGCCGGGCCTTGAGGGAGGCTGGGGACAGAGGAGGGACTCAAGGCCACGCTTTGCTTTCATCTACCAAGCTCCTCGCTGCTGGAGAAGCCAGGCAGAACCACTTATCAAGAGTTATTTCAGGGCTTCGCAAACAATTACCAACAATTATACAACTCTTGCCAGGTGCCTCGGGGCAGACAGATGGCACACACAAGGTCGGTGCCCTCTGGGAAGTTCATCCAAAAGCAGAGACAAGATAAAAAATAAATAAATAAAATTTAAAAAAAAAAGTAAAAATAAAAACAAGCAAAGGATTTCTTCTGGCATATGGCCAGGCTTGCTGTTGGCTCTTCTGCTCCTAAGGATGGGGTGTCCCTTCTCAGGGCTCCTCTACAGGACAACTCAAGCCTCCCGTGGGAGCCAGTAAAATGTAGTCCTTGGTTCAGAGGCTCTTCTTCCCAGCCAGGCACACCTCATGCTGTGTGACATCAAGCATGTGACCTCACTCACCTCTCTGAACTTCACTGTCTCATTTATATAATGAGGATGATATCGAACCGGACTCACAGGGCTGATGATTTAAGGAGCAGATTCGTGAAAAGTATTTGGCATAGGTGTGGTGAGGAGAAAAGACCTGGCCAACACCCCTTGCTGCCCTGATGTCTATCTGGGTTACAACTGTGTCCGAAAGGTATCTTCCACTGATGGCCACTTGAATGCCCCAAATATTACAGGGTTCTTGTGCACCCCAATATTCAGTAACCTGTTTTAACAACTCTTTCAATAGGGTACTGCTTTGTTTGGGGGGAGGGGGCGGGTAGCTGCTTGACTTGAGTATCTTAAACATCATTTTACTAGGAGCCAGTGAGATGGTTCCTTGGGTAAAGGAGCTTGCCTCCAAGTCTAGTGACATGACTTCCTTCCATCCCTGGAATCCAAATGGTGGAAGCAGAGAACTGACTCCCAAAAGTTGTCATCTGACTTCCACATGTGAGTAGTGAAATATGAACAGTCACACAGAAAAAATAAATAAAATGTAAAAAAAAAAACATACACATTATTTTACTATCATTTTAATCATTATAATTTGTCCTTTTAACCATTTAAAGTGTACAGTTTAGTAATATCAAGTATATTTACATTGTTTTGCAAGTGTGTGTATGTGGGTGTGTTATATGATTGTATTCATGTGCTCGCATGTACATGTGTGCACATTGTCAGAAACCAGGGACAAATGGCTAACTGTGGTGCCCATTAGCCTACCAAAGTGCACGCTGGCTGCCAGGCTCATTCAGTACCTGTGGCTCCTCTCTGATCTTCTCACCCTCCAACCCTCCCCACACCCACCCTCTACATTAAACCTCTCCAGCCTAGGAGCTTCCCTTCCCTTCCCCTAGCCTCTGATTTCTACATAACCCTGCCATTCCAGCCACACGCTCTCTTGGGACTCCCCTGGTCCTCTGCTCTGGGCTCCTGGTCCCCTCTCTTGCCCCCTCTCTTCTCTTCCTTTCTAGCTCCACTCACCCCACACTATGGCCTGGTCTATTCTGCTAGCCATGTTCAATCTGCTACTTTCTATCTCTGCTCTGGACTCTTCCAGATCCCTGTGGCTGAACTCTCCCTCAGATCTACGATAGAAATCTGCTCAGCCACACCTTGGAGCAGTCATGTCCTCATTTCCATCACACATGTGTATGAAGGCCAAAGATTGATGTTGGGTGTCTTACTTTCGGCCTTCCTCTTCAAGATAGTTATCTCTCAATGAACCTGGACGTCATTTATTCAGCTAAACTGATTGACCAATGAGCTCCAGGGATCTGCCTGCCTCTATCTTTTCACCCCCCAGCGCTAGGATTATAGGTATATGCCTAGATTTTATCCTACCTGGGTGCTGGGATCAAACCCAGGCCCTCAGACTTGTAAGGTGGTGGGCACTTTATTGTCGGGCCATCTCCCCAGCCTGTTTGTCATCTTTTTAACAACATCATTGCTTTTGAATATTATTTTGCTATCATTTTTATACATTATATAATCTACCATCTGAAGTGCAATCCTAATTAGTCTTAACAATAAAAACCCAGAGTCAGATATCAGGGTGAAAGCCGAAAGATCAGAGAAGCAGAGCAGCAGTCACTAGAGACCTTTACCTCTACGATATCTCAGACTGAATGGGGTAGGGGTGAGGTGAAATCCTGTCTCCACCCACTTTATAGTCCTGTCTTCTCCCTAGTGCTGGGATCAAAGGCTTGAGCCTCCCAAGTGCTGGGATCAAAGGCTTGAGCCTCCCACATGCTGGGATCAAAGGTTTGAGCCTCCCACATGCTGGGATTAAAGGTGTGAGCCACCACTTCCTGGCCTCTATGGTTAACTAGTCGCTAGCTCTGCCCTCCAATCTCCAGACAAGCTTAATTTGTCAGAACACAAACAAAATACCACACAGCAGCCGTCTTAACCATTTAAAGTGTACTGCTCAACCAGATGTGGTGGTGCACATATTTAATCCCAGCACTCAGATGGCAGGGACAGGCAGATCTCTCTGAGTTCAAGGACAGCCTGGTCTACATAACCAGTTCCAGACCAGCCAGGCCTATACAGTAAGACCCTATCTCATAAAATTAGAAGAAAAAAAGTGCAGTTCCATACTATGAAGTATATTCACAGTGTGAATATAGATGGCTAGAAAACTTTCATTTTGCAAAAATGAAATTGAGCACCATTTCCTCGTTTCTCTCTTCCCAGCTCCCTGAGGCAGGATATTAAGGGGAGCAGGTTAAGGAGACATAGAAGGGAAAGATGCCCCTTAACAGAGGCTCTGGCCTGCGTTCCTGCTGGCTGAGAGCCAAGAAGCTTCTCATGACCGATAAAGTCAAAATGGCCTGCAGAGACAGCAGTCAGCCAGCTCACAACATCACAGACACGGCTGGAAAAGCAACCGGTGCTGACTCGGGGCCAGGGTGTCGGAGGCCTTGAGTTTAACGGTCTTAACCTCCCTCTCTCACTCCTAAACAGTGTACTTACTTCATAAACCATCTTACTATTTCATTTACCAAAGGAAATCCTTTAAGAAAAACAAGTAAACCAGGCTGTGTTTTTTCTTTCTTTTTTTTCCCTTTTCTTTGTTCTTTTTTTTTTTGCCTAACTTTACCTGTTACTTAAGTTTTAAATGTTAATCTCTAAACCATGTTATAAGTTTCAACCTTTGAGCGATGCTACCTAGAAAACCACAGAATCATACATGTAGCCACTGCGGAGTCACTTCATGTGGTATTTTCTCCTGAGAAAACCGACAGCCTGAGTTTGATTCCCCAGGACCCACGAGGTAGAAGGAGAGCTCTGACTCCTCTAAGTTGTCCCCTGTTCTTTACACACACACACACACACACACACACACACACACACACACACACACACACGGTGTGCGCGCACTGTGGCACACATACACATACATACGAAATAAAATGTTTTAAATGTTAAAAACTAAGCAATAGATGCCCATGCTCCACTTTGAGGCACGCCCTGTGCCTTATCTCTACTTAATAAACTCACTAACTTGGCCTTACTCTGGCTTGTTCTGGATTCTTCTTTTCTTTCAAGACAGAGTTTTTTTGTATAGCCCTAGTTGTCCTGTAGACCAGGCTGGCCTCGAACTCAGAGATTTGCCTGCCTCTGCCTCCTGAGTGCCGCGACTAGAGGCTTGCACCGTTACGCTGGGCTTGTCCTGGATTCTTTTCTGCAGTGTAGTCAGGGATCCAAGTTTACTTGAATGGAGGTCCCTAAGAGGGAAGCAACTCCTCGGGCTGTTGGCAGCAGTGCCGGGCTGCATCTTCCTGTCACCACGGACAACCCCAGCCCTTGGGAACCTCCACACTAGTCTCTGTTTCTAAGAAGAGACTGTTTTAACCCTACAGTACAAATCCAAAGAACAGGGTCCACAGAGGCTGTAACTGCCCAAACTAGAGCTGCAGGAAATCAAGGTAGTCAAAATCCCAGCATGGGTGGAGGAGAGTCTCCGGAAGCTCCACCCCTAGATGAGTTGCTATTGGCTGCTGCCGGGGAAGAAAGCGGCTGCAGTAGACTCTCCTACATCCACGCACATACAGGGAGCACTGAGTGGATTCAGTGGGTTAAAAAAATAAGAGCATATGAGGTTGGGAAGGAAAAGGGTGCTTGGGGAGGGACAAGAGAGGAAATATGGGGATGGATTTGATCAAAAACCATTACATGTATCTATGAAATTCTTAAGCAATAAAAAAAATATCATAAAAGAAACCAGGACCCACAACATGGGGATGGAGATATGGTTCAAAGGTTAAGAGCATGGACTGCTCTTCCAGAGGACCTGGGTTCAGTTGCCAGCACCCACATGGCAGCTCACAACTGTCTGTAACTCCAGTTGTAGGGAATCGGGCATCCTCACACAGACATCATGCAGCCCAAACCCCAATGCACATAAATAAATAAAAATAATAAATCTTTAAAAAAAAAAACAGGATCTACAACATAAGTTATGGAACTCAAAACAAAATAAAAGCCAGGCGGTGGTGGCGCAAGTCTTTAATCCCAGCACTCGGAAGGCAGAGGCAGGCGGATCTCTGTGAGTTCAAGGCCAGCCTGGGCTACCAAGTGAGTTCCAGGAAAGGCTTTTACACAGAGAAACCCTGTCTTGAAAAGCCAAAAAATAAAAAATAAAAATAAATAAAAACGTAAAGCTCTGTGTTGGGCTGGAGAGATGGCAGCGGTTCAGAGTACATACTGCTCTTGTAGAGGACCTGAGTTCAGTTCTCAGCTCCCACACCAAGCAGCTCACAACCACTGTAACTCCAGCTCCAGAGAGTCTGATGCCTGTGGCCTCCTTGGGCACTTATACCTATTGGCATGCACACACAAAATTAAAATTCTGTGCTCAGAACGTACAGAAAATGTCAGGTAACAGCAGAGACTTAAGCCACACTCAGGGCCCTTCTGAATGCAGTCACAGAGGTCACGAGGCAAGGCCACAGAAGCCTAAAGCCACAGAAGACAAGCGACTTCCCCGAGGTCACGCAGCAAGAGCTGGGGCTAAGATCCAAGCCTATAATGTTCTGTGACTCCTAGGCGGGGAATGCAGCACGGTTGGTAACATCCTCCAGGGTTTGATCCTCATTATCACACATACTTTGTGGTGATGGAACCACTAAACCTAGAAGGATCAGAAATTCAAGATCATCCTCAGCTGCATCGAGAGCTTGTGTCCAGCCTGGGCTACGTGACACTCTGCTGCAAAAGAAAAAATGTCTGACTTCTTTTCCTTCCTACATTGGCTAATACGAAGCTGCTGATGGCATGCTCATGCTCCAGGTCCCCAGAGGCTCTCCGAGCCTCATGGCCAGGTCCTCTTTCTGATTTCAATATAAGCAAATGAGGACCCTTTCTTTTTTTTAATTAATTGGTTTTAGTGTTTCCAGAAAAGCAAACTGTTAGTTCACAGACACAGTCTCAGCAGAAGGGATCAGCCACACACAGTTCTCTGTAACAACTCTGCTTAGCTCCTAGTGTGTCACAGCCCCAAGGCAGGGAGGACACCAGGATTACTATCCAGGGTTACAACTTTCGTTCCTATTTCGTACTTTCATTAAACTGATGAACTCAGAGACCCCACCTCCCCTCAAAAGTCTTTAAAAGTAGGGGCATGGAGATGATTCAGTGGTTAAGCCCACAAGTATGAGGGCTGTAGCTTGGATCCCCAGAATCAACATAAATGCTGTACACCACATCAACCCATTATCCCAGCCTCAGCAAATACAGACAAGGGCTCCTGGAGCAAGCTGACTAGGAAGACCAGCCCCAACTTCCAGCTCTGGGTTCGATGGAGAGAGTCTGCCTTGCCAGGCGGTGGTGGCACACGCCTTTAATCCCAGCACTCAGGAGGCAGAACCAGGTGAATCTCTGTGAGTTCAAGGTCAACCTGGTCTACAGAGCGAGATCCAGGACAGGGACCAAAACTACACAGAGAAACCCTGTCTGGGGGTGGGGGGGACAGAGAGAGAGAGAGAGAGAGAGAGAGAGAGAGAGAGAGAGAGAGAGAGAGAGAGAGTTCCTTAATGAGTAAGGTGGAAGAGCCAGGCAGGATGATTCCCAACACCAACCTCAAGCCTCCTCTACATACAAACCCATGCAGGGCACCCACTCATGTGCCTACACACATGCAAACTTGTATGCACACATGCATACCATACGCATGTGGAAGAAAAAGAAAAAGAATACAGTCTGTAAAAGTAATGGGGTTTTCTTTGTTCTCCTAGTTGTTGGCGCTCCTCTCCTAGCTTCTCCAAAGGCGAATGGCCTGCCTTATTAAAGAGTGTTTCACTTGTAACTAATCTCAGCTCTTCTCTATAGAAGTGGGGCGGGGGGTGGGGGGGGGGTGGGGGGGTGTCTTTATTATTTAAAACAAGAACCATATTTTAGGTCTGGAGAAATGGCTGGGCAGTTAAAAGATCGCATGCAGCTCTTGCAGAGGAGCCAAACTGGGTTCCAGCACCCACCGGGCCTCTCACAACTGCCTGTAACTCCAGCACCAGGGAATCTGAGGCCCTCTTCAGAAACACTGCAGAGAGAGAGACAGACAGAGAGAGAACTTAAAAGAATCACATTTAAAAAAAAAAACAACCACTATCAGAGCTTTATTAGGAGGAGGGGACAGAAGAGAGACACCAGGCACATGCAGAGAGAGCGCGAGCGAATCACATTTTTAAATGTGAGCAAAAAACGACTTTTAGTCATGGTTTAAGAGCCAGGCTCGGTGGCAAACGCCTGTCATCCCGGCACTTGAGAAGTAGAAGAGGATTCTGGGCTAAACTGCATGATTCATAATACTCTGCCCTAAAACAAAAAAAGCCTAACTAGATTAGTTAAAATTAGTCTAGACTGAACTAATTAGACTAATCTAATCTAATCTTTTTTTCTTTTGATTTTTTGAGACAGAGTTTCTCTGTGTAGCCTTGGCTGTTCTGGAACTCACTCTATAGACCAGGCTGGCCTCAGCTCAAGAGATCCGCCTGCCTCTGCCTCCTGAGTTGGAATTAAAGGTGGGTGTCACCACCACCTGGCAACTAATCTAATCTTAACTAGATTTAAGAAGCAAGCTTACTCCTTTAGAAAGAGCTACATTTTTCTGTCTTAATGCTTGAGGGAGTCTTTGTTGGCAGTGGGGGATGGAGAGACATGGGGTCAAATACATGGCTAGGTCATGTTTTTGATGGCTCTTTAAGTGGGCTTAACTCACCAAGCTAGGGTCCTAAAAACTCACCACCCACCAGAGCTACCCAAAGCCATGGCTTCCAAGAACTCTCTATCTCACATCCAAGAAGAATAAAGAAACACGGACAAGGAATAGAGTCAACACAGATTTATTGAGAAAAAGAGAGGGCTGGAGAAACCACTCAGTGGTTATGAGCACTGCTTGCTCTTCCAGAGGACCCTGGTTCAGTTCCCAGCATCCCATAGTGGCTCACAATTGCCTGTAATGCCAGAGGCTCCCACACCCTCTTCTGGCTTCTTTGGGCACTATACACACGATGCACAGACATACATGTGGGGGGGGAAGCACCCATACACACAAAGTAGAAATAAATAAATCTTTAAAAATATTATATTTATTTTATGTGTTTTGTCTGCATGTACACTCTGTACCCCATGTGTGTGCTTGGTGCCCAAGGAGGTCTGAAGAGGGGGTGAGGGTAGATTAAATCCCCTGGAACTGGAATTATGGCTGTGAGCCACCATGTGGGTGTTGGAAACTGAGCCCAGGTCCTCTGCAAGAGCAACAAGCGCTCTTAACCACTGAGCCATCTTTCCAATACACAATACAAATCTCTCTCTCTCTCTCTCTCTCTCTCTCTCTCTCTCTCTCTCTCTCTCTCTCTCTCTCTCTCTCTCTGTTTAAAAAGAGTAAAAAAGGCCGGGCGGTGGTGGCGCACGCCTTTAATCCCAGCACTTGGGAGGCAGAGGCAGGCGGATCTTTGTGAGTTCGAGGCCAGCCTGGTCTACAGAGCGAGATCCAGGAAAGGTGCAAAGCTACACAGAGAAACTCTGTCTCGAAAAACCAAAAAAAAAAAAAAAAGAGTAAAAAAGAACCTCTGAGGGTAGGAGCTCCTCCAAGAGGGAAATACCGACAACATCTGTCCTGCTTGGTGGGCTTCTATGAGTTGTATGACGGGAACCGGATGGAAAGTGAGATGACCTCTACTGATATTGGTCATTTTTGAGTAAATCATGGGTTGAGCCAGTAAAGAGTCCCTACATCTATGCATGTTCTCTCAGCCCAACCAGACAGTCATTTGTGTATTCAGTGGAGGGATCCTGTGAGCTATGTGACTAACTCAAGATCCACTAATTGGGCCCCACCCTTACTGCCTAAGGGAAGCTGGCTTTTGTCTCCTAATGGTATCTTGTCATCCTTGTTCCCTTCATGGCTTCCCGAGAGTTCATTGTTCTTTTTTTTTTTTTTTTTTGGTTTTTCGAGACAGGGTTTCTCTGTGTAGCTTTGTGCCTTTCCTGGAACTCACTTGGTAGCCCAGGCTGGCCTCGAACTCACAGAGATCCGCCTGGCTCTGCCTCCCGAGTGCTGGGATTAAAGGCGTGCGCCACCACCGCCCGGCTCTTTTTTTTTTTTAGCCCAGGCCGGCCTCAAACTCACAGAGATCCGCCTGGCTCTGCTTCCTGAGTGCTGGGATTAAAGGTGTGTACCACCACTGCCCAGCCTTATTGTTCATTCTTGATTTGCAGTTAAATAATGAATACCTGTGACCCTACTCATCTGGCCAGGAGCAGAGCCTTTGGCGTAACACAGTCCTGGAGGTTCCCCACCTTGTTATCATGAAGCTCAAAGGCAATTGCTATCCCAAAGTGTTTTTAAAAGTTGTATTGAATATGAACTCTAGAAAGGAATGCAGTGCTCAGTTTTGTATGTGTTTGGAATTTGTAAAAATGGTTATTTCATAACTTGTCATCTAGGGGCTGGAGAGATATCTCAGCAGTTAAGAGCACTTGCTGCTCTCTTGGAGGAGAGTTTGGTTCCTAGCACCAACGTGGTAAACTCACAACTGTCTTTAACTCCAGTTCCAGGACATCCAGTGCCCTCTTCTGCCTATGTCAACACATGCACGTGAGTGGCACACGTAAGATCACTACACATGCGTGTGTGTATATGTGTGCACATAATTTTTTAAAAAATTATCTATTGTCTTTCATGTATGTTTATTATTAGGTTTGTTTTGGTTTTTGTTCGCAGGTTTTGTTGTTAGTGTTTTTATTTTGTTTAGCTGTTTTTTGTTAACTGTAGCCCAGGGTGGCTTCAGGTATATAAGAACCTCCCAGCTCTACGCTGCTTGTTTTTGGAGACAGGGTTTCACTACATAGCCGGAGGTAGCCTCAAACTCAGCATTCTCACCTCAGTTTCCTGATCAAAAGCATGTGCCACACCTCACAATATTCGGTCTTTTGATACTTGTTTGCATTTTGTTTCTAACTTAAGAAGCTGATGCCAGGTATAGGGGCACATACCTTTAATTCTAGCACTTGGAAGGCAGAGGTGGCAGATCTCGGCTTTGAGGCCCGCCTGGTCTGCATGGTGAGTTCCAGGACAGCCAGGGCTACAGAGACCCTGTCATACCAAAAAAAAAAAAAAAAAAAAAAAAAAAAAAAAAAAAAAGCTGAAAAATTGCACCATGTTGTGGCATAAAGCCGTATTTTTTTTTTTTTTTTTTTTTTTTTTTTTGGTTTTTCGAGACAGGGTTTCTCTGTGTAGCTTTGCGCCTCTCCTGAAACTCACTTGGTAGCCCAGGCTGGCCTCGAACTCACAGAGATCCACCTGGCTCTGCCTCCCGAGTGCTGGGATTAAAGGCGTGCGCCACCACTGCCCGGCTAAAGCCGTATTTTTGTATTATCACGGCCATGTAATATCCCACCATCTGGACAGATCACAATAAGCTCCTCCACTCTTCTGTTGATGGATCTTAGGTTGTTTTGGTTGTCTGTTATTACCAAGGGGAGGGTCTGTAAATTTCTTCAACAGTAAATTTTCTTGTATGGACAACCAACAGCAGAATTACTGACTTGTAGAGTACAGAGATTTTCATATTTACTGGAGAGTGCCAATCAATTCAAAGTGATTGATTGATCCGATGAACACCTACCTACAATGTATAAAGAACCCTAATATCAAGTCTCACGTATGACACTGTCAAACTTTTAAAATTGTGTTTTCGATTATTTTTGCTTTCATGTGTATAAGTGTCCAGCCTGCATGCATGCATGTATGTATGTAGGTATGTACATCACACATGTATCTGGTGCCCAAGGCCAAAGGAGAGCATGAGATCCCTCGGAATTATAATTACAGATGCTTTGAGCTGCCACGTGGGTGCTGGAAACCAAACCCAGGTCCTCTGCAAGAGCAGCAAATGTGCTTAACTGCTGAGCCATCTCTCCAGCCCCAGGCTATGAAACTTTTTAACGTCACCAGTGGAATGAGAGTTGGATTAATAGAGGATTGGTGAAGCAACAATGGCTCACTCACATCAACTTTTGAAAACATCTCTTCACACTGTCACGGGAAGCTTGAGACACAGGCTCAGTGAGGAGGAGCTCCCATCAAGGCCAGCACAGAAAAGATACCAGAAGTAGAGGGCAGCGAAGACAGCGAGTTTATCCAGTGAAGAGAAAAGTGAGATGCGCTGCGGATGTGACTTCAGGAGAGGATTGTGCCTAAATGCCACAGCAGTAGCTGAGGGTTGGGGGGATCTGAAGCTATTTAACAACAGAGGCTTAGATACGAACGAAAACATGTGATGGCATAGTTATTTTTCCTTTATTAAGAACTGTTTTAGAGACGGGCAGTGGTGGCGCACACCTTTAATCCCAGCACTCGGGAGGCAGAGCCAGGCGGGTCTCTGTGAGTTCGAGGCCAGCCTGGGCTACAAGAGTGAGTTCCAGGAAAGTCGCAAAGCTACACAGAGAAACACTGTCTCGAAAAAACATACAACAACAACAACAAAAGAATTGTTTTAGAGTAAGGAATGATGGTGCATGCCTTTAGTCCCAGCATGGGAGAGACAGAGGCAGGCAGATCTCTGTAAGTTGGAGGCTACCCTGGTCTATAAAGAGAGTCCCATGATAGCCAGAGTTGTTACAAAGAGAAACCCTGTCTTGAAAAACAAAACAAACAAACAAACAAACAAAAAACAAAAGAAGATGAACTGTTTTATTATTGTTGTTGTTGTTTATGTGTGTGTGCGCCCGTATGATTGCAAGTGCAAATAGAGGTCAGGTTCTCATGAGGCTGGACTTTTAGGTGGTTGTGAGCCACCTGACCTGGTGCTGGGAACCAAAGTTGAGGCCTCTGGAAGAGCACTGTGCATTTTTAACCTCTAAGCCATCTCCAGGCCCAAGTTTTTTCTGCTTTTTTCAGTTTTAGATTTATTTAATTTATGTGTATGTTTTGCCTGCATGCATGATTGTAAACTATATCTGTACCTGGTATCTATGGAGGACAGAAGAGTGAATCAAGGCCCCTGGAACTGGAGTCACAGACATTTGTAACCTGCCATGTGAGTGCTGGAAACTGAACTCCGGTCCTCTGCAAGAATAGCAAGTGCTCTAACTGCTGAGCCATCTCTCCAACCTCAAGCTATTTTTCTTATCCACAGAATTCTGTCCTAGAACAGGAGAATATATTGGTGTATTGTGCAAGTCTGCAGCTGGACAAGGGAATGATGGCAGAGATAAGGCAGACAAAGCAATACCTTCTTTTTTTCATTGATTAATTTTTTTTTAGACAGGGTGTCTAAAAGTCCGGGATGAATTTGAAGTTCTGATCCTCCTGCCTCTACCTCCCAAATGCAGGGGTTATAGGTTTCTATGTTCACACCTTTTTTTTTTCTATCATCAGCTTGATACAGTACAAATTCTTATCCTAATAGTGAAATGCTCCACTGAAGCTTGCCCAGTGATTGAGTAAAACCAAAACTTATTATAAGCCACAGTCATCCTAGGGTCCCCCCTGCTATATAGCCTCCCTGGCTCTGTGGGTTGCAGTCTGATTGTTCTTTGCTTTATATCTAGTGCTGTGGGATGTTCTGTACGGCAAATGTGTTGCTAATTAGTCAATAAATAAAACACTGATTGGCCATTGGCTAGGCAGGAAGTGTAGGCGGGACAAGGAGGAGAATAAAGCTGGGAAGTGGAAGGCTGAGTCAGAGAGACACTGCCAGCCGCCATGATGAGAAACAGCATATGAAGATGCCGGTAAGCCACAAGCCATGTGGCAAGGTATAGATTTATGGAAATGGATTAATTTAAGCTGTAAGAACAGTTAGCAAGAAACCTGCCACGGCCATACAGTTTGTAAACATTATAAGTCTCTGTGCTTACTTGGCTGGGTCTGAGCGGTTGTGGGACTGGCAGGTGAGAGAGATTTGTCCTGACTGTGGGCCAGGCAGGAAAACTCTAGCTACAATCTAGTATCCACTTATAAGTGAGTACATACCATGTTTGTCCTTCTGGGTCTGGGTTACCTCACTCAGGATGATATTTTCTAGTTCCATCCATTTGCCTGCAAATTTCATACTGTCATTGTTTTTCTCTGCTGAGTAGTACTCCATTGTGTATATGTACCACATTTTCTTAATCCATTCTTCAGTTGATGGGCATCTAGGTTGTTTCCAGGTTCTGGCTATTACGAATAATGCTGCTATGAACATAGTTGAGCATGTATCTTTGTGGTATGAGTGAGCATTCCTTGGGTATATGCCCAAGAGTGGTATGGCTAGGTCTTGAGGTAGATTGATTCCCAATTTTCTGAGAAACTACCATACTGATTTCCACAGTGGTTGTACAAGTTTGCATTCCCACCAACAGTGGAAGAGTGTTCCCTTTGCTCCGCATCCTCTCCAACATAGACTGTCATTAGTGTTTTTGAGCATAGCCATTCTGACAGGTGTAAGGTGGTATTTCAGAGTCGTTTTGATTTGCATTTCTCTGATGACTAAGGATGTTGAGCATTTCCTTAAATGTCTTTCAGCCATTTGAGATTCTTCTTTTGAGAATTCTCTATTTAGCTCTTTAGCCCATTTTTTAATTGGATTGTTCAGTAATTTGATGTCTAGTTTCTTGAGTTCTTCATATACTTTGGAGATCAGTCCTCTGTCAGATGTGGGGTTGGTAAAGGTCTTTTCCCAATCTGTAGGTTGTCTTTTTGTCTTTTTTTTTTTAATTACAAATGCTCGGCCAATAGCTCAGGCTTATTACTAACTAGCTCTTACATTTTAAGTTAACCCATATTCCTTATTTACACTCTGTCATGTGGAGGTACCTTTATTAGCATGGCACATTTATCTCCTGCTCCCTCTGCATCTGGCTGGTGACTCCTTTGACTCTGCCCTTCCTCTCCCAGCATTCTCTCTGTGTCAGGCTGTCTCACCTAATTTCTTCCTGCCCAGCTATCAGCCAATCAGCTTTTTATTAACAACGAAAGCAATACATATTTACAGTATACAAAGATTGTTCCACAGTAGCCTGTTTCTAATGTCTTCTAACTGAATAACTCAGTGACTGAGTTATCCATATCCCTTGCTCCAGCTACCAGCTGGTTTGCTCCCTGCTCCTCCTGTTAGAGGAGTCTGTCTTTGGTATCCCTAATGGCCAGTACTACTATTTGTGTTGCCCACAGCCAATCTCTTTTGTTTATTGGGTTTCCTGTTCCTCGAATGTCTAAGTGGAGCACTGCAGATAGTTCTTGAAGTAGTGGAGAGCTAGCTTGAATTGAACCTGAGCATTGATGTTGGCCCGGTATGTGTTATAAGACTTCTCCATGGCAGCCATGTCTGGATCCTTCCATGGTTCCCGTGACTGGTGCTGTACAGTCACCTCTGGGCACGAGCTCACCAACAGGCTCCCCAGCCCATCAACAAAGAACTCTGAGTGAGCCACTCGTTGTAGGCGAGGATCAAAACCAACTCTTCGGAGTTGTTCTGTGTGAGCCAAGAAGAAGTTTACGACACCGCTGGTCACCATGCATCTGGGGAAGCCATCGAGGGCCTGGAACCCTCCCCACCTCTGGTGAAGACAGCCCCCCTTCTCGCTCTGCTCCAACAACAGCCTAAACTGGAACGCATTTCCCTGTGCGCTGCTACCAACCACATCCAGTTCCGTTTTCTCCAGGACATCCACCAGTACCTCAATCTTGGTTTTGTTGTCGAAGAGAAAGTCATCATCCACCCAGAGGACGTATTTAGTGTTCACCTGTGAGATGGCCAGGTTCCTACCAGCAAACCAGCCCTTCCTGAAGGGCCTAGAGTAATACTCCATGAAGTCATCTTTAATTTCCAGGGGCTCCTTGCTGTCATCGGCCACAATCACAGTTAAGTCTGGGTAATATTTTCAAATACTCTGCAGCAGGATCTTAAGCTTGTGGGGACGGAGGAAAGTCTTGGTGGCAATGGTCACCAGGTTCCTGAGCTTCCTCTCAGGTCCAGGGTCATACAACTTGGGTACAATAGGTTGGTTGATGGTCACTGGAAACTTGGCCACTGAGGACTTGGACTCCAAACTCACCATGTCCACCTTGTGAAGCTGGTATACCTTGCTGGTGTATGTCCCATGCTGAAGGATGAAATTCAGGAGCTTCTGGTCACTGGTGGAAATGGTCAGCTGCTTCTGGCCTCTGCCCTGCACCACATTGTCTGGGACATCAGCAAGGGTGTTTAGTGTCCCCAGAGAAACTCTCAGGGTGACCTCATAGACTGGGGCATCCAGCCCTTCGTACTGGAGGCCCTCAGCTTTGGGTTCTGTGAACTCACACAGCCCCTTCCAGATGGTCCTGCTACTGAATGGAAAGCAACAATGGAGTATGATCGTCTTTTTGTCTTATTGACCATGTCTTTTGTCCTACAAAAGCTTCTCAGTTTCAAGAGGTCCCATTTATTAATTGTTGCTCTCAGTGTCTGTGCTACTGGTGTTATATTTAGGAAGTGGTCTCCTGTGCCAATGTGTTCAAGAGTACTTCCTACTTTCTCTTCTATCAAGTTCAGTGTAACTGGATTTATGTTGAGGTCTTTGATCCACTTGGAATTGAGTTTTGTGCATGGTGACAGATATGGATCTATTTGTAATCTTTTACATGTTGACATCCAGTTATGCCAGCACCATTTGTTGAAGATACTTTCTTTTTTTATTGTATAGTTTTGGCTTCTTTGTTAAAAATCAGGTGTTCATATGTGTGTGGATTAATGTCAAGGTCTTCAATTCACTTCCATTGGTCCGTATGTTGGTTTTTATGCCAGTACAGGGCTGTTTTTATTACTATAGCTCTATAGTAGAGCTTGAGGTCAGGGAATGGTGATGCCTCCAGAGGTTGTTTTATTATACAGGATTCTTTTAGCTGTCCTGGGTTTTTTTGTTTTTCCATATGAAGTTGAGTATTGTTCTTTCTAAGTCTGTGAAGAATTGTGTTGGGATTTTGATGGTGATTGCACTGAATCTGTAGATTGCTTTTGGTAAGATTTCATCTTTACTATGTTAATCCTGCCTATCCATGAGCATTGAAGATCTTTCCATTTTCTGATATCTTCTTCAATTTCTTTCTTTAGAGACTTAAAGTTCTTATCATACAGGTCCTTCACTTGTTTAGTTAGTGTTACCCCAAGGTATTTTATATTATTTGTGGCTATTGTAAAGGGTGGTGTTTCTCTGATTTCTTTCTCAGCCCTATTATCATTTGTGTATAGGAAGGCTACTGACTTTTTTGAGTTAATCTTGTATCCTGCCCTTTACTGAAGGAGTTTATCAGCTGTAGGATTTCCCCGATAGAATTTTTGGGGTCACTTATGTATACTATCATATCATCTGCAAATAGTGAAAGTTTGACTTCTTCTTTTCCAATTTGTATCCCCTTGATCTCTTTTTGTTGTCTTATTGCTCTAACTAGAACTTGAAGTACTATAGTGAATAAATATGGGGAGAGTGGATAGCCTTGTCTTGTTCCCGATTTTAATGGAATCACTTTGAGTTTCTCTCTGTTTGATTTAATGTTGGCTGTCAGCTTGCTGTAAATTGTCTTTATTATGTTTAGGTATGTTCCTTGTATTCCTTATCTCTCTAAGACCTTTATCATGAAAGGGTGTTGGATTTTGTCAAAGGCTTTTTCAGCATCTAATGAGATGATCATGTGTTTTTTTTCTTTCAGTTTGTTTATATGGTGTATTACATTGACATATTTTGTATGTTGAACCATGCTTGCATCCCTGGGATGAAACCTACTCGGTCATGGTGGATAATTTCTTTGATGTGTTCTTTGATTCGGTTTGCCAATATTTTGTTGAGTATTTTTGTATCAATGTTCATGAGGAAGATTGGTCTGTAATTCTCTTTCTTCGTTGCATCTTTGTGTGGTTTGGGTATCAGGTAACTGTAGCCTCATAAAAAGAGTTTGGTAATGTTCCTTCTGTTTCTATTGTGTGGAACAATTTGAAGAGTATTGGAATTAGCTCCTCTTTGAAATTCTGGTAGAATTCTGGACTGAAACCATCTGGGCCTGGACTTTTTTTGGTTGGGAGACTTTTAATGACTGTTTCTATTTCTTCAGGGATTATTGGTCTGTTTAAATAGTTTATCTGAGCCGGGAGGTGGTCGCACACGCCTTTAATCCCAGCACTTGGGAGGCAGAGGCAGGTGGATCTTTGTGAGTTTGAGGCCAGCCTGGTCTCCAAAGCGAGTTCCAGGAAAAGGTGCAAAGCTACACAGAAAAACCCTGTCTCAAAAAAAACCAAAAAATAAAAAATAAAAAAAAAAGTTTATCTGGTCTTGATTTAACTTGGGTGTGTGGTATCTATCCAGAAAATTGTCCATTTCTTTCAGATTTTCCAATTTTGTGGAATACACATTTTTGAAATATGACCTGATAATTCTCTGGATTTCCTCATTGTCTGTTGTTACGTCTCCTTTTTCTTTTCTGATTTTGTTAATTTTGGTGCTCTCTCTTTGCCTTTTGGTTAATTTGGCTAGGGGTTTGTCTATCTTGTTGATTTTTTTTTTCAAAGAACAAACTCTTTGTTTCATTGATTCTTTGTATTATTCTCTTGGTTTCTATTTCATTGATTTCAGCCCTCAATTTGATTATTTCCTGGCATCTATTCCTCCTGGGTGAGTTTGTTTCTTTTTGTTCTAGAGCTTTCAGTTGTGCTGTTAAGTCATTGGTATAAGATTTCTCCCACTTCTTTTTGTGTGCATTTAGTGCTTGAAGTTTCCTCTTAGCACTGCTTTCATTGTGTCCCATGAGTTTGGGTGTAGATGAAATTCTAAACTGTCTTATTAAATAAGAAACACAGAGCCAAATGCAGAGTTAAAAGCCCAAAAGATCAGAGCACTAGTGAAGCCTTTAGCTTACCAGTTGCTGCTGTCCTTCCCCTGAGAGAGAGACTGTCTCCTGTGTGACCTGTCTTTTTATTGCCTTTCTGTTCTACCTTCTCATTGGCTTTAAACTCAGCCTCATGATTTTCTCATCACTGCCTGTCTATACAGACCTCCAGGTCTCTATGGTTCGTACTGAGATTAAAGGTTCGGGTCACCACTTGGTTGTGTCCTTGAACACACAGAGACTCTACCTGCCACGTGATTAGATTAAGGGCGTGTGCCACCACCTCGGACTTCTGCTAAATGGCTTGCTTTTAGCTCTGACCCCCAGGCAACTTTATTTATTAACATACAAATAAAATCACATTTCAGCACAAATAAAATATCACCATATTTGGGTATGCTGTACTTTCATTTTTGTTGAATTCTAGGAAATCTTTGATTTTTTTCTTTATTTCCTCCTTGACCCATTGGTGCTTCAGGTGGGCATTATTCAGTTTCCATGAGATTTCTGGTGATCTGGTTTGGTGACTGGGCATTCTCAGGTCACGTTTTGCTCGCTCATCAACTCCTCAGCTGATCTTGTTTCCTCAGACTGCAAGCTGTAGGCTTCTAAAACCTGTCCTGAATGGATCTCAGCTGAGCAGGTTGATCAGTAGGGCAATCTCACCAGCACCTCCAAGTTGTTGGGTTTTGCAGGATGGGCAGCTGGGCCCAGGGTTGGCCTTGGGAAGAATGTTCAGATCCATTCTCATTCACACCTTTCTTATAAACAGGTTGGACTTAGAAGATGGCTCATCAGCCATTTTTTAAAATCTCATTTGTATGCCCAGCTGTGGTGGCTCACACCTTTAATCCAGCACTTGGGAGGCAGAGGCAGGCAGATCTCTGTGAGTTCAAGGCCAGCCTGGTCTACACTGTGAGTTCCAGAACAGCCAGAGCTACACAGAGAAATCCTGCCTAGAAAAAAAAAAATAGATGAAGATCTGCTTCTAATCCGGATCTTGAGGTTGGAAGACCCGCCTTTAATCTGTGCCACACCTTCTGCTGAAAGCCTATATATGGATGTGGAAGAAGGAAACTTTTGCTCTTTGCCTGCTTGCTCTTTCCTTGCTAGCAAGTCCATTCCTTTGATGACATTAAAGCCTACTTCAGGATTCCTGATTCTACTGAAGATTGATTGAGACATTGAGCTTGAGCTTTGTGGACCGAGCAACTTCTGGATTCTTGGACTTTCTTGGATTAGCTGGACCATAGCCTGTAAGTCATGCTAATAAATACCCTTTGTATATTTTATATTATATATGTGTATATATATATATATATATATATATATATATATATATATATATAAAGAGAGTGATTCATTCTGTAAGTTCTGCTGCTCTAGAAAACCCTATTACAACGAATGCCCCTGAACTGCTGATCTTCTTGCATTCCACATCCCCAGTGGGATTTACATGTATTGATACCACGCCCAATTTGTACTGTATCAAGCTGATAATAGAAAAAAGATAAAATAAAATAAAATAAAATGAATGTTTGGGTATGAGATGTCTCAGTGAATAAAAATGCTTGCTACATAAATATGGCCTTCAATCTCCAGAGCCCAACCCAACTGAAAGTTGTTCTCTGACTTCCACATACGTACCAAGGCAGGTGCATGTCTCCTCTCTTTGATTCCACACAAATAATAAATAAATAAAGATTTAAAAATACTAACACTTGATAGTGTGAGTAAAAGAGAAATGAAAGTTTCTTGTTTTTCTGGTAACTGATGTAGAATAATGAAATCCAGGCTGGGGACAAAGCTCAGTGGGCAGTGTGTTTGCCAAGCATGCACAAAGTCCTGGGTTCAAGCACCATCTACATCCCAGGTTGTGCCAGCAATCCCAGCACCTGGAAAGTAGAAGCTGGAAGATCAAAAGTTCAAGGTCTGGCCAGGTCTTGGTGTTGCATGCCTTTAATCCCAGCACTAGGGATGCAGAGGCAGGTGGAGCTCTGTGAAGTCAAGGCCCGCCAGGTCTCCAAAGTGAGTTCCAGGACAGCCAGGGCTACATAGTGAAATCCTATCTGGAAAAAAAAAGTTCAAGGTCATCAGTGGCTCTAAAGCAAGTTGAAGAACAACCCAGGCAACATGAGACCCTGTCTCAAAAACAAAGTCTGAAAAAATTGTAACAAAACGTGTTTTCTGTGTTGCTGGGAAGAGACCCAAAGGCCTTACATGTAAGCAATCTATGTGGTTCTCACTATGTGACATTTTAGAAAAGGCCAGACTATGAAACCAGTAAAAAGATAGTAGCTGCAAGAGTTTGAGGGTGGTGGGAAGAATAGACTAAAGAGGTAGAGTATGGGGGACTTTGGGGCTGTGAAGGTGGACTATGTTAGCCACATACTTGTCAAGCCACAGAATGGGGGCTGGTGATGAGGCTCAGTGGAACAGAGCCAAGTTGGCATTCAGGAGGCCCTGGGTGTGATCCTCTATACAAAACAAAACCATAGACTGTACAACACAGAGTAATGGGGATGTAAATTATGGACTTTCGCTAATAATAATACATTAATAGCAGTTCCTCAATTGTAACAAATATACCACACTAAAGCAAAATGGTAAAAAACAAAACAAGAAATATATACAAAAAGAGGAAATGTATGTGGCAGCTCTATGCTTCCCATTCAGCGCATCTGTAAACCCAGGAAGCTAAGTCTCTGAGGGAGAGTAGATCAGCTGCAGCATATCCTACTGACTGCAAGCTTCCCAGAGACACAGACTCCTCCTCGGGGGGCTGGAGAGAGGGCTCAGTGGTCAAAAGCACTGGCTGCTCTTCCAAAGGACCCGGGTTCAATTCCCAGTGCCCACATGGCAGCTCACAACTGTCTGTAACTCCAAGATCTGACACCCCCACACAGACATACATGCAGGCAAAACATCAATGCACATAAAATAAAAATAAAGACATTTTAAAAAATTCTTCCTGATTAGATTCTGCTAACCCAGGTCATGGCTCATGGATCAGCTGCTGGATTTGGTAAAGGAATTAACTATAGTGTAGAGATGGCTTGAGATGTGCCATCTAGGCTGAGTGACTATCGGGATGACTTATTGTCTTTCTTAGTTTTTCTTTCAAGAGGTGTGATTCTTGCCACAACCATCCACACTTACTCCCTTACCCCTCACCAAAGATGAGACACAGGCTCTTCCTTTCTGGCTCAATTTTTTTTTTTTTTTTGAGACAAAGTCTCATTATGTAGCTCTGGTTAGCCTAGAAGACACTATGTAGACTAGGCTGGGCCGGAAGTCACAGAGAACTGCCCGCCTCTCCCTCTCAAGTACATGGGTACCACATTCACCCAGGTTTTTAAGAAAAAGCCACGCTGAAGTGGACCATATAGCAAGAAACTTTGAATTATCAAAGAAAGGTAAAGGAGAGAGAAGCTTACTACTTATGAAAATTAACCTGTAAGTGACTTATTTAAGCTGTGCTTCTGTCTCTGGGGTTATCCTTGATGGTTCCCTAACATCGTATTGCCACAGTCTTTCTATAGATAAATCAAAATGTATCTAATTATTCGAAAGTCTATCACAGAGTATGTACAGTATCCGGATACTCTTTCAAGACTGGGGAATGTGGCAAAATCGGGGCAAAATCCATTTTCTTAACTGAGAGAATGAGAAAGACCAATGAACAAAAAAATAAACCGTGCTGGGCGGCAGTGGTGCACGCCTTTAATCTCAGCACTGGGAGGCAGAGCCAGGCGGATCTCTGAGTTAGAGGCCACCCTGGTCTACAGAGAGAGAGATCCAGAATAGGAACCAAAACTACACAGAGAAACCCTGTCTTGAAAAAACCAAAAATAAATAAATAAATAAACAAACAAACATCGCAATCCTGGCATTCAGGGGCCTGAGGCAAGAAAATTGTGAGTACAAGGCCAGTCTTGGCTACAGTGAGACCAGAATAAACAAGTAAAAAAAAAATTCATCATTATCATCATCATCATAATAATAAACCCAAAAGAACAAACAGGTATAGAACTTGTCAGCTACTGATAACTGCTAAGAAGAAAATAAGTTAATGACTGAGACTAAACTGATGATTGCGATAAACGGAGACCAACACTGGTGACTATCTTAATTAAATTAGATGGCCTTAGGAGGGGTTCTCTGACAAGATGATTGATTTAAACCAAATTCTGCCAGAATTCAGGACATAGGTATTTAGGAAGTTTCTGGAAACTCTGCCACCTCTTGGATGTATGATTTTGTTTTCAGTTGTGCAATTTCTCTGAGCCTAGCCTGTAAAATTAGAGAAGCTGGGCATCAGACAATGTAAATTATAGTAATTGTTACGGTTTTAGAGTAATTTTATTATTTATGAATTTATAGATGCAATACGTCCTCATGCCACATGAGAAAAGGAATGCCAGCCAACCCTTCCAAGGGACTTTTAGATAAAGTTCCTGGCGCCTGTTATTAAAAACGGGATTAGGACCCTGCACCGGGGCAATCACTCCCTTCTTTGAAAACTCAAAAAGTACACCGCTGTGGCTTTAGGCAAATACATTGGTGATAATTTTTGCTGTTGTTAATTTGCCACCTCTATTGAGACACAAATGTGCCTGGCGTGGTCTTAAATATGGAAATATATTCATGGATTTAATCCACGGCTACCCAGCAAATCCTTTATTCTCTCTCTGACAGCGTCTTGGAAGACAGGCGTTACATCAAAGCCCCAGGGCTAACTTCAGACCCAGACAACTGGGCCCCGGAGCTGCAAACGTCAGCGGTCAGCGCGGTGCCTCGCACACGGTAAGAGCCGGACACCTCTCTTAGACGCTTTTGGTGGTGATGATGGTCTGTCGTCTCCCCAGGCGCGTTTGATTAGTTCAGGGTAGGCAGGCTGTTGGGAGGGGAGTTGGCGAGCGCTGGCGCAGCAGCCATCACAGTGACAAGACTCGCGGTCGGTGGAATCGGCTGCTCACCCCTGGGTACGCCCCCTCCGCAGTTTGAGCCGCGGCTGCGGTGAGCGCCCCTTCCAGGCTGGCCCAGTAGGACAGTCCGCCTCCCCCTCCCTCCCGACGCGCGTAGTTCCTCCCGTTCTCCGCGTTGCTTCAGGTTCCACGCTCCGAGTCACAAAGCGCGAGGTCACGTGGGCGGGCCGGTGCGCTTTGTGACGCAACGGCCCCGCCCCCGGCCCGCCTATCGGCGCACGCCCAAGCCCCGCCTCGCGTGCGCCGCCCGTGCTGTCTCTGCTTAAGAGACCCCGGAGTGGGGGCGCTCGCCCGAAGCCAGGCCGCGTCCGCCATAGTTCCTGGCGCGGAGGTGTCGCCGGCGCGCGGTGCGGGCCGGAGAGCGGCCTGGGGGGGCAGAACAAAAAAAAAGGAAAGAGGCAATCCAGCGAAGCCCTCGCCGCCGCCCGACCGTTTCCGGGCTTCCCGACGCGGTCGTGGGCTCAGAGGCGACAGGAGCGGGAGCAGCGCGAGGAGCAGCAAGAGGAAGAGTCGGGCAGCCTCGGCAGTGTCCCCGGGGCCTACGAAGCTGTCGGCCGGGGCCCGGGGTGGTGAGGAAGGGCCTCGCGGCCTAGCTGGGCCCCGCACCGGCTTTGTGTCAGGAGGCGGCGCGGCGGCGGGGGGGAGGCGGAGCCGAACCGGGCGGCCGCTGGAAGGCCTCTCCTCCGCCGATCGCGCGATCTCGGCCTAGGCCGCGGGCCGCTCGTGGCCTCCGGGGAGCAGGCGCCAGGGTGTGTGTGCGGTGGGGGCCTGGGCCTGGGGACGCCGACGCCGGTCGTCCGGAAGCCGGGAGGAGGCGAGAGGCCGCTCGTGGACTCCGGGCCTAGGCCCTCTCCCCGCAACCTTCTCCCGGGGCCTGGGTCACCCCCATCCACGGAGAGAGACCTGCCGGGAGGTGCGGCCGCTATGGACCCCTGACCCCGCGGGGTCATTCGGACTCTAACGTGTGGACTGACCGCTACTGACTGCACCGCCTGCCCTGTCTCCTGCCGGCCCTTAGCATGAGCGAGGGGGACCCAGCCGGGTGACATTGTGCCGGTTGGCGGATCCTCGATTGCCCCTTTTCCCGTCCTGCTCCTCCCACATGAAGCGATTCTGAGTACGGGGGGGGTTCCGGATTATTGTTCTCACGAACCCCCGCTTGTGGTTGGGGGGTATTTAATTTGAGGCCTTAGGGTCCTTCGTTGTCTTTTGAGTGTTTTGTGTGTGTACATATTTTGCTCTTAAGTTTATAAATATACATATATTGAGAGTGTCCACGTCTCCTCGCTGAACCTTAGGAATCCTTTGCCACAATGTCCTGTGTGCACTATAAATTTTCCTCTAAACTCAACTATGACACCGTCACCTTTGATGGGCTCCATATCTCCCTCTGCGACTTAAAGAAGCAGATTATGGGGAGAGAAAAGCTGAAAGCTGCCGATAGCGATCTGCAGATCACCAACGCGCAGACGAAAGAAGGTAAGAGGCACATGGGCCGCAGGTATTTATTGGGTCGAGGTGGGCATTGTAAGTTGCTTGTTAAGCCTTACTTCCATTCCTATTCGTTGTAATACACAGCATTTCATTGATAGCTAAGGATTGCAGCACCCGACCTTGGAGTTTAACTGGCCTGTTTGCCTTCGGAATGCTGGGGTCATCTGTAGCAGGCTAATCCAAAAACGTATTTAATCTGGTTTTTCTCAAATGTGCTCCCCTCCCTTTACTATATTGAATTTTACCAGTGGGGAGGGATTGAGAATCGAAAGGGTGGTTATCCAAGTCTGTTGGGGGTTTGCCTTGTGACATTCCCTAACTTGTTTTTTTTCCGTCAGGAGACGAAGTTTTTTTTTCTCATTTGTTAAAGAAGCAGTAGATGTAACTTGTTTGAAGACACCTAACATTGATTTGAAGTTAACAGCAAATTGCATGCCCCCTTTTATTTATTTATATGGGGTTGCTTGTAGAAAGGAGGTATTTTTGAGAATTTAATCAGAGTTGGAATCGTTTTTTTTTTTTTTTTTTTTTGGAATATAAAATGTTCGATGTGACCACTCTGTGGTGTAATGTCAGAATTATTGATACGTACTCAAAAGTTGAATTCTGTAGCCCAGACTAATCTCCAACCCCAACGGTCCCTCTGCCTGAGCATCCCAAGTGTGGAGAATGCAGGTGTTAGACCACACCCAGAAGTAGGGTAAACTCTTAGTTCGTCACATTAACTCTTAGCAATTCTGGAAAGCTTCAGAGTGCAAGGCCCTGGGTTGATGTGAATTAGGTTTCTGAAAAATAGTGGAGTGCTACCATGTGTGAATACAAGTATGCCACTGGTTATAATCCTTGAATTCTTAATTTTAAAGATAGTATTAGGACTTGTTTTTATTTCTTTTTGAGACAGGGTTTCTCTGTGTAACAGCCTTGGCTGTCCTGGAACTGACTGTTTACCAGGCTGGTCTCAACTCAGATCTGCCTGCCTCTGCCTTCCTAGTGCTGAGATCAAAGGTGTGCACCACCTTGAACTCACCTCTGCCTCCTGAGTGCTGGAATTAAAGGGGTATGACACCACCCCTGCAAAAATAATAATATTGGGATTTGAGTGGTGGATGTATCTTCTGACTCTGAACTTGTTTTGGTTTCTTTTTCTCAGAATAGTAATGCAGATGGGTGGGTTTTAGTAGATCAGACTTCTGACATTTACTGATAAGAAAATGGGGTTATTTTGTTTGTGACATGGTCTTACTATGTAGCCCTCATTGGCTTGGACTTCTGCACATAGACCAAGCTTTCCTCTGGCTCACAGAAATCAACTTGCCTCTGCCTCCTGAGTCCTGGGATTAAAGGCGTGCTCCACCAAGTTAAATTTGATACAAGGTGTGGCATGGGTTTTTTTATTTAAAGTTTTGGGGGATGGTCTCATCTTATTAGCCTGTAGTTGTTAGGTAGACTAAATCTTGTCATGTAGAATACCAATTTTTCATTTGTAATGTAGACATGCATCATTATAATGCCAAAAGAATATTGTCTACTTCCTTCCCTTTGGGTAACTGTATTTTTCTGTAATTTCTCACTACTTTGGAAGAGGAAAGGTGTTTGTGGCTAAGAAATAAACAGCTAAGAAGTCCACCAAAACAGCCAAAGTATTGAAGTCTACTTTACAAAACACATGGTTTTTTAAGAATTATTGGCTGCATTGCTATATAAATGCATCTTTATGAATGAGAGGAAAGATGAAATTAGGGATATTAGCCACTTACAATTATCATCTACTATATAGGTTTTATTTTCATTTCAGTATTGTATGGTTGAATCATTTAAAACTAGGCTTTATCCATCTTGCTGCCAACCATAGGTTAAAGGCAGCTTTTAGACTGGAGTAAGTTGTGATTTAAGAATTCTTGTCCACAAATTGACATTTTGTGACTTTGTATTATTTTTTTCTAGTTTAGGACATACAATCCACAACCTGAAATGCAGGGAAGTTATTTGCCCCACAGCATGTTTTCTTATTCTGCCCTTAACTGGAGAAAGTTTGATGTTAGGTTCCTTAAGAAAGAGTTGTGGGAGCTTTCTTTGTTTTATGTACTCACTCAGATTGGGCGTGTGGGAAGGGGGTTGATAGTGGTACAGAAACTTACAGAGCTGGAGAGATGGTTCTGGCTGTCAAGAGTGCTTACTGCCCTTGCAGAGGAACCCACTTCTATTGCCAGGGCCCACGTGGGAATTCAAAACTCAAAACTCGGAACTTCAGTTCTGAGATCTGAAGCCCTCTGGCTCCAAAGGCACCAAGCACCAGGCATGCTGGTAGGGTACAGACATGGACCCAGTTTTACAAGGCAGTTGAGTGAGAATTCTACTTGGTTTAGAACCATCTAGTGAATTAAAGGTTGCGAAATAAATGCTTACTGTACTTAGAGTTTCTTAGAGAGTGCCCGGAGTCTAGACCCAAGAAGAAAGATTAAAGTGGATGATTTTTAGTAAGTTTAAATTACTGATCTGCATTGTTTCTGTAAAACATTCCTTTAGTTCTGGAAATCTGTCAGGTATCAAGGACCTTAAACCTTTGGTAAAACTAAAATGTTTGTGTCAAAGTTTTGTTTAGGACTTAAGCCTGCTTGTTTCTAGACTGTTATTTTACAATGAGTTCCAAATGATCTTTGGAGAAAATTTTGTTTTTATACTGATCCTCCCATTCACCTGGTAACCTTCATACTAAATGAACTTGATTGATTTGGAAGATGAATATGAGGGGTTTTCTTGTTTGTTTTTATCCTTATTCTGGCTGTCCATTCCTTACATTCATCTTTTTCAATCCATCCATGACTTTTCTGTTTTTAGATAAAATTCATACTGGTAAGCCTTTTTTTTCTTCTCAGAGAGCTGAGGCAAATGCTCTGCCACTGAGCTAAATCTCCATCCCCTGAGCCTTTTGAATCTAGAGGAACTGCTTTTTAAGGAGTTAAGAGTCAGACTCTCTTGGGCTTAGGAAACCATCATAAATGCAAATCCTTAATTGGACAGCTAGAACCCTGTATTTGAGGGTATTGGAGCACCCTTTTAGTACTATAATACAGCACTGTGTTGATCAAATTCAGTTGTCTTTGTTTACTTAACAAGATCTTGTTGTATGGAAGATTAGCCTTGAACTCAGTGGCAATCGCCTTGCCTCAGACTCCTGAGTACTGGAAATGTATGTAGGCTTGTCACCACCCCACCTTACTAATAAGTTGTTTTTTAAAGGTTTTGTGAATACACTTAAGGTTTGTTAAGATGTAAAGAAACAGCCAAATGTTTGACACTTAAGTTTGAGTTCTAGAATTGTTAAACTTATTAAAAATCCTCCAATTTCCTGCTTCTGATTTTTCTTACTCATCTTTCTTGGAATTTGGGGACTGTCCAAGATAATGATAGCCTTACATGCCTACATTGAGGAAATTGCATCACTCTTGATTGGATGCCTGTGAGACATAGTCAACAACTGAAAACACACTAAAGAACTCTTGGTTGGACAGTTTGCTGTAGAAAAGGAATACTAAATTTGTGTTAGGTACCTTAAGTGAGGCAAGTGACATTAGGAGTGAACCCTGGCCCAGCAGTGGTAGCACACGTCTTTAATCCCAGCAATGAGGAGGCAGAAGCAGATAGATCTCTGAGTTCCAGGCCAGCCTGGTCTATGAGTTTCAGAATAGCTAGGACACATAGTTACACAGAGAAACCCTGTCTCAAAAAACAAAACAAAGAAAAAGAAAAACGAACCCTGGTCTTGTTTTGTGGGATTGAGGGAGATTTTTGCATCTCTTAAATTGTGTATGTGTGTGTTTAACTTGATAATTTTACTCCTTCCTTCCTTAAACTCTTACTACACTTAAACTCTTATTATACTTAAGGCCCCCTTAATTTCATTCTTACAGAACTATTGTAATTATAGAGTAGAAAAATAGTACTCATTTCTCAGTCTTCTTAAAAAGTGATGTCTGGCCGGGCGGTGGTGGCGCACGCCTTTAATCCCAGCACTCGGGAGGCAGAGCCAGGCGGATCTCTGTAAGTTCGAGGCCAGCCTGGACTACCAAGTGAGTTCCAGGAAAGGCGCAAAGCTACACAGAGAAACCCTGTCTCGAAAAACCAAAAAAGAAAAAAAGGAAAAACAAAAAAAAAAAGTGATGTCTGTTTGCTAAAAAGCTAGAAACCTAGGAATTCATGCCTGTTCTTCCTCCATTTTTGCAATACTCAGTCCATGAGTGACTGTCTAATGCTGCCTATCACCAGAGAGGCAGCCTTCTTATGGCAAACTGTTTCTGTTCAGTTTGTCTCCCATGTAGATGCTAGAACAAGTCTTTTTAGGACATAAATTGTCATCGCTTCTCAGAAAACACACCAGTGATTTCTCTTTTTTACATGGAAACAAAGTATAAATCAGTATATGGTTTATACTTTTCTACCTTATTTAATGTAATTCTTTAATTTTCTTCAACATTTCAGTAGTCTCTGTGTCATTTATTTTTCCTCACATTGTTCCCCCTCTGAGTAAATACTATTCATTTAGTTTTTGTGTGTGTGGCTGGCTTTTCACTTGCAAACACAAGTTCTTCAGAAGGGTTTTAAAACAACATTCTATCAAAAATAATACCCACTCTCCATTCTTTATTTTAAAAACCAATAGATGGGGGGGGGGGGGTGTCGGCGGCGGCACACACCTTTAATCCCAGCACTCAGGAGGCAGAGGCAAGCAGATCTCCGTGAGTTCAAGGCCAGCCTGGGCTACAGAGTGAGTTCCAGGACAGGCTCCAAAGCTATGCAGAGAAACACTGTCTCAAAAACGGGGAGAAAAAAAAAAAAAAAAGCAATAAAACATAATTTCATGTTTAGCCTGTCTTTTCTAGTAATATGCTACATGAGAAGCTCGTGCTTATGGACTAGGAAGGTACACTCTCATTTCAAATAGCCCATAGTTGGCATGTTAAGCCTTTCTTGGTTAAATGAGCTGGGAGACTGAGTTTCCCAAAGTGGAGGTCCTAGAGCCTAGGACCTGACTAGCTATATTGTATCATTTGAAGGAGCCCACTTAGGACTGGGATATTTCTTCTAACAATACTAGGAACCTAAATGCAAAGAACATGCATTTTGGAGTTCTTGTACTGTAAGCTCACTTACTGTAAAACTGATGTTTGGTTGAAGTTTTCTTAATCCTGAGTATTTAGTCAAATCCCTAAATAGAAATTTGGCTCTTTGTTTACAGAATATACTGACGATAATGCACTAATTCCTAAAAATTCATCAGTAATTGTCAGAAGAATTCCTATTGGAGGTGTTAAGTCCACAAGCAAGACATATGTTATGTGAGTATTTATAAAAGCTCATGCATTTATCAAAATAGGCTTTTTTTTTTTAAGTTTTCAAAACATTTTACTAACATTAAAATGTTATTGTGCTAATCATAAAAGCTGCAGTAGGAGTTTTTTGGTTGCCTTTTTTTCTGATTTTCCTCCTGGCAGCATCATGAATATTAAGTAATGCCAATATAAACTTTTTATCAATAAGAGGCTTTAGTTTGAAGGCCATAGAAACTAAGAGTCAGACTCATTTGACTTCATTTACTGCCTCATTTTGGATAAATTATTGCCTCTGTCTCAGGATTTCCCTCAGGGTTATGAGTGCAATTGGCTCACTTCTCAGAACTTTTATCCACCTATTCTGTGTCTGCAGTAAGTGCAGAGTAACAGAATCAGAAGTACTTAAATCACATTTTCTGGAGATGATTTAAGGTACAGAATATTTATTGCATCATTTATATGAAAGTGAATGCTGTTTTCTATAAATGATTTGCGTATCCTTTTGGTATCCACAGTGGGTGGGAGTAAGGATCCTATATCTAGTCCCTCATAAATACCTAGTGGTAACTGTCCCTCTAACTTATAGAGGTATATTAGGAATTAAATAGTTCTTGGCATTGAATGAATACCTGTTATTAAAATAAAATTATGACAATCCTCAAAAATAATTTAGAGCTTCTATTTATTAAAGAGACAAAACTATATCATTAACAATTTTTCTTTATTATTTATGCAGTGTTGAGGATTAAACCTAATCCTTTGCTCATGTTAGGGAAGAACTCTATCCCTGATCCACATTCATAGACCTCTTCCTTCTTTTAGTATTTTAAGACAGGATCCTATTAAGTTGTTCAGGCTGATGGTAGAACTGACCCTGTAGACCTAATGGCCTTGAACTTGATACCCTGCTGTCAGCCCCCTGAGAAGCTGAAATTACAGGTCTTCACTGGGCATGGTCATCTGAGAAGTTTTATATTGATAGCAGAACTGTAATACATGAGTAGGGTAGAATTATTTTTATGTTTTAGCATGAAATTACACTTACCTGTGCTTTTTAAAGACTTGTATCAAGCAGGATGTGGTAGCACATGCCTTTAATCCCAGCACTTTGGAAGCAGAAACAAGTGGATCTACATAGGCCAATCTGGTATATATAGCAAGTACCAGGACACCCAGGCCTATTATATAGCTATATGATAAAGAGACTTTGTCTCAAAAAAAAACAGACACACAAACAAAAATAATAATTAAAACAAGTATCATATATTTCATCTCTGGAATTTTTTTTGATATTCAGAAACTCTTGAGAAAAGGATATTTGAAGTTCCTGGACATCTTAAGTTGCTTCATATAAAATTGCTTATTAATTTATATGTAGGATTTTTGTTTATAATATTTGCTTCATAAAATGCTTCTCAGTTTGAGCAAATGCTAGAAAGTTCAAGTTATTTTTGTCAGTAGTTCAAAATCACATAGGAACTTAAAAATTCATTTTAGGTGCTATCTAGTGTTCTCTCCAGTAAACTTTAGGCATTTAAAAGCCTATTACTTAGGACCTCAGTTCTGGTCCCCCTTGTAGTCTGTCTAAACTAAAGAGATTTGGGGTTTGCTTATATGTTGTTCTAGCAACAATTTGTCCAATAATATAAAAGCATAAAATGGATTTTATAAAATATTTTCAGATTATGTTGTATCTTCCAGAGACCTTAAATTTTGTTTAATAATTGGCTATTGGGGGCTGGAGAGATGGCTCAGAGGTTAAGAGCACCGACTGCTCTTCTAGAGGTCCTGAGTTCAATTCCCAGCAACCACATGGTGGCTCACAACCATCTGTAATGAGATCTGGCGCCCTCTTCTGTGTACATAATAAATAAATAAATCTTTAAAAAAAATAAATAAATAATTGGCTATTGTTTTAAAATGTTTGTTTGGTTTTTGAAACACAGTCTTTTCTATAAACTGGAACTCACTTGTAGACCAGGCTAGCCTGGAACTCACAGAGACCTGCCTGCCTCTGCCTCCTTAGTGGTGGAATTAAAGGTGTGTACCACCACTGCTTGGCTTTTAAATACTTTCAAAATTATAATCATCACCTTGTCTATTTGAATTTGAAAGCTAATTTTTGAGCACAGCAGATAGAGGTCTGTCATATTACCGATAGTGGTCTGCTTAAGAAATTGGATATGTAGAAATTTATATCTAGATTTAGCAAAAAAGGAATACTTATTCAGTCCATTATAAGTAAATCACAACGTTTATAAATATAATACCTTTCAGAATGCCTCAATAAGAAATTTTTTTAGAAACATGAATGTATTTTAAACCTTTGGCAGTGGCAAAAATAGTAATCAAAGTTCTTGCTCATTATATCAGAAATTGATTTGTATCAAAAGAAAATTGTATTCCTAAAGATGTGAGATTAGAGATACGTATTAAGATTTATTAGCAGTCACAGGGGGTGATGCACACATATTAATCTGGCACATGGAGAGGAAGAGGCAACAGGATCTGGCCTTGACTGTATAGTGGCCTAGGCTAAATGAGACTAAAAATACACACATATGTATATACATGAAATTCATAAATAGCTAATGTTAGTTTCTGTTTCTGTTTTATTTTTAGAAGTCGAACTGAACCAGTGATGGGAACTACAAAAGCAGTATGTAAAAACACAATCACCCTTTTTCTACACAATTGTTTTTACCTTTATAATGTTTCAGTGAAGTAAATCATTTAGAATACCCAACTGACCATAGCGCACACTGTAAATAAATTGTATTTTGATGACAGTTCAGTTGAATATGGATATATGTGGCATAATTTGTAGTTACTTTGTAGAAATGGGTAATTGGTGCCCTTTACACTGTTTCATATTAAATATGATAGCATTCTCCCTGTATGACACTGTGGTGTACAGTAATGTATGATCCTTTTTAGATGGTGTAGGTTTAACTCTGAAGAACATGACAACATGTTCTACATCTGTCTGTCTATAGTTAGTATTTTGTATGTATGTACAGGCTGTTTTGTGCTTTTTGTTTCTTGCAATAAAAAAATTGTTTGGAGTGTATATTTTGCCCTTTTCACGTTGTTTCACTTAGTTTATTAGAGTTTTTTTTCCCTGCCTGATTGATGGCTTTCAAAAATGGATTAGCAACATGCAGAACTTATATTATTGTTTGATCCTTTCTCCAAGTTCAAACACATCCTAGAAAAGAGCTTTTGAGAGGCTTTTGATGCAGCTTTATTAGTCAGTCTTGCTTTATTTGGCACCTGTGAGCTCCTGTCCTTTGTGTACCCTTGTTCCACACAGTGCAGACTGAAACTGCATCTCCACCACCAAGAGTGCAGAAACATGCCAGTGATTTTAATGGTTTTGTACAGTTCATACACAAGCTAGTCTATTCAAATTGGAATGTTTCCCTTTTTCATAAGATATAAAGTGCTGCATTAGTTATAGATTATTGGAAGCTGTATCTTATCAAAAGCAACTCTGGTTAACTAGGGTAACATCTTTTTACATTACAGTTAACCCATAGTGTGACACTATTTTGGCTTTGAGCTTTTAAGCAAAAGCATCACTTCTAAATTGTGGGACAGGTGCTTCAGAACACAGGGCTATCTTAATTTGGTTCTGTAACTTGATGGTTCTCTAAACATTTGACTGCTCAGGCTGAATACTTGTACACGAAAACACAGTATTGAAATTTTTGTTTAGAAATCAGGGGTATTGCTTGCTGTTTCATTTTATTCTTTTTAAGTACTACTGATATTGTGTATGAGGCATTTCACTAACCTTGGATCATTGGATCTTAACCATGATAAGTAGAATATATCAACTTTGAACTTGTTCTCTACAGTGTATGGCCTTTAGTTGCTGTCTAAATACAGTGATTCAAAGATAAAAAGTCAGTGTTTGGGGGTTTTCTCCCACATTTGGATATATGGGTGGGTTTTTTGAGTTTTTTTGTTTGTTTGTTTTTTGGGGTTTTTTGTTTTTGGGTTTTTTGTTTTTTAAAGCATAATGCTGTAAAACTGTCCAAGTTTCTGTTTTGCTGGTGATTGGTTTAAAATTGATTTTTGTGTATCCAAATGCTAGCACAAATTAGAAAAACTGTCCCGGTGACTGTAGTAGTAAATGTAACACATTTGTATAAACTATTTTTATATAGTATTTAAATTAATTCAGATGAAGTTTTATTTCTTGAAGACAATTATTTCCTTTTTGTTTATTAGCATGTGTATAAACACAAATCACATGTTCATAAATAAAGTTAACATTCTTTTAGCCTTGTGTGTTCCCTGGCATGTCTGTATTACATTTATAAGAAATTTATTGTAAGCTTATTCAGATTTCTTTCTTTTAATGTTTTAAACAGTTTTAATTTTTAGGTAGAATTAAGTGAGATAGAGACATAACATAATCTGTTGTCTCTATCTTTTATTTGCTTGGATGCTTTGTTGACATTTAGAATCACGGAAATGTGTTCATTGACTAATTAGTATTCATAACTTAGGAATAAGGATGGTTTGGCTATACACATTAACAAGCAAAATAGAGACCCTGGGCAAAATTTAGAAATTCTGATTATGAAAAGTCTGTCCCTATAAATTTTGGTTTTGTATTTTGAGACAGGATCTCATAGCTCAGGCTACCCTCTGTATGGGAAGTTGCCTCTTCGTGCTTGAGTTTTGCCTCACCTGCTCTGTGCTGAGATTGCAGACTTATGACATCCTAAGCAACTTGGTTTTTTGTTTTCTTTTTGAAGACATCAAGTCTTGCTGTGTAACAACTCTAGTTGGTCTGGTATTTGCTATGTAGCCCAGGCCAGCCTTGAACTTGGCAGTCCTCCTGCCTCAAGTGCTGGTATAACAAGTGTGGACCACCACATACCAGTATATTTTTGGTGATTTAAGCCAAGTCTGGTCAAAGATGACTGTTTATTCCCCAAAGCCTTTAGTCATCCTTCCATGTTGATCTGGTACTCCAAAGCTAGATGTTCTGCTAACTAAACATTGGGATTCCATTGTAGGTTCTTTCAGTTTCATTCGAGTGTAATTGACCTAAAACGATGTTCAGTACCTGCTCCAGAAGCAAGGTCCTAATACAAAGGAAGGCTAATCTTAGTGATGTCTGTAGTACACATCATTTTTAAATTTGGCACATTTTAACAGTACTTTACCAAGAAGTCACTTTTTTTTTTTTTTTTGATGGTTTAGGAAATGTAAATTCCTCATAATTTTTCAGCCATTCTTTGTGGACATTTTTTCTCATCTCTTAATGCCCTGCTATAATGTAAAATTGGGTGCCTTTTTTTTCTAAATTTTTGGTATCTTTGACCTCTTAGGTAGTGTAGAGATATATTTGGTGGGAAAAACCATAATTAAAATGTAATTTGTGGGAAACCACTTTGAACTCAAAAAGTCCATGATAAAAAGAAGTAGAAGAAAGCAAAACAATGATAGCATTAGTTACAGAGTGGATTTGATTGGGTTAGCAACAATTTAGACCTTTGTCACCTATGTTACAGTAATTCCTGGTGATTTAAAACGTAGCCCTTTTAAAAATAAACCTGAGTCGGTTAGGCTTTCTTCTGGATAAAAATCTTTATATATTTTTCCTAATTTCTTTTTTCTGCTTCTTGGGATTAGTCCTTAAGTAAAAAATTCTTAAGAGCCAAGCAAGAGAGCCCTTGCTTATGTGTTAGTGGTTATGCATTAGAAATGTGGGGTTAGCACCTGATGAACTCTGCCGTGCTTACGTGTGGAACAAAGAGCCATTTGTCTAAATAAACATCTCAGGAATAGTACCCATCAGACTAAACTGAAGGTATTTGTAAGATTTATTTTTATGAAACAGATTCTTGCCACAGAGGTCATGCTGTGTCAACCCACTGTGTAGCCCAACTCTGAAACTTGTGGTCCTCCTGCCTCAGCATCATAGGCAGGTGCCACCATGGCTAGCTAAAATGTATCTTCAATTTAGCAAATGTAATTCTTGTATTTATCAAATTTTTTTTATAGTGGACATTGGTGACTTCATACTGAAGCCTGTTACATTTCAGTTTTGTGTTTTCAATACTTTTAGAAGGATATTTGAAGACATTTTCTTTGAGCCAAATATCCTGCTTGAAGTCTGTCCATTCCAAAGAATCCTGACCAGTAGCATACAAGAATTATAACATTGAATAGGAATCTAAGGAGCTTTAGGGGAATCTTGTTGAGAAGCTGATTACTAAGAAATGCCTTTGTGTACATGCAGATAAACATCTTTTTAAAACTATATCATTTAATGGGATCAAGTGAAAAAAACTTTAAAAAGGTTAACATCGTATAATACGTTCTTAAAGCCTTCTTATATCCTTGCCCTGTTTGGTTAAATTGACTTTTCTCCAAATGCTAAAATCCATCACTGTGTAGGACAGCTCTTTGACTCTTTCCCAGGTTAACTTTTGTGTTTATTTTCCCCCTTTTTCTCTTTCTTTTTTTTTTTTTGGGGGGGGGGTGTTGGGTTGACATGGCTTAGCAACTGCTTTGATAAGGAAACCTGTGGTTTCTTGACAAGAGGAGCTAGGAATTGCCTGGGAGCTGTTATGTTTACAGCAATTATCTGAGGCCTAAAGAGCTGCTTGTTTTTATAATGTTGTTTAATGGCGTTGGGGAAATTAGATTTTTTTTTTAGTTCTCTCTTGCAGTGTACATTGTTGTGAGCATTATCAAATTTAGAGACCATTGAGAGACATGGACTCACATTGTAGTATTGAGTCACCACTCTTCAGTAGAGGAATTTTCTACCCTCTGATTTTTCACTGCAGGAAGTCCTCCCATACATCATAGCCTTTAGAACTGGGTATGAAATGAAACAAACGATAAAATAGCTTGAACATATTTTCAAGCTTCGAACAAAACATTCTTTAGAAAAGTAAGAAAATGCCCAATATTTAGCATTAAGTGACTTTAGGGGCTAATAATCACTTTCAGATGTTTTCAGTGTGGAACTTGAATGTGTGTTTAATTTTTTGTGAACAGATTGATGACTCTTCTGCATCTATTTCTCTGGCCCAGCTTACAAAGGTATATATATATATTCTTGACACTATAAGTCTAACATTTTAAAAATATGAAGCAGTACTGTTTTAAGGTGGGTGGGGGAGGATGGATTTGTGAATGCATTGTACATACTATTACTGCCCTGGAAAGAGTAGTTGCTGTCTGAGAAGATAGGGGAGTAACTTGGTCAGCGCCCCCGCATAATGTTCGTCTTCAAGACTGAAGAAACACAGGAAGCTACACTTAACTGATTTTCCCCCTCACACAATTTTAATTAGACACTGGAAACTTAACACAATTCTGGAGGAATTTCCTGGTTTTGGCTGTGAATTATGTGGACTTCTTTAAAATAGCCAAAACAGAAGATTTCCTTTACATGGACAATTGTGTGGTTAATTCTTGAAATTTTGAATTGATCCCACCAAGGTCATTATTTTAAATGTGATACAGTTGTTTCCTTATGCTTTAGACTTGTAGTCTGTCTGAATTAGAAAAATTTTAAACAACCTAATTTGTTTGAACACAGACTACATGAATTGTGTAAGTGTATACTTAAAAAGCTGTTTGTAGGAATATGAGTGTGTATGTTTTTGGCAGAGGGCCAAATTGTTACCTCCTGAAATCACTGTGTATACCATGTTGTTTGACAAGGTTGCTTGCATTTATTCTCAACAATGTGTATCTTCTATTTGGAAAAGCACTAGTGATGGATTTTTTTTTTAAGACAGTATTTTAGATTGCAGATTGTGTCTTTAGAACAGAGCAGGTAGGCTTGAGGGCTCAGAAGGGAGCTGCCCAGCTTCCCAAAAGTCTTTTCCCTGCTCTCAGAAGTGTGAAGTCTAATTTAACAGCTAACAAGTGAAAATGAAAAGACATATTTGATAGTGCTGTCCCTATTTTGTCCTTGGCTTCGTTGTGGGCTATGTCCTTTTCCTAGGGTGTATCCTTCAAAGATGTCCTGTTAACCAATTGCTACTTAAGCTCTCTAGTCCTGAGAAAACAAAACACTAAAATTAATGATCCTAAGCAAAGTGCATGAACCATCCTATTATATCATTTTCTAATGCAAAATGGTTTAGCATAGAGTTCACATCTTTGGCAGGTTATAGTATATACTGTTTATCTTATGTACTGTAAGGACCGGATTTGAGTTCTGGTCTATTTCTACCATTGTTACTTGGCTGGGAAGAATTGGGAAGTTTTGGAGGTTTGGGGATTTTTTTTTTTAATCTATTTGTAAAATAATGTTTGGGTTCAAACAAATTAGTTGTTAAACATCTGTAATCAGTTTTCTGTAAATGTTACTGTTGTTTCAAGCTCTGTTAATGTTAAGCATTCTTTGTATATAAAATTACAATAAAGTGTTAAAACTGGTTGCTTGTTTTGTGGATGAATGTAAAGATAAAACTCTGAGTGACTGATGTGAGTGGTAGGTGCTTGAAGATCCAGGTTATTAGAAAATCACTCCCTTAGACCCTGTTTATATCTAGACTGTTAGATTTCTGAAGTTCATAAAATTTATGTGGACTTTAAATTTTAAAAGCATACCTTTGAACTAATTAGAAACTGACACCACTAGCCAAAGAGCCTTGTGACTTGTAGTGTGTAGTAATGCTGTCGTTTACCCCCCCTGCCTTCCAAGTTCTAAATGTAAATTACAATCTCAATGCTGGGACACTTGAAATGTTTTAAAGATTTGACAACATCGAGTGTTTCTCTTTTAATTTTATCTCACCTGGCTTTGAGTTCCTTGAACAGTCATGTGTATAGATCCTAATGTAAGGTACAGACAAGGTCTAAGGTCTGAGTGCTCCCAGAAAGACTTCCTCAGCCTCCCAACCTCCCCTAGACATAGAGTGCTGTAAGAGTTCCCAGTGCTTCTCCAGGTAGCCATGGAAAGCACAGCTCATTTGGATGTTGCTCTGTGTAGGACGAGTGTGTTGTCTTTGCTGTGTGGTCTTAATGTGTTTCTAATGTGTGTGTCAAATAATTACCTGTTAAACAGACTGCCAATCTGGCTGAAGCCAATGCTTCTGAGGAAGATAAAATTAAAGCAATGATGTCGCAATCTGGCCATGAATACGACCCAATCAAGTAAGTTCATAAATACTGTTATGCCAATAGGAATTTTGGGGTGTGTTTGCCCCTGCAATTAGAAGCATTGTTTTTCTTAAATTTCTGTGTACATATTAATTCTTTTTCTTTTTCAGTTACATGAAGAAACCTCTAGGTCCACCACCTCCATCTTATACCTGTTTTCGTTGTGGTAAACCCGGTCATTATATTAAGAATTGCCCAACAAATGGGGTAAGTTCATGTAGAAACTGGTAGATCTAGTTTTTCTTAGAATTATTTCTTAACCATATTTGCCATGGTAAAAATCTCCATGTAAATGGCAGATGAGCACAGCTTTTGGAGTCTAGGTTGCCAGGTCCCAGGTCTTGGCTGTCTTTTGAGTAGAGCATGTTGCTTGTCTCTAGGTCTTGTTTCTCTGAAGTAGTGGTGATTAGTTCACATAGCAAATTCTGAGAACTAAATTGAGTTGCTGTGTGTGAAACATCACAAGTCAGTGATGAGCACTGCATGGGGTGTATAGGCATTTACTAAAGAAGACTGTTTTGTCTGTCTTTCCTCCCTTCCTCCAAATAGGATAAGAACTTTGAATCTGGCCCTAGAATCAAAAAGAGCACTGGAATTCCTAGAAGTTTTATGATGGAAGTGAAAGATCCTAACATGAAAGGTGCAATGCTTACAAACACTGGAAAATACGCAATACCAACTATAGATGCGTAAGTATGCAGGTTAGGTGTGACCTGTGGGGACCAGGCAGTCCCAGGGTATAGTGTTTCAGTCTTGGGCTTGTAACTTGGCTACTTGGATTCCTTGGGAAGTTTCCATTCCAGAATTGTTCATTTCCATGTGTTACATTTCTGTGTTAATTCTGAGAGGCTGCAGTCTGCTCCATTTATGCAAATTTTAAATGAATTTGGGGATTTTTGTCATTAGTGAGTGCCACTTCCCTTGTAGTTTTCTAATTTTTTCTTTCTGTCATTCCTTTCTTCCTCATTCACATACATGCTCCCACATTATCTTACATATGCTATTTCCGTTTCCTAAGTGAGTAAAACAGATGTAATCATTTTGAGAAGCAAATGTTTAAGAATGAAAGTGCAGCAAGATGCCAAGGCAAACTTAAATGCTGGGCATAAGTGAAATACTGAGGAGTCTTGGCTAGCTTTAGATACATGACATCATCTTCAGACTAAAGTAGGGCTCGTTTTACCAACCATTATTAGTTCACTTCAGCCCAGCCAGCTCTGTAAAATGTCTCAGTGTTTTTTGGGTTTTTTTTTTTTTTTTTTTGGTGGTGGTGGTGGGTTTTATTTTTGTTTGTTTTTGGTTTTTTGGGTTTTTTTTTTTTTTTTTTTTGAGGCAAGACTTTGTAGTTCAAGCTCGTCTCACACTTGTGCTCACCCTTCCTCAAGCTTCCTCCTGTTGGTATTACAGATGTACACCTCCATACGTGGCTGTGTGTGTGTGTGTGTGTGTGTGTGTGTGTGTGTGTATGATTGTGCACATGTGGAGGTCAGTACAACTTTGTGGAGTTGCTTCTCTCCTTGCAACTTACCGTGGAAGCCTGGCAAGCAGTTCACCTGCTGACCCATTTTGTAGGCCCTTATAAGCTAGATTAGCAAAATCAACAAACACTGTCTAGTGGTCTGATTCAGCTTAGTCTGCCATAGATCTGCTCTTATTGTGTACTTAGCTATCTTCTTTTGCTATCTCCTATAGTATAAACACACATAGGTATGTTGTAAGTGTTCCTCTAGACTGTGATTCCAGATTCTCTGCCCCGAACCTCTAGTTTTTATTTAGAAGCTATGGTAAGATCCTGATTCTGTATATTTAAGCTAGCCTTCCAAAAGATTTTGAAGTTGAGATCCTAGAACATCCTTTGATTAACACCAGTTTAGATGCCAGGTGTCTATGTTCTCAGGGGCAGATAAGTTTCCCCAGCTTCCTGCACGCATGTTGAAGTAGCGTAGTGAGCAGATGGGATTGGTACTGAAAGGATGTCCATTCAGGGATGTGCACGTTAGTAGACAGATGGTTTGCTGCAGAGAACTGATGCTCCCTCCACTCCAGCCCTGCGCACATGCTCTGCTTCACCCCTCTGCTTTCATCAGCCACCATCCTGAGTTTGTGATCATCTTATGCAGTCTGTTGTTACGCTGTAGCTAGTCCAGAGACATTTCATAAATGCTATGCAACAATTTTCAATTGGAATTGATTTTTTTGCAGTCAATTTAAGAGCAGACTGCTTCATCTGTATTATGTAAAAGTTGTTGAAAAAGTTAACATCACCTGTGAGCCCTAACTAATAATTCATTGCTTTTGAGTCCTGGGGGAGAAAAGCTCATTTATGTCAGACGCACAGCCCATAATGGGGAGAAATGGGAGCCCTAATATTTAAATAAAACATTCACCCTCTCCACTAACACCACTGATAAGCAACTCAGACTCTTCTTCTGTTTCTTTTTCTATCCTGTTCTCTTCCCCTCCCCCCTTTTTTGTTTTTTCCCTTTTTTCTTTTCTCTTGGGCAGTGGGAGACTCCTCTTTCACAAATTGGGAACAATGGGGCATAAGCAAATTGATACTTATTTGTGGAATCGTGGTGATGTCTATGGAGCAGCTGCAACACAAATAACACACCTAAGGTACCCTCCTCCATCCAGCTGAGACTGTTTCATTTCAGCATTGAGATGAGCACATCCTGTTCCTAAATGAAACAAAGGTTTTCTCTTAAGAATTCCTGTGGTTTACAACTTTGTCTGAGTATAGAGAAATGGGGACTTGTGAAACAGTAGAGGCAAGTCTGAGAATAACTTTTTGTATGTTTTTAGATGTATTTAACTCCTACCATTCCTGAAAAATTCATTTCTACAAAAAGCTACAAAAAATTTATAGTATGTTCTTTCATATTTGTGTAATGCATTCTGATCATTAAGTCATGTTTAATTGACAGGTAGATTAATCTTTTCAAGTAGTTACAGGAGATCATTGGTTACCTAGTCTGGTTGCTGGCCTGGTTATAGATAGCACAGTTCCCATCCTGTGGCATTCAGTTGATGTCTGCATGGGTGTGACAGAATCCTGGAATGTGGGAGGGGATTTTTCTGTTACTTTTTTTTTTTTTAAAGAAACACCTGGTTAAAGGGAAATTGTGACTTAGGGTATCTCTCAAGTTCCAATTCTGTCTTTGTCTGACACTTACATAGGACATTCTGGTATCTTAACATGTTTTACCTCTCTGGCCTTTAGTTCCAAGAGTTAAGGATTCTAAGATCCTTTTAGTTGCTTTTAAAGTGTTTCTTTACTTTTGTTTACTTATTTGGAGTTCTGATTTGTGTCTGTTGAGGATAGGCATAACTGCCCCTGTATGTTGGAAGATATGTTTGTCTAAACTCAGTGTCATTGTCCTGAAGTTACATGTTCTGTTATAATACAGTATGCTGAGCATAGAGCATGACTACTCTGCCTTCTGACAATCCTAAAATGCAGAAACTGTCTTTTACAGAGAGGCCTATGCCATCGGGAAGAAAGAGAAACCACCCTTTTTACCAGAGGAACCCTCATCATCTTCAGAAGAAGACGATCCTATCCCAGATGAGCTCTTGTGCCTCATCTGCAAGGATATTATGACTGATGCTGTTGTCATTCCCTGCTGTGGAAACAGTTACTGTGATGAATGTAAGAGAGTGGGACCCTTTAGAGATACTTATTTCAGAATATTTGTATTTGCTGGTAAATTACAGGGTGGGGTGGTTTGGGTGGATGGTTGGTTGTTTTTAATAACGGTCTTTTGGGCCTTTGTTCATTTACTTAGTTTTTGAACTTAAGCTGGCTTTGAATCTAATATCCCCCCGACCTTTATTGTTAGTTTAAATAAGAGTCTTGGGTTTTCCTTGTGTGTGTGATTGCTTTGCCGTCATGTGTGTTTGTGCCTGGTGACCAGAGAGGCTACAAGAGGGTATTGGATACCCTGGAACTGGAGTTACAGACACAACCCCAGTCCTCTGGAAGAGTAGTAAGTGCTCTTAACCACTGAGCCGTCTTTCCAGCCCCATTTCCGTTTTTGTTTTACTTTGTTTTGTTTTTTAATGCTAATTTTTGTTAAGCCATTTCAAAGACACTAAAAGCATGTAAAATGTTTGGCACTCTTTTCTAGACTTAGCTCTATTTTTTTGTACAATATTTTCATTGCTAGCCAAATAAGGATGAGTATTTGATAATGCATTTTCTGTCTGTTTAAACATTTTTTTGAGGTCCAGGCGTGGTGGCACATGCTTTTAACTCAAACACTTGGGAGGTAGAGGCAGGTGGATAACTGTGAGTTCAAGGCCAGCCTAGATTACACAGTAAGATCTTGTCTCAATAAAACGTATTTGGGACTGGAGAGATGGCTGTTAAAAACACTGCCTGCTGTTCAGTGGACCCTGGGTTCCGTTCCCAGCACCCATGTGGCAGCTCACAGTCATCTGTAACTCAAGTTCCAGAGGATCAGACCCCCTCTTCTGGCTTCCACTAAGTTGCTTTCCTTCTTTTTGTTCTTTTGGGTTTTTTTTGTATTTTAGACAAGAGTCTCATGATTTAGCCCTGCGAGGTATAGGCTGTCTTTAATTCATTATGTGAATACCAAGTTCCTACCACACCACCTCATGCTTAACATCTTATCATACATAGGTATTAGGACAGCACTCCTGGAATCAGATGAACATACATGTCCAACTTGTCATCAGAACGATGTTTCTCCTGATGCTTTAATTGCCAACAAGTTTTTACGACAGGCTGTTAATAACTTCAAAAATGAAACTGGCTATACAAAAAGACTACGAAAACAGTTACCTCCACCGCCACCCCCAATACCACCACCAAGACCACTCATTCAGCGGAACCTGCAGCCTCTGATGAGATCTCCAATATCGAGACAGCAGGATCCTCTGATGATTCCAGTGACTTCTTCCTCAGCTCACTCAACTCCCTCTATATCTTCATTAACTTCAAATCCGTCTTCCTTGGCTCCTTCTGTGCCTGGAAATCCATCCTCTGCCCCAGCTCCAGTACCTGATATAACTGCAACAGTGTCTATATCAGTCCATTCGGAAAAGTCAGATGGCCCTTTTCGGTAAGTCTCTATCTTATTATTGAGGACAGATAAGGGCAGTGGTGCAGTTTTTCCTTGCTATAGTTAACCATTTTTGAGATAGGGTTTTTACTATGTAGCCCCACGGCTGCCCTCTAAATTCACAGAGATTTGCCTCTGGGTGCCTCCTGGTTACTAGGATTAAGGGTTGTTTTTGGTTTTTGGGTTTTTTTTTTTTTTTTCTAATTTTTAATTTTCATTTTATGTGTATGAGTGTTTTGCCTGTGTGTTTGTCTATTTCTGCAGTGGCAAAAAAGGGTGTTTAATCTCCTCGAATGTAGTTACAGATAATTTTGAGTATGTTGTATGGGTGCTGGGTCTCTAGAACAGCTAGTGTTCTTAACCACTGAGCCATTTTTCCATCCCCTAAAGTAACAACTTCTTTATTGGACCCCTGAGCTTAGTGAAATAACTAAATTGCAGCCTGGTAAGTGATGATGCACACTTTCAGTCCCAGCACTCAGGAGGCGGCGGCAGGTAGATTTCTGAGTGTGAGGCCAGCTTGGTCTACAAAGTGAGTTCCAGGACAGCCAGGGCTCCACAGAAAAACCCTGTTTTGAAAGACCAAAAACAAGAAAAATAAAAAAAGAATAAGTTGTGATGACATGTAACCTTCTGAAAGCAACCTAGGACTTTGTGGTTTACCAACACATGCAACATGGATGTCAGGTCCTGTTTCATAACGTACTGAAGGAAAATCTTAAGGGTGAAATCTTTACATATATAGGGTATTCCACTGTTCTGGTTTAGCCTTTATTTAATCAATAAAGGAAATAAGCTGGGCAGTGGTGGTGCACGCCTTTAATCCCAGCACTGGGAGGCGGAGCCAGGCGGATCTCTGTGAGTTCAAGGCCAGCCTGGTCTACACAGCAAGATCCAGAACAGGCACCAAAACTACACAGAGAACCCTGTCTCAAAAAAAAAAAAAAAAAAAAAATAAGGTAATACGGAGAATTCTCATAGAATATTGTCCTCTCATAAAGTGCCCTCTTTGACTTTCTTATTTTGAAGTCTTACATTTTTGCACTGATTTTCTATCATATGTATCATTTCTTTAGGCAATTCCTTTTTTTCTTTTCTTTCTTTTTTTTTTTTTTTAAGTGTATATGTATTTGTGGGCATGCAGGCGTGTGGCTGCCCCAGCCATGTGTAGAGATGGAAAACAGCTGTAAGGACTTGGTTCTCTAGTGCCAGCTTATAGGCTCTGAGGATCTAATTCCAGTTAGGCCTATACTGCTAAAGCATCTCACTGGCCCAGACTTTTACATTATGTATAAAGAGCGCTTTACAGCCTGTCCTTTAACTTTTTCAGAAATTGTCATTAACTCATTTTAATGCAGGATGTAGATGAGCAGTATTAGTAGTGATTGTTGTCATTTTACTCATTATCATCCACCTTGGTGACGCTTGGTTATGTTCTGTTGTTTTCTAGGGATTCGGATAATAAATTATTACCAGCTGCTGCCCTCGCATCAGAACATTCTAAGGGAGCCTCCTCAATTGCAATTACTGCTCTTATGGAGGAAAAGGTAGATTTTGCTGGCTTTAGAATTTTTTGTTTGTTTGTTTGTTTGTTTTTTGATTTTTGATTTTTGCTTTGACTTGTAAAACTTAAATACTATTCCTGTTCTTTGATTATTCCTAAAGGGTTACCAAGTGCCTGTCCTTGGAACTCCATCTTTGTTGGGACAGTCATTATTACATGGACAGTTGATCCCCACAACTGGTAAGTAACATTATTTTGATTTGGACCCTTATCCCTTTAGGAAATAATTAACAGTGAATCTCAACATTCATTCTTTTTTGTTTATAAGGTCCAGTAAGAATAAATGCTGCTCGTCCAGGTGGTGGTCGACCAGGTTGGGAACAGTAAGTACATATCAAAATAATCTTCAGATATTTGCCTTTGAATTAAAAGGTAGAGACTACAAATTAGACAGGAGATTATATGTCCAATTATTATCTGAATGAACAAATGTATTTGACACTTAAAAAACCTGGACGCTTGAGACATTGACATTCATTCGATTGAGAGTGTGTGTGTGTGTGTGTTACTGGGAATTGAACCTAGGGCTTCAGCATGCTAGGGAAGTATTCTGCTCTGGAACTTTGCCCACAGCTCATCACATTTGACTCCCCAAACTTTACTCATAGTCTCTTTTTTAAGATTTATTTCTTTATTATGTATACAGTGTTCTGTCTGCATGCCAGAAGAGGGCACCAGCTCACATTATAGATGGTTGTGGGCCACCATGTGGTTGCTGGGAATTGAACTCAGGACCTCTGGAAGAGCAGCCAGGGCTCTTAACCTCCGAGCCATCTCTCCAGCCCCTAATCATAGTCTCTTGACTGACCTTCCCCTAGTAACATATTGACTCCTTATATGTACTATGTGTAGTGAAAAATGTATGATACACAATTTAGCAAGGGCAAGCTGCACATGGAGATCATTAGCACTGCCCAGCGCTTTAAGTAAATGCTTACAGTGGAATCTCAGAGGTGCTGTGTGCACAGTAATTATCCAGTTTTGATCTATTATTGAGTCTTTGACTTCTCTTGGCTGGATTGTGCTGTGTACAGTCTGTATAAGTTTAGTAAATTTTAACTTCATAAGGTTACATGTTTTGTGGTTTAAAAAAAAACAGTAAAATAGACTTTTAGCAACATTTAATGCATTCATAATACCCTTTTTTTTTTTTTAAGATTTATTATGTATACAGTGTTCTGTCTGCATGTGTGCCTGCATGCCAGAAGAGGGCACCAGATCTCATTAAATATGTTTGTGAGCCACCATGTGGTTGCTGGGAATTGAACTCAGGACGTCTGGAAGAGCAGTCAATGCTCTTAACCTCTGAGCCATCTCTCCAGCCCCATAACACCCTTTTCTTAATTCTTTCAGTATTTTCAGGCTACCTGGTTTGTCTACAGATTTTTTAAATTGTCGTAAGTCTCAAAAAAAAAAAAAATCACATTAAGTATGCTCATAAAGTTAAAACCCATTTCAAAGTTTATTTTGTAATTCTTTTCCAAAATAGTAAAATACACACTGATAAATCCTTTTCTTCCTTAGAACATAGGGATCTTGTCAGGACCTCACATTAGTAAGTTGATCCCATATTCAAGTTTTCTAGATTTTTATTTTTCTAAAAGGTTTAGCTCTCTCCTGTTTATTTGTATGATCAAAATTGAATGTAGTAAGTAAACATCATAAGACTAATGTCTACCACACAGAGTTCCCTATTTTTTTTCCTGACTTGTTAATAGTTATTGAAATCTACAAAATGTGATTTTTCTGCCCTGACACACAAAGAATATCGATGTCTGTAGGGTGCTTTATGGGATTAAAAATTAGTAGATTTGAGCTGGAGAGATGGCTCAGTGATTAAGAGTACTTGATCTTCCAGTGGACCTGGATTCAATTCCCAGCACCCACAGCCATCTGTAACTCAGCTACAGGGGATCTAATGCCCTCTTCTCAAACTTCTAAAGCCACCAGGCATGCACCTGGTATGCAGATATGCATGTAGGAAAAATACTCATACACATAAAATTAAATGGTTTTTTAATAAGTTTATTTAATATTCTAATTTATGCAGATATTTCTGTGGGACTTATATCCTAAAGTCTTTGATCTTTTCGTTTGATGGATAAGCCATATATATATATATATATATATATATATATATATATATATATATATATGATTTTGTTTTGTTTTTGTTTTTCAAGACAGGGTTTCTCTGTGTAGCTTTGGAGCCTGTCCTGAAACTCACTTTGTAAACCAGGCTGGCCTCGAACTCACAGAAATTCACCTGCCTCTGCCTCCCGAGTGCTGAGATTAAAGGGGTGCACCACCACCACCTGGCTAACCCATATTTCTCATAGAGAAAATAGACTGATGAGAGACTAGCAGAATATATCAGTGTGTCTCTAGAACATGAAATCTAGAGACAGACACACCTGAATTGGCATCCGTTTACTGGGTACAGAACTGTGAGATGTAGGTTTCTCCTCAGCCTCCATTTTTTCATTTGTAGCACTCAAAGTATTCTACTCAGGCATGTAAAATACTTACATAGAGCCTTGCAAATTAAAGGGCCCCTTTCTAAACAGTAAGTTTGTAGAGTGCTGACGGAAGTAGAGAATATTATTTGTTTAGATCTCTTCTGGAACAACTTTTAAGAGTTCACATTAGGGAAACATTTTCAAAACAGTTAAAATAGATAATTTCAAGTATGTGTGCTGATAGGTTGTATATTATACCTAAAGAGAAATATTCAATTCTGTTTTTCTGTTTCTACACCTTGCACAGTTCCAACAAGCTTGGGTACCTGGTTTCTCCACCACAGCAAATTAGAAGAGGGGAAAGAAGTTGTTACAGGTAAGCGTGCTAACAGTCTTGGAAAATAACCCCATGGCACACTGGGTAAAGAAGTAAAATGCGGAGGTGCTGAGGAGAAGGAGACATCATTTGTTCTCCTTCTTACTCTTAGTAAGTCTTCAGCAGTTGTCCTTAAGTAATCTGGGTACTAGGGGTTAGATAGAGTTCAGTGCTGATTGCTTGCCTGACCTGTGTAAGGCCCTAGGCTCAGTCCCCAGCAGATGCAGAATAAAATCTCATTTGAAGATAACGTTTACAAAAACTGTTTTGCTACGTGTAGTGCACGCCTATAATCCTAGCATTTGGTAGGCTGAGGCAGGCAGATTGCGAGTTGGAAGCCAGCCTGGATGACAGTACAAGACCTGTCTGGGGAGGAAGGAGGAAATATAGGACAGCATAATATAGAGAAGATGAATTAGCATGATGACTTAAGTCTCCATCTCTGGTATGTATGTGAGCATACATGCTTACAGAGGCCCATGGAGGATGTCAGGTACCCTGCTCTATTATTACCTGCCTTCGTCTTTTGAGAAAAGGTAGCTCACTGAGATTGGAGCTAGACTGGTAGGAAGCAAGCCCCAGCAGTCCTCCTGTCTGCCTCTGCCAACACTGGGCTTAAACGTAGGCATGCATGACCACACATGGCTTTTTAGGTGTGGGGGCTGGGTGTTTGGGCTCAGCTCCTTGCACTTGTGCAAACGCTCTTACCCCCTCACTGAGCCATCTCTGTGGCCTTCAGGCTCTGTCCTTTGTGTTTCTTCAGTGATTACCTGGTCTGTTATCAGTACATGGAGAATACCGCTTATGAAAGTTCCCCAGCTCAGCTCCCAGATGGGAAAAAGAGTTGTGCTTCTTTCTGTCCCCGGCTTTCCTCACCTTCTCTTTTCCAAAGGAAAAGGCCAGGAGATTCGCTGAGGGTTCTTACCCCTACAGTGTTAAGAAGCTATAGGTTTTACTATGGTGGTTGTTATTTAAATCAGGGTCCAAAGACTTCCAGATCTGTTAAGACTTACTGATCGTCTAGTTCTCCGTTCAGAATTGCTAATCTTAGGATAGTTAGCTGCTGTTTTGACTAGGTTGCACTAAAAGAAGGTGATATGTATTAATTCATGGTTCTGAGCACACTTAAGTCTAAACTACTCCCAGTAGTTTAACAAAAGCACACTCAGATTCTTTGAGACAATTCAGAAACTTTAGCATTGTTACCTCTGTTTATAAGGAAAAATGTTGACATTTTCAGTTTTGATTACAAATGTTGGAATTAGTATGATTCTATTTTGTTTGGTCTTCACCCACTTTTTCCAAAAGGAAGTTACAGTGGCTTTTAATGTAAACTTTAGGTCTAGAAAGGCATTTGGGGGAGAAGTAGGTCACAGCCATGTTAACCTGTCACTTCCTTCAAAATACGTTTCCTGTCAGCTGCTAAGTGGCCTTAAAAATTAGAATCTTGGGGTGGAGAGGTAGTTTAGTGGCTAAGAACACTTGGCACTATTTCAGAGAACTCAGGATTTTGAAATACACTTGAAAGCTTTTTTTTCTGGGCAAGTTCTTGCTATGTTACCCACACTGGTCTCAGATTCAAGTGATTGTCCAGCCTCCTTAGTAGTTGGGACTGTAGACCCATATCACCATACCTGGCCTGTAGAGTTAATGTATACAAATACATCTTAATTGCATTTGTGCTAGAGTAGTTGATTCTATTTTTTTGTACTCTAGAAAATAATTAAGAACAGAAAAAGACAACCTCATTTGTCTCAGATGAATTTAATTTAAAGGTATAATACCTTGGAATTTATTTCTCCAGAAGTATAAACCGCGGGCGACACCACAGCGAAAGATCCCAGAGGACTCAAGGCCCGTCACTCCCAGCAACTCCAGTCTTTGTGCCTGTTCCTCCACCTCCTTTGTATCCGCCGCCTCCCCATACGCTTCCTCTTCCTCCAGGTGTACCTCCCCCACAGTTCTCTCCTCAGTTTCCTCCTGGCCAGCCCCCACCTGCAGGATATAGTGTCCCTCCTCCAGGGTTTCCACCAGCTCCTGCCAATATATCAACACCTTGGGTGTCATCAGGAGTGCAGAGTGCTCATTCAAACACCATCCCTACAACGCAAGCACCACCTTTGTCCAGGGAAGAGTTCTATAGAGAGCAGCGGCGGCTGAAGGAAGAGTGAGTCTTTTCATTTGAAGTTACCATACACTTTTCATTTTCTGATACAACATTAAATAGGTATTTGGGAAACATTTTCCAGTGTTTCCAGTTAGTTAAGAAAATTCACCTAAAATTTAAACCAAAGCCATACAAGCAACTTCCTCAGGGATACCTAGTTATTTATAGTTTTAAAGTAGAAAACTAATGGCAATTTCATTCATTTCATTCATGATCTAATTACATTTGTCTTGTTAGTTTTCTTAAATGGTTTTTGTTAACTTTCACTCTTTAACTTTATTTTACTAGGGAAAAGAAAAAGTCCAAGCTAGATGAGTTTACAAATGATTTTGCTAAGGAATTGATGGAATACAAAAAGATTCAAAAGGAGCGTAGGCGCTCATTTTCCAGGTTAGTGTTTTGCAAGCCTTCACCACAGAATTACAAATGGGACTTTGAATATCCAGGGATTACCTGTGGATATGAATAACACTGCACTTAGGAGATTTTTCTGATTCGGTCCAGTTTTACAGAATGGAGGAGATGTAGCTTATTCCCCAATATGTCTATTAAAATAATGTCTCAGTGTAAATTCTATTGTATAGAACTAGCATTTATGGGGACTAAATTGTCCTTGTCCCTTGAAGTTTATTTATAATATGAAATAAAGGGGAAATGTTTATGGAAGGAAAGACATAGGGAACTAGCCAGAGAGCATTCTGAGGACCTTTGCCATAAGGTTACAGCTTCTTGCTGGAACATTAACCTGTGTGATTAAAAAGCAGTGGTAGAGTACACGTCGTTGTATTGATAGAAAAAAACTGAATTATAGAAGTTCCCTGGAAGTTTGTTTTTTAGATTTACATTTAAAATGTGGTTCCTTTTAAAGCTAGACTATTGGCTAGTGTAAGATAAAAATAGACTCCTAGATTAAATAATCAGACAGGAAATTTAAATTTAATTGGCATTTGTTTAATGTTAAGAAGCTCATAAAACTTGCGGTACATTAATGCACTCCACTCTGATTGTCAAGACTTGCCTTTTGTTTTGTAACGAGTGATTTATGTACTTTATTCCATTCCAATAGAGGTCATTGTACCTCTTTAATCATCTGAGATGAAACTTGATGCAAAGAAAGATAAAACCGCGAGAAAAGAATGCTAGAATCTGTCTGTTTTTACTTTGTATATATTTCTCAACCATCAACTGTGTTTTTGTTTTTAGGTCTAAATCTCCCTATAGTGGTTCATCGTATTCAAGAAGTTCATACACTTACTCAAAGTCAAGATCTGGCTCAACACGGTCACGCTCTTATTCTCGATCCTTCAGCCGCTCACACTCTCGCTCCTATTCACGATCACCCCCATACCCCAGGAGAGGCAGAGGCAAGAGCCGTAATTACCGTTCACGGTCTAGATCTCATGGATATCACCGATCTAGGTCAAGGTCACCTCCATATAGACGTTATCATTCACGGTCAAGGTCTCCTCAAGCATTTAGGGGACAGTCTCCCACTAAACGTAATGTACCTCAAGGAGAAACAGAGCGTGAGTATTTTAATAGATACAGAGAAGTTCCACCCCCTTATGACATCAAAGCCTATTACGGGCGGAGTGTCGACTTTAGAGACCCGTTTGAGAAGGAACGCTACCGGGAGTGGGAGAGGAAGTACCGGGAGTGGTACGAGAAGTACTACAAAGGGTATGCTGTGGGGGCGCAGCCTAGACCCTCAGCTCCCAGAGACGACTTCTCTCCGGAGAGACTCTTACCTCTTAATATCAGAAACTCCCCCTTCACAAGAGGGCGCAGAGAAGACTATGCTGCTGGACAAAGTCATAGAAATAGAAATCTAGGTGGCAACTATCCAGAAAAGCTTTCAACAAGAGATAGTCACAATCAGAAAGACAACACAAAATCAAAAGAGAAGGAGAGTGAGAACATTCCGGGAGACAACAAAGGAAACAAGCATAAGAAACACAGAAAACGAAGAAAGGGGGAGGAGAGTGAGAGCTTCCTGAGCTCTGAGCTGTTAGAGACATCCAGGAAATCCAGGGAGTCATCAGGTGTTGATGACACTAAGACAGATACACTATTTGTCCTCCCAAGTAGAGACGATGCTACACCTGTTAGGGATGAACCGATGGATGCAGAATCTATCACTTTCAAATCAGTATCCGAGAAAGACAAGAGAGAAAAAGATAAGCCAAAAGTAAAAAGTGACAAGACCAAACGGAAAAGTGATGGGTCTGCTACAGCCAAGAAAGAAAATGTTTTAAAACCTTCTAAAGGACCCCAGGAAAAGGTAGATGGGGAGCGTGAAAAATCTCCTCGGTCTGAACCTCCACTTAAAAAAGCCAAAGAGGAGGCTGCCAAGACCGACTCTGTGAAACCTTCCTCGTTGTCTCAGAAGGATGACAAGGTGGCTGGGACTCCCAGAAAAGCCCACTCTAAATCTGCAAAAGAACACCAGGAGACAAAGGCAGCCAAGGAGGAGAAGGGCAAGAAGGACTGTCCCAAAGACAGCAAGTCAGAAAAGCCAGCCAGCAAGGATGAAAAGGCCAAGAAGCCGGAGAAGAGTAAACTACTTGATAGCAAGGGAGAAAAAAGGAAGAGAAAAACTGAAGAAAAGAACGTAGATAAAGATTTTGAGTCTTCGTCCATGAAAATCTCTAAAGTAGAAGGAGCTGAAATAGTGAAACCATCACCAAAGCGCAAAATGGAAGGAGATGGTGAAAAGCTAGAAAGGACCCCAGAAAAGGACAAGACTGTATCATCAACTGCCCCAGCCAAAAAAATCAAACTCAACAGAGAAACTGGGAAAAAAATTGGAAATGCAGAAAATCCATCTACTACAAAAGAACCCTCTGAAAAAATGGAGTCAATGTCTAGCAAAATCAAACAGGAAAAAGTCAAGGGCAAGGCCAAGCGGAAAGTAGCTGGGACTGAAGGCTCCAGCTCCACGCTTGTGGATTACACCAGGTATGGAGGCAAGGGGACAGGTGTCTTTTTGGGGAAATGTCCTTTGATCTTACATAGGCTTATGTTCTTGAGAGTCAGGATCATAGGAATTCTACAGACTAGCCTAGTTGCAGCATTGTGAAGGTGTGGGGAGAGGTGAACCACATTGGTTTCTATAGTTTGATCATGTGTATGATTCTTAGAGCATAATTTAATTTTTTAAGGTTAAAAAGACATCTTATTTTAAGCTAGCTTTTTAAAAATTTACTTATCAAAGTTTCATCATTAGTAAATTTCTCATTAATTAAAATATATTTATTCATTTCAGTACAAGCTCAACTGGAGGCAGTCCTGTGCGGAAATCTGAAGAAAAGACAGATACAAAGAGAACAGTCATTAAAACTATGGAGGAATATAATAATGATAATACAGCTCCTGCTGAAGATGTTATAATTATGATCCAGGTTCCTCAGTCCAAATGGGATAAAGATGACTTCGAATCTGAAGAAGAAGATGTTAAATCCACACAACCTATACAGAGTGTAGGGAAACCATCTAGTATTATAAAAAATGTTACTACTAGGCCGTCAGCTCCAGTCAAGTACACTGAGAAAGAGAGTGAGCAGTCGGAGAAACTTCAGAAGCTCACCAAGGAGGTGAGCCACGAGATGCTGCAGCACGAGGTCAGAAGCTCCAAAGGCTCTGCGTCCAGTGAGAAGGGGAGAACCAAAGACAGGGACCACTCAGGGCTAGAGAAGGAACTCCTTGACAAGAGGAAGAGTAGCACCCAGCCAGAGAAGGAGAGCACCACGGAGCGTCTGAGTGAACAGGGAAATTCTAAGAATCTGTCTCAGTCTTCCAAAGAGACCAGGACTTCAGATAAGTATGAATCTGTTCGTGGTTCCTCAGCTAAAGACTTTACTCCCGGTAGAGACAAGAAAATGGACTATGACAGCAGAGAGTATTCCAGTTCCAAGCGAAGAGATGAGAGAAGTGAGTTAGCAAGAAGGAAGGACTCTCCTCCTCGGAGTAAAGACTCTTCGTCTGGACAGAAAAGTAAGCCAAGGGAGGAGAGAGATTTGCCTAAAAAGGGGACAGAGTCCAAAAAAAGTAATTCTAGCCCCCCAAGAGACAAAAAGCCTCATGATCATAAAGCCCCCCATGATACCAAACGCTCATGTGAGGAGACAAAATCTGTAGATAAAAACTCTGGGAAGGAACGGGAGAAGCATGCTGCTGAGGCTCGAAATGGGAAGGAGTCCAGTGGTGGCAAGTTGCCATACGTACCTAACCTACCAGATCCTCCAGTTGAGAAAGAGCTGCTTGCTGGACAGATTGATAAGGGCACCACCATCAAGCCAAAACCCCAGCTGAGTCATTCCTCCCGGCTTTCCTCTGATCTAACTAGAGAGACTGACGAGGCTGCTTTTGAACCAGACTACAATGAGAGCGACAGTGAGAGTAATGTGTCTGTGAAGGAAGAGGAAGCTGTCGCCAGTGTCTCCAAGGACTTGAAAGAGAAAACCACAACAGAGAAAGCAAAGGAGAGCTTGAGTGTAGCCGCAGCCAGCCAGCCAGGTGCAGACAGGAGCCAGAGTCAGAGCAGCCCTAGTGTTAGTCCAAGTAGAAGTCACAGCCCTTCCGGTAGCCAGACCCGAAGCCACAGCAGCAGTGCCAGCTCAGCAGGAAGCCAGGACAGCAAGAAGAAGAAGAAGAAGAAGGAGAAGAAGAAGCACAAGAAACATAAAAAGCACAAGAAGCATAAGAAGCACGCGGGTGTGGACGGGGAGGCCGAGAAGAGCCAGAAACACAAACACAAGAAGAAGAAAGCCAAGAAGAGCAAGGACAAGGAGAAGGAGAAAGATGACCAAAAAGCGAAATCTGTCACTGTGTGAAGGACGGATGTGTTCATTGACTTAATTACTAAGTCATCTGTATTAAACTCTGTTATAATGTAAAGAGATTCCAGCCTTGTAAATAATGAATGGAAGACCTGTGCTGCACTTAAAGTATTTGCTGCTTGATTATTTCATTTTTACATCAGAGCTTTATAACGAACTTTTGTACAGAATTGTGAGTTGTGACCATGGAACATGAGAGCTTTTGCTAGGGCCTATTATTTTTAACCACCATTAATTAGTTGGGGTGGAGTTTACTGTACTGTGAAATTTTCACATTTGAATTTTTTTAATTGCCTGGCAAATGCTGGTATCAGTTCAAAAATATCAGCAGAATGATTTGCTGAACTCATTACAGCCCCGTTATGTCACTTTTTGATTACAATAAAAGTTTTCAGTCAACTTTTCACATGCTGAAGATGTACATTATTTAAAGAAGTAGTGTCTCATTTCCTCTCTTTCCAACATCCTTCCAGCCTGTAAATCCAACTGAATAGACAGAATTTTAAACATTGAAAATGTGCTTCAGAGGGGGCTGGGAGAAGATCTTGGTTTCCAGTAATTCTGTTAGAAGTAGAGTTTCTAGAAAGGGGTGGGGTGCTTAAATCTTAGAGATGAGGAATTGGGCCTCTTTTCTAGCCATTGGTTTTTCTTGGAATTCTGCTAACTTCCTTGAAGAAATAAATCATTTAAGCCGAGTGGTTGTGCCTGTCCTCTGCCCCACTGACAAAAGTAAGTGGTAGTGAGCCTGGCAGGGGTCTCTCCTTCACTGCTCTTCAGGATCCCCGTGATGGCACTGGACGGATTTGGGGACAGGTTAAGGATGATTTTAGAAGACATGGCATGAATAGGGCTTTTCATAATTCATGGTTAAGAAACTGCTAGTCTGTTGTCCTAAGGTGCTGTGCGGGAGCCAAGGACTTTGGTAGTAGAAGCAAAAGGAAGGTTTGTTTACTTGTACAGCAAGGTGCTTCCAGCTTGTGTTCCTTGATACATTAGCCTGGAGTATGCCATGTATATTGTACTCCTTATAATTGCTGCTTCTCAGCTTTGAGTCAGCACACTCGAATGTGATGTAAAAGGCAACATGTACCATTTCAAATTCTAAGTGATACTCCTTTTTTTCTCTCTCTGTATGTGTGTGTGTCCATGTGTCCGTCCATGGAGGCAAAAGAGGGCATTGGAGCCCTCCAACCAGCTGGAGTTGCAAGAGCAGTAGGCACTTTTCACCACTGCACCATCTTCCAGCACCTGAGACTGGTTTAAAGAGATGTAACACAAGTGTGAACATCATCCAGGCCCAAGTTCATTTTGGAGATGCTCTCTTTGAGCCCAAATAGTTTTGCTGTGATGGCTCCGCCCTGCCATGATTCCAGTCGCACAGCTGCCCACTTATGCTTGCTGTCAGGAGCAGGGTGTCCTGACCACTCCAGCCCACTTCTGCTCTGAGACAATCCAATAGATTATATACTCTTAATTCCTGCTGATCAGATCTGTAACTCTAGATCCCATTTCCCACATCCACTGAAGATTTGGTACACAGAACTATCCAATCTTGCTCACATTGGGCTCATTTGTTTTGTTTTGTTTTTGTTTTTGTTATTTTTCAAGACAGGGTTTCTCTGCGCCTTTCCTGGATCTCACTCTGTAGACCAGGCTGGCCTGGAACTCACAAAGATCCGCCTGTTGGGCTCATTCTTTAAGCTTAGCTGACCTTCTCTTTAGTTGCAGCTCACTCCTGTGACAGTTTCCTGGCTACTGATCACCTGAAGGCGGTGTTGCTTTGCAATAAAGAGCAGTGTCCCAGTGTCTTCTGTTGGTGTTTGAACTCCTTAGTCTTTTCCATTATTTTCTTGTGGCCTGTATTTTTTCATATGCCAGCATCCATAGAACCTGTGCCTGCCCTCATGGCCATATAACCCGCAAACTGCTGGTACACTCAATGTTTAACAGAACTGAAAGCCTTAAATGAACTTAGAAACACTCAGAGGTGGAGACGTGGCGTAGTGGGTTAGATTCTTCCACAGCCTGAGGACTTGAGTTTGAATCCCTAGAACCCAAGTAAAGCCAGATGTCCCATGTGCATCTGTAATTCCAGTGCTCCTGCAATGAGATGGAAGGTAGAGGTTATGCCCGGAAGCTTGTGTCACTATGCAGCGGACAACAGACACTGACTCAAGGTGTAAGGGAGGGTCCAACCCCAGGGTTGGCCTTTGACCTCCACATCAGTGATGGAGATTTTATTTTGTCTGTGAATGTAGAGGTGTAGAGATTGGAGGACAACTCGAAATATCAGCCAATAAAAAGGTTTTGATTTTGTTTTTTTAATTACTATTTTCTAGGCACTGCCAGGTACTTTTACTTTAACCATTAAAAATACCTCTGGCCATTCACAGTACATGTGATTTTTCCCCCCAACCTTTGCTATTCATACTAGTACCTGACTGGTCCCAACTTGCACTTTGCTATGAGGAGGAATCAGACAACAGGAAGACTCCATTTTGTTTTGCTGGTCCCCAAAAAGGCCATGTTAACTTGCCTTGCCTTTTTTAAAATATTGTTTGTGTGGCTTTATGCATGTGAGTGCAGTACCCACAAAAGCCAGAAGAGGGTGCCAGATCCCTCTGGAGCTGGACTTAGGTGGTTTTGTGATCTGCCCCAAGTGGGTGCTGAGAACCAAATTCAGGACTCTGTTGAGCCATCTCTCCTACCCTGTGGGATTTTTTGTTTGTCTTTTCCAATCTTACTATGTTACCTTGAACTCTCATTTTGTGGGTCTGTTTTGTTGGTGTTTGGTTTTAGTTTGTTTGTTTCGTACTAAGGATTGAACGTACTAAGGTAAGCAAATGTTCTGCCAGTGATCTATAGCTTTAGCCATCAGACTGCCCTTGAACTTGTAGTAATCCTGCCTCTGCCTTTTGAGTACTGGGATTAAAGGCACGTACCTGCACCTGGTCCCAGTTTCCCAGTTTGTGTGTGTGTGTGTAAGAACTAAAATCCTAGCTTTATGAAATATATTGGACAATGTTGTTCAGTGTGGTCACTGTATTGTGTGACAGCACACCAGATGCTCCTGCCAAACTATAACTTCATAGCCACCATCATTGCCATAGCCGCCTCAGCCTCTGCTGAACACCATCACACTACACTTCATCTGCAAAATCAACTTTTTAATGTTATTTCTTTTTTTTTTTTTCTTTTTTTTTTTTTTTTTGGTTTGAGACAAGGTCTTATAATCTAGCCCAGGAAGGCCTGGCTGGCCTCAAACTCCTGCATCAGCTTCCCAAGTGCTGGAACTGCAGGTGTGAGCTGATAGATCAGATCAACCTTTATATCCACATAGGGATGGGGCTATGGGCAGAACCCACAGGATAAAAGAGAACAAACTCAAGGAAGTTGTCCTCTCACCCCACATGTGCACCCTCTGCTCATGCATGTTCACTCATGTGCACACAGAGAAGCTGTAATCAAAATTGTAAACAATGTTTAAGGACACCCATAAATTACAAATGCCAGGTTCTCATTCTTTTAGGACTGAAAAGTAGTCTACTGTGTATAGTACTTTATTTGATGAGCAGTTGATGGACACAGACTTTTGTGGGGGGGTAGGGGGTTGGGTTTTTGTTTTTTTGCTATTGTGAATAGTGTTGAAATGAAGAGGAAGTAGAGGATATTTTTTTATTTTTATAAATTGATTTCATTTTCTTTGGATATATATACCAAATGGGTTTTGTTGGATCATAGGGGCGAGTGTGTTTTTTTTTGTTTTTTGTTTTTTGTTTTTTTTTTTTTTTTGAGACAGGGTTTCTCTGTAGCTTTGCGCCTTTCCTGGGACTCACTTGGTAGTCCAGGCTGGCCTCGAACTCACAGAGATCCGCATGGCTCTGCCTCCCGAGTGCTGGGATTAAAGGCGTGCGCCACCACCGCCCGGCCGCGAGTTCGTTAAGAAGGTGGTCTCAGTATGTAGCCCAGGCTGGCTATCATTCACTACTTCTGAAGAGCCCCCACTCCTGCCTCCTGAGTGCTCATGTTACTGGTGGTGTCACTACATCTGGCTAATTTTGTGATGGAGTTGCCACACTGCCTGGCCTGGACCTGCACTCCTTGGCTCAAGGTATCTTCCCACCTCCAACCCCCAACCCATTTTTTCTGCCTCTGAATAGTGAGTAATTCTAGGTGCAAAGCACTGGCCATTTCTAGTCTTTTGAGAAACCTCCATATTGTTTTCCGTAATTGGCTGTGCAAACTTATTTCCTGCCAACAATGTATAAAGATTGTGTTGTTCACTGGTTCACATCCTTACCAGCAAATGGCCCACTGGTTTTAAAATGTATGATGGTGCTTCTAGAGAGATGGCTTAAGTAAAATATGAGGCCCTGAGTTCAGATCCACAGAACCCAAGAAAAACCAGACACAGGACCACATTTCTGCAACTAAAGCACTTCTATGATGAGATGCAAAACAGAGACAAGAAGGTCCCCAGCAGCTCCCAGGCTGGGCTCTCCTGACTTGCAGAGAGGTGAACAGCAAGTGACCCTAACATACTCGAGGTGGAAGTGGGGGTTCTGACAAGATTGTCATCTGAGCTCCATGTGTACATACCCACATTTACACATGAAAAAGTATACACCAAAAACATGGAGCTGCTGTGTGAATGATAACACGGAGCACTAAATACAGGAGAATTGAGATGAACAGGACTGCTAACGATTTCAAGTGAATTCCTCCAGTCATGCACAGTATAAGCAGTTTATCAAAGCTGTTGATTCTTTTATTGAGACTCTGCCTCAGGTACCCCAGGATTGCCTCTGGCTCAGTGTGGAGCCCAAGAGGAACCTTGTACTTCCAATCCTGGCTCAGCTTCCTAAGTCCTGCAGTTAGGAACACGCACCACCTGGACTGGTCTATATGGTGCTGGACATCAAACTTGGGGCTTCAGGCTAGGCAAGCAGTCTGCCTTCCAAGCCGCATTACCATTCTTCCAAACTGCCTCTTAGTTACCAGCCTTCGGCATCATTTTAGCAGCATGTTAATGATTTCCTAAAAAGTAATTGTTAATTTCTCTTTTTGCGGGGGTTGTGGGGGTGAAGGGGTGATTTCAAGACAGGGTTTCTCTGTGTAGCCCTGGATGTCCTGGAACTCACTCTGTAGACCAGGCTGGTCTCAAACTCACAGAGATCCTCCTGCCTCTGCCTCCTGAGTGTTGGGATTAAAGGAGCATTCCACCAGTGCCCAGCTGGTGGAACACTTTACCTTTTTAAAAAACTTAATGCAGCTACACAGATGCCACATGCTTGTCATCCCAGAATGCTATGGCAGTGTAGGAGGAGTGCCACAAGTTCAAGGCCAGCCAGGGCTACAAGAGTGAAACCCTGGGTTTTCCATTAAACATTAATGGAAGGTAAACAATGATCTCATTAAAAACAACATGAATCTTGCTTTTCCTTTGAAATGTGGCTTTTTCGTAGTTTGCTTGAATTTTTGCTTTTCCCTTAAAATGTGATTTTTGTTTTAGTAATTTTCTTGAAGTTGCCATAGCCAAGGATGAATCTTTTTCATTTAAGATTTTATTTTAAAGTTTTAGTGATTTTTTTTTAATTCTAATATGAGACTAGGCATACAGTTAGGATTCAGAATAAAATACTCTTTTCTATAAACCTTAGTAAAATTTGTTAATTGTCTACATGTGTTATCCAAGGTTTAATAACATATAAAGCTAGTAGATTGTTTTTCATTTCTGAAAAACAAATGTAAGAAAAGTTACCAGGGAAGGGGTGATGCAGTAAAGAACCAGGAAGGAGGCTGGGATGGGGAGAAGAGAGGAAGGGTGCCTCACACTGGCAGCTCCTCAGGCAGCCCTCCACCCTTGGGAGGCATTGTGTACTCTGCACCTACAGCCTGGAGCAACAGAGGAAGGCATGGAGCAATTGAGGGATGTTCTTTTCTGGCTTACTGAGACAGGGTCTTGCTATGTAGTCTCACCAGGCTTTGAACCCACTCCAGGCAGGCTTCCTGCCTCAGCTTTGTGCAGCCTGTCAGGGCAGTTGTCTATCAACACCCCCGGCTGCAACAGTCTCTTTAAAATCACTTCTAAGGGCTGGGGAGATTGTTCAGTGGTTAACGTGTTTGCCACACACCTGTAAAAGAATCCATGTAAATCCAGGTAGGTGAGGTGGCTAGCCTGTCATTCCAGGCCCAGAAGGCAGATCCCCAGAGCAAGCTGACTATCAAGACTAGGCATATCTTCAAGCTCTAGGTTTGCCTGAGAGACCCAGTCAAAAATCCCTGACATTTCCTTGGGCCTCCATAGACCATACACATGTGTTGCAAACATAACCCCCACATATGAGCTCACACACAGGCCAAAAAAAAACATACTATATAGCACATGTGAAAATGAAAAAAAAAAGTTGTAAAATCACATTTAATATGATGAAAATTTCACAAGGAAAGCAGGAGGCATGGGCTGTAGTGGTTGTGGCTCCAGGGAAGATTCAGTCTGGGAAGGAAGCTGGGTCACAGGTTTCATCCCACGGCTGTAGAGAGCTAGGCCATATAGCTTTCCCAGCACTGGGGTACTGGCACACCAGAACTGACGGACAGGTTGTCGGAACTGGTAGAAAGCCGGACATTGGGCTAAATGTGAAACCATCAACTGTAACGCTCTGTTGTGTTGGGCATCAGCATAAGCAAGTGTATAAAAAGCAAAGGTTTTTCTTTCAATGCACTTTGAAAAAAAAATTCACATCTTCAAATTTCAAATATTTTTTATCCCGATTTTCATGACATGACCCTTGGTGTTGGTCAGTGTTCCCATTTCCAGGATCATTTCATTTTTACTAGTTCAAGTATCTTTTCAAACCTGCTAGTCAACTGGATACCTACCTAGGCTCTTCATATCTATCTAGCTGTGATTAAAAAAAAAAAAAAAAAAAAAAAAAAAAAAAAAAAAAAAAAACATAAGGGACTTCATTTCCCTCTGTCTTTTTCTGTCTCAGGTATCCCAGGCTGGCCTCAAACAGGTTAGGTAGTCCAGGATAACCACAAACTCCTGGTCTTCCTACCTCCACCTATCAAGTGCTAGGATTACAGACCTGCAGCACCCCGATTATACAGTCCAGGGGATGGAACCCAGGGCTTCCTGCATGCCGGACAAGCAAACTGCATATCCCCCACCCCACCCCACCCCCGCTCATCCCTAATAATATTTTTGATGCTTGTAGTGCAAGATGCAGTTTCTTTGGTTTGCTCCTTTTTTTTTTTTTTTTTGCCATTTTTTTTCTCCTTCCGGTCTTCGAATTATGGGAGCATCCCAATTCTCGCAAATGTTCTAGCAATTCTCCCTTCCTTCCCAGAGCACATAAGATCTTTTTGTGTGCATACCCCCCACCGCTGTGCACCGAAGCCATTCAACTTTTAAACTGAAGTTGGTCCTTAAGGCACTTTCCTCAACAGAGAGACAGAGAGACGCGTCTCCTGAGACGAAGTATGCCATTAGAGGGCAGAAGCAGCCGCAGACAGTGCTTCCAAAGAGCAACTTTTCCTCTGTCTACAGCTTGTTAAAATTACAGCCCAAGCTATACAGAAGTGCAAAAAGCCATTTGATTTGTAAATGTCACTGACAGCAAAACAAAAATGCCAGTAAAAGCTGCATTATCGCCGGGCGGTGGTGGCGCACGCCACCTGGGAGGCAGAGACGGGCAGATCCCTGGGAGTTCAAGGTTGGCCTGGTTACATGGAGAAACCCTGTCTTGAAAAAAAAAAAAAAAAAAGTTGCACTATCTTCATAATTCGGATTTGCAAAGGCCCAAACCAACACATTGCAGCACCTCTCCCCAATCCTATTCAAGTAAAATTTTACCACTAGCTTAAATCAGAATGGGCTTATACAGTGTTTGTGTGTAAAATGTCTGAAGTTGAGAGCCAGTGAGATGGCTTAGCGTCATCGAGCTTGCCTCAAAAGCCTGATGACCTGAATTCAATCCCTGGAACTCACACAAAGGTAGGGGACAGAATAGACTCCACAGAATTGTCACCTGACCTTCCCATATGTGACCTGGCATTCATGCAGTCCCGCCCCTCCCCCCACACACATTATAAACACTACAATAATCAAGACAATATAAAACATCTCAAGCCCAGTGGCGGTGGCACACGCCTTTAGTCCCAGCACTAAGGAGGCAGAGGCAGGCGGATCTCTGTGAGTTTGAGGCTAGCCTGGTCTACAGCGTGAGATCCAGCACAGGCAACAAAACTACACAGAGAAACCCTGTCTTGAAAAAACCAAAAAAGAAAATAAAATAATTTAAAAATTTTTTTAAAAAAACACCTCAAAACTGCGTCATTTGCTATAATAAGGTTCCTCATAAAATTTTATTTTTCCTGGAATTAATAAAATCTCTCATTTTAGAAAATGGTTTGTAATAGATCCCAGAAATATGGCTTCCGTACATTAAAATGAACCAAGGCTTTCATCTGTCTTACTTTTCTCTTCCCAGTTGGGTTGGTTATTCCTGCTAGAGCCTTTTCCTTCCTGTTGAGCAAAAACAGGCTGTCTCACAGGCTACCATCCTGCCAGCTCCTGGGAATTCACCCTAGCCCCCTGAACCTTCTCATCAAATTATCTTTTTTTTTTTTTTTTTTTTTTTTTGCTTTTTTTAAAATTGAAAATAGATTTTTTTTTCCCCCTGAGACAGGGTTTCTCTGTGTAGCTTTGCGCCTTTCCTGGAACTCACTTGGTAGCCCAGGCTGGCCTCGAATTCATAGAGATCCACCTGCCTCTGCCTCCCGAGTGCTGGGATTAAAGGCGTGCGCCACCACTGCCCGGCAACTAATCCATTTCTATACAGGAATGTTTGTGCCACTTCCTTTTATTCTAAGTTCATTTGTTTTTACATTTTATTTGTGTGCAATGTGCGTGCGTGCATGCGTGCGTGCGTGCGTGTGTGCGTGGTGTGTACAGGCACATTCATGGGTCTAGGGTGGAGAGGGAAACCTGTGGACAGCTTCCACCACGTGGGTCTCAGGGATCAAACTCCTATCATTAAGCTTGGCGGCAAGCACTTTTTCCTGCCAACCATACTCTTTGTTTCTGAGTTGTATAAAGCATCTGACGTCTTGATCTCCAAGGGGAATTTGATCATCATCATGATGCTAGAGCTGAGCCAGTGGAATGTCATCATCAACTGGTCCATTTTCATGATGATGCTGTTGGGGGATCAGCTCTTTCTGCAGAGGATGGAGAGCAGGGCCTTTGAGGTGTATGAACATCCTCTGTCCTTCTGTGTTAGTTCACTCTATTAATGTCTTCAATTCTCATGACATTTACCTTCTAAACACTAGGTCATTGGTTTTGCCATCCCCCACCCCACTTTTTTTTTTTTTTTTTTTTAAAGACAAGTTCTTACTATGTAGCTCTGGCTGTACTGGAACTCACCTTGTAAACCAGGCTGGCTTCAAACTCACACAGCTCTACCTGCCTCTGCCTCCTGAGTGCTGGGTTAAGGCATGGCCACCATACCCCACTGCTCTTGCTTTGTTTTTAGCCTTGGAGTCTTTCTTTTGAATTTTGCTGTCTTGGCGTTTTTTTTTTTTTTGTTTGTTTGTTTGTTTGTTTGTTTGGGACTTGCTATGAGGAACACATTCCTGACTTCCGTCCTTAGTCTGTCCTTCACACCTACCTTTGTGTGCACTCACAGCTGCTCCCACTCCAGGTGAAGTCATCTTCTAAGTGGGTTTGTAAAGTTCAAGGCCTGCCTTGCCGGTTTGCACGGGAGCCTTTTCTATCTGGAAAGCCATGTCTTTTGTCTCTAAAAAAAAAACATGATTTGTGGATAATATTTTCCATTTGTTTTTGTATATTTTTTTCTTGGACTGATTACTTAGATTTTTAATTCCCTGGACTGAACTTTTAATATTCTCATCCTTTTCTCTTAATTTCATCTTTTTAAAAAATCTGTTTAGTGTGTGTGTGTGTGTGTGTGTGTGTCACAATGCATGTGTGTGTGTGTGTATCACAATGCATGTGTGTGTGTGTGTGTGTGTGTGTGTGTGTCACAATGCATGTGTGGTCAAAGGACTATTTGCAGGAGTCAGTTCTCTCGTTCCATCATGTAGGTCCCGGGGATCTAACTCAGGCATCAGGTTTGGGCTCAAGTACTGAGCCCCCTCACCTGTTAGGAAGTTTCCTCAACGTTTTCGAACTTTTATTTCTGCCGACAGAGTATAATTTCATAGGATCCTATTGCTTAGTTTTCTGCCCTGTTCTTTTTCATGGCTGTGACAGGATGTGTGGAGATTTTTTGTTTGTTTGTTTTTTGAAACAGGGTTTCTCTATGTAGCTTTGCGCCTTTCCCGGGACTCACTTTGGAGACCAGGCTGGCCTTGAACTCACAGAGATCCACCTGCCTCTGCCTGCCGAGTGCTGGGATTAAAGGCGTGCGCCACCACTGCCCAGCAATATGGTATGTTTTTAAAAGGTTTTCTTAGCTCTTTGCATTAGAAGTATGTGGGTGTGGGTTGGCCAAGTGGGTTCTGTTGTAGGGCTGCCCAATGGATCATGTCGTTGGAGGTTTTCCGGACATTTTTCTTGCGCACAGCAGAGTCTGCTCCACCTGTTACAAAGCTACATATTAGGAATTTGGGGAGCCAAATGGGCTTTATTTGTAGACTTGAACTTCACTACAGAACCCCTGCTCTGCTGTGCAGAGTCCCCAAGTCCACAGTCCTTCTGTTCAGTGAGACCCAAAAGGGGACCTCATACTGAAATCATTGGAGAAGTTTACAAAATACTGAAGACTGGGTGGGTGCTGCCTCCAGAGTTTTCAATTTCATAATACATCTGTGATATCTTCTACACATTGGGATTTTACAACCTTCCCCAACAGAGTCCATTGTGCAGCCAAGATCAAAGCCACAGCTCTGGTTGAACCCCCCAGAGTTTGCCTCTGAGCTGGTGCCAGGCAAGCTCCTTTGCATTCTGATCGTCTTTCTCGCTTGCAGAGTTACCTCCTACCAGTTAGTGGTCAGTGTCTGCACTGGATTTTCCCAGGTTCTGGGAGAGAGAGGGGCACACAGACTGCAAAGTCACCTGAAGGCCTTATTCAGAAGCAAAGCAATGGTATAGATCAGATATCCTGTCAAGAGTACAACAGACCAGATAAGTGATAGAGTACTCAAGGGCCCTAGGTTATTGCCTAGAATTTCTGTTATAGGGTTTTAAGAGAAGGAGAGCCTGGTTGCTAAGGGATGTAATTTGGGTGGTTCTCTATTTTGATTGACAAGCTTGGATTATGTAAGCCTTTTCTCACTGTTCTGTCCCTTTCCATGATGCATATGATTTTGATCATATACATGCCAATTTTGCATAGCTATAAGATGGTCAAGGAATTCTCCCTTAGAGTTCCCTCAGAGGACACAGTTCTGCATTATTGGCACACAACCAAATCCAGTCTAGGCTACATTGGTCCCTACCTTCCAGGCCTAGATGAGCTCTAGAAGGAATGTGAATAGGAAGCAAACTGGAGAAACCAAAGGGCAGTTTAGAGGTCAGCTTGCAGCAGCTGGCCTCCAGTGCAGTCAGCAGCAGATGGAGGGCCAGGGCAGGACAGGGGAGTTCTGGACCGCAGGGTCTGGTCCAGCATCCCCAGTACACAGTGGTGTTCTTCCAGGTTAGCAGTCATCTTTTCTCATTTGGCTACCACTCTGTCAGCCAATTCCAAACTGGTCTCTGACTTCAAATCTTTATTTCTTTCTCATGTTTGTTGTCTTTTTTAAAAGACACATTTACCTTATGTGTTTTACATATGTGTACACCAAGTTCAAGGTGCCTGAAGAACCAGAAGAGGGCGTCAGATACCCTGGAACTGGATGATTGTGAGCTACTGTGTGGGAACTGAGAATTGAACCCAGTCCTCTGTAAGGACAGCCAGTGCTCTTAATGGCCGAGCCAGGTCTCCAGCTCCTTTGTCTCCTTTTAAAGACTTTTCCTCAGCAGTTCAGACATTTCAGGTTCAGCTCCATCAGTGTAGTGGTTTGAAAGAAAATGGCCCCCATTGGGAATGGCACTATTAGGAGGTGTGGCCTTGTTGGAAGAAGTGTGTCACTGTGTGTGTGTGGGGGGGGCAGGCTTTGGAATCTTCTATGCTCAAGCTAGGCCCAGTGACACAGTTGCTTCTGCTGCCTGTGGATCAAGATATAGAACTCTCAGTTCCTTCTCTAGCACCATGTCTGCTTGCACACCACCTTCTCTCTCTATGATGACAATGCACAAAACCTCTGAAACTGTAAGCCAGCCCCACTTAAATATTTTCTTTATAGAGTTGCTGTGGTCATGATGTCTCTTCACAGCAACAGAAACCCTAATTAAGACAATCAGTGTTGTTGGGAGTTTTTGCTCTTTTTTAGGAGGTCCACCACCCAGCTCCCAAATAAATCATACACAGAGGCTTATTCTTAATTATCAATGCCAGGCCTTAGCTTGGCTTAGTTTCTTGCCAGCTTTCCTTAACTTATTCCGACTACCTTTTGCCTCTGGGCTTTTCTCTAAATTCTATAAATCTTACTCTTTCTCTGTGGCTCACTGTGTAGCTGGGTGGCTGGCCCCTGGAGTCCTCCTCCTTCTCTGGCTCCTAGATCTTCATTCCCCCTCCCAGTTTTCTCCTTCTATACATTCTCTCTGCCTGCCAGCCCCGCCTATCCTTTCTCCTGCCTTGCTATTGGCCAGTTCTTTATCAGACCATCAGGTGTTTTACACAGGCACAGTAACACAGCTTCACAGAGTTAAACAAAAGTAACGCACCTTAAAATATTCTACTACAAATCAGTCTGATGTGCTCATCTATCTCCTGACCATGGGTCTCTGCCGGCTCAGCTCACTTCTCTGGGCATTGCAAATCTCCCCCAATAACACCAGCTTACAAGCCACCTCTTCACATGACCTCTCTACTTAGCTTCTTCCCAGCTCCCCTTCACCATTCAGATTCTGGTTGTCAATCACCTCCACTCATCTCACTCTCATCTGCACCTTGTTCTGCATCTTCTGGCTTCTTCAGCTGGCACCAGGCACCTAAAACACAGCCCTGCTAGTGGATAAAGTGGTATCTCCTAGTTTTGATTTGTGTCTTCCTAACGAATGAAGACCAAAACCATATTTCCCGTGCTTATTGCCTATTTGAAGGAAATGTCTCTTTAATGTTCTGTCATTTTTGTTTGGTTTCTTGAGGAGGAAGCATTGTTTATTTGATTGGTATTTTTGTTTTTGTTTCTGAGACAGGATTTCTTCTTATACTCTATGCTGGTCTGAATTTGCCACAGAGCCTAGATTAGCCTTGATCTTATAGATGTTGTGGAATATTCCTTTACATTGTGTGAAGATATGCCACTGTGATTGCTTTAATAAAAATTTAAATGGCCAGTAGCTAGGCATGATTTTGGGAGCAGAGAGAATGCTGGGAAGAAGAAGGCAGAGTTGCCAGGCAGGCAAAGAGTACACAGAGCAAGCAGCATGGGCAATACAAAGTAAAGGTAACCGAGCAATGTAGGTAAAGTTTTCCTGCCTGGCCCACAGTCAGGACAAACCTCTCTCACCTGCCAACCCCACAGCCCCTCAGACCCGACCAAGTAAACACAGAGACTTATATTGCTTACAAACTGTATGGCCGTGGCAGGCTTCTTGCTAACTGTTCTTATAGCTTAAATTAATCCATTTCTATAAATCTATACCTTGCCACGTGGCTCGTGGCTTACCGGCATCTTCACATGCTGTTTGTCATCGTGGCGGCTGGCAGTGTCTCCCTCACTCAGCCTTCCACTTCCCAGCTTTATTCTCCTCCTTGTCCCGCCTACACTTCCTGCCTAGCCAATGGCCAATCAGTGTTTTATTTATTGACTAATTAGCAACACACTTGACATACAGACCATCCCACAGCAGAGCAACATAAAAGAACGTAGATCAGAAGATATGAGTTAATTTAAGTTATTAAGAGCTAGTTAGAAACAAGCCTAAGCTATTGGCCAAGCTTCCATAATTAAGTAAGAAGTCTCTGTGTTGTGATTTGGGAGCTGGCTGGTGGGACAGAGAAAGACTTCAACATGTGGCAATCCTCCTGACTCAGCCATCATGCTCACTTTTATTTGTTGGTTTTATTTTTCGGTGAAGTTTCATTGGGTTGTTTCAATTGGGTTTGAACTCTTGACCCAAAGTGTCCTGCTTCAGCCTCTGAGTACCTGGAATCACAGGCACTTGGCATTGCACTAAGCTTCTTCCCAGTTTTATTGGACTTTATGTTATTTGACCTGTATCCACATAGTAAGGATGAAAGCCTGCTTTCACATACTTGGTTTACAAATATTTTCGCCATTCTCTGGCTCGCTTTCCCGTGTGTTATCTTTCAACACACAAAAGTTTTTAATTTGGATGGTGTCCAATATATTTATTGTCTTTCTGATCACTTATGCTTTGGGTGTCATACATTACACTCCATTGACTGAGCCAAGATCATGAAGTTCTACTCTACATTTTCTGACAAAAACACCCAACACATAGCTTGCCCATCCAAGTCCATAATGCATTTTGGATTATTTTTTTCACAGCTATGAAATGGGGGTCAAATTTAAAAGGTTAGTTTTAGATTTATTTATTATATCTGTATGGGTATTTTGCCTACATGTATGTGTAGGTGTCAGCAGAGGTCAGAAGAGGGTGTCTGATCCCCTGGGACTGGAGTTGCATAGAGTTGTGAGTTGTCATTTGGATGAAGGGAACTGAACTCGGGTCCTCTGGAAGAGCAGCAAATACTATTAACTGCTGAGCCATGTCTCCAGCCCTGTTCAAATTTTTTTTTTTGCTTGGGGATGTTTCATGTCCCTGAACCACCTACTGAAGAATTAATATTGCCCTGCTGAAGCTTGGCACCTTTTCCAAAATTTCCTGATAATTGAAGTAAAGATGTATGTCTGTATTCTCAATTTTATTCCACTGTTTCACATAGGTAGACATAAATAATATGTATATATGTTCACATATATTTACCTATATACCAGTACCACTGTATCTTTATGGGATGTTTTGAAATTAGGAAGTTTGAATTCTCCAACCTTGTTCTTAAATTTTTAAAAGATTTATCTATTTTTAAAAATGTTTTATGTGTATGGTTTGCCTGCATGTATGAGTATCACATGTATGCAGTGCCTGAGGAGGCCAGAAGAGGGTGACATGTCCTCTGGAATAGGAGTTACAGATGGTTGTGAGCCATTATGTAGGAACAAGGAACTAAATCTAGGTCTTCTGCAAGAGAAGCCAGTGTTCCTACTACTAAGCCATCTCTCCAGCCAGTGTTCTAAAAAATTTTAAAGATTGTTTTGATTATTCTCAGTCCCTTCTGTAGCTAGAGCTTTCCTGCCTGGCCCACGGTCAGGACAAATCTCTCTCACCCGCCAGTCCCACAGCTGCTCAGACTCAACCAAGTAAACACACAGAGACTTATATTGCTTACAAACTGTATGAACGTGGCAGGCTTCTTTTTTTTTTTTTTTTGGTTTTTCGAGACAGGGTTTCTCTGTGTAGCTTTGCGCCTTTTCCTGGAACTCACTTGGTAGCCCAGGCTGGCCTCGAACTCACAGAGATCCGCCTGGCTCTGCCTCCTGAGTGCTGGGATTAAAGGCGTGCGCCACCACCGCCCGGCTTAGTTCTTATATCTTAAATTAACCCATTTCTATTAATCTATAAGTTGCCATGTGGCTCGTGGCTTACCCAGTACCTTAGATCTTCCTTGTCATGGCAGTGGCTGGCAGTGTTTCTCTGACTCAGCCTTCCACTTCCCAGAATTCTCCTCCCTCCTTGTCCTGCCTATACTTCCTGCCTGGCTGCTGGCCAATCAGTGTTTTATTTATTAACCAATCAGAGCAACACATTTAGCATACAGAACATCCCACAGCACCCTTCCATTTCCATAAAATTATAGGCTCATCTTGTCTATTTCTAAAATACTAATGGCTGAGATTTTTCTTTTGATGCTGTTATAAATTGAGTGGCTTTTAAAGTTTCATTTTACTTTTAGTTTTAAAAAATTACGTGTGTGTGTGTGTGTGTGTGTGTGTGTGTGTGTGTGTGTCTGTATGTCTGTGTGTGTGTCTGTGTCTGTGCCTGTGTCTGTCTGTGTGTGCATGTGCATGTGTGCGCCCATACCATGGTGAATCAAAGAACAATTTTCAGAAGTCAGTTCTCGCTTTCTACCATGTGGGTCCCAGGGATCCAGCTCAGATAGTCACCCTAGGCAATAGATCCTTTTTCTGACTGGCCATCTCTCTGTCAACATCCCTGAACAGTGCAGGATTTTTACTTATAAAAATGCTTCTTTAGGCCTGGAGAGATGGCTCAGAGGTTAAGAGCACTGCTTGCTCTTCCAAAGGTCCTGAGTTCAATTCCCAGCAACCACATGGTGGCTCACAGCCATCTGTAATGAGATCTGGTGCCCTCTTCTGGCCTGCAGGGATACGTGCAGACAGAATACTGTATACATAATAAATAAATAAATCTTTTTAAAAAAAATGCTTCTTTAAGGTTAAAGGGCTGTGTCAGCAGTTTTGGGGACCTGGGTTCAACTCCCGGCACACATATGGTGGCTCACACCCCTCTGCGACTCCAGTCATAAGGGATATGACAGCCTTTTCTGGCCCTGAAGGCACCAAGTGCACACGTGGGGCACAGATATACATGCAGACAAAATGCTCATACACATAAAAATAACATTTTAGAAAAATAATACAAATAATACTTCTTTCTACTCCTCACAAGGATTTGTATTATGGGAGGATGTTGGGTTCAATCAAATGCTTTTCCTGCAGCTTTTGACATGGTCATGAGGGTTTTATCCTTATTTTGTTAAGAGAGTATTGTATTCATTTGCTTTCTTATGTTAAGCTAACTCTACATTTCTGGGCTAAATCTCACTTGTGTATAATTCTTTTCTATGTATTACTGAATTCAGTTTGCTGGTATTTTCCCTTCCATAGAGATACTGGTTTCTGGTTTTCTGTACTGCTGTTATCTGGTTTTGGTATCAGGCTCATGCTGTTCTCATAAAAAGAGTTTCAAAGTGTTTGATGATTCTTTTTGAGTTAATGTTTATGCATAATGCAATGTCCTGATCAGAGTTCTCCTTCGGCATAAGTAAATGAGTTGTGTTTAAAGGTCTCTACTGTATCCACTGGGGTACTCCTTCTGTTGTTGACCATCGGGTCTCTCTGTGAACTCTCTGGTCCCCTTATTTTTCATGTCTCTGCATTATCACTGTGACATATTGATGCTTTTACCCTCCAAAGTTAGTTTTATTGAAAGTTTTATCCTTATTTTCCACATCCTATGACTTTTAGAATTGATGTCTCAATATTTTGACTGCAATCATCTGTGTAACACAAGATTTTTCATATTAGTCATTTTTAGATTGCCTGTCACAGTGGTTTTATGAACATTCACTCTGGAGGAGGAGAGATGGCTCAGTGGTTAAGAGAGCTTGCAGCTCTTCCAGAGGACCTGAGTTCAGTTCCCACCACCCATGTCTGCCAACTCACAACCACCTACCTGTACCTCCAGTTCCAGGACTCTCTCTTCTGGCCTCTGAGGGAACTGCACACACATGGCACACACACACACACACACACACACACACACACACACACACACACACACATACACGTGGGAACATATACACAAATAAAAGTATATCTTGAAAAAACATTCACACTGATATACAAGCATAGACAAAATCGACCTTCAGAACTTCCTCATTCCAAGTGAAACTCTTTTCCCCACTAAAGAACTGTTTCCCCCTCCTCCAAGCCCCTGGAAATCATCATTTAGTTACTTCATGTAAGTAGGAGCTTTTACAATGTTTGTCTCCTTATAAGAGAGCAAGCTGAGCTAGCAGGTTTTCACGCCGACATCTGACTCCAGAGTCTTTGTTAGTAAATAGAATGATAGAGATTTAGTTAAAAACGACATTTGGCGGTGGCAGCAGAGCTGGTGCCGGCAGGACCGGAAATCCCACCAGGCCTTGGCCAGGTGCTGACTTTGTGGCAGCGGGGTCACAGACAGTAGTTAAAATATTAGTAGATTCAGGTGTAGCCACCAAGATAACTGAAAAACAGTAGACTTTTGGTTTTTTGAGACAGGGTTTCTCTGTGTAGTTTTGGTGCCTGTACTAGATCTCACTCTGTAGACCAGGCTGGCCTTGAACTCACAGAGATCCGCCTGCCTCTGCCTCCTGAGTGCTGGGATTAAAGATGTGCTCCACCACCACCCGGCCTAACAGTAGACTTAACAGATACCTTCAAACATGTGAGGACCCCTCCTTGTTGCTCTTTCAGAGGATGAGAGTTCAGTTCCCAGCACCCACGTAGTAGGTTCTCATCAGACCCAGACCGCAAATAATGACACTGAGACTTATTATTAATTATGAAAGTTCAGCCTTAGCTTAGGCTTGCCCCACTAGCTCTTATAACTTAAATTAACTCATTTATTTTAATCTACATTCTGTGGCGCAGCTTGTTACCTCATCTCTCCATATTGCCCTCATCTCTCCTTCCTCCACATCTGACTGGTGACTCCACCTTCTTCCCAGAGTTCTCTCTCTGCCTGGAAGTCCTCCTGCACCTCTTGCCTAGTTACTGCCCATTCAGGTTTTTGTTGCACCAGTCCCAGCAACACATTTTCACACAGTGTACAAATATCCCATAACACACAACAATCCGTAACTCCAGTCCCAGCAACACATTTTCACACAGTGTACAAATATCCCATAACACACAACAATCCGTAACTCCAGTCCCAGGGGATCTGATGTCTCCTTTGGCTTCTTTGGGCACCGATATGTCTGTAGTCACATTCATGGGTGAAAACATATGCACACTTAAAAAAAAAAAAAGTCTTAAACAAAGAAATGACTGTTGGTTCTTGTCAGATCATCTCTGTACTGTATACTAAGCTATTCACAATGTTTTTCTTTTCTGCATATTGTATGAATTACACTGTTCGTTTGTCAAGCCAACCCTCTTTGCTGGCACAAATCCCACATGGCTATTTTGTGTAGCCTGTCTGTCCATGTGTTGCTAGATTCAATTTGCTAAAATTTTATTAAGTTTTTTTTTTCCCACTGAGTTCAACAGGGATTTTGATCTGTGTTTTGTCTCTGCTGGGTTTCTGCCAGTGATGGTGCCCTCCCACAGGGACCCAGGAATTCTTCCTCTAGCTTTCTGGGAGAGCCCATTTAGGAGCAGAAATAGTTCTTCCTTAGGAATTTCCTGGAATTCCTTAGTGAAGTCGTCTAGCTCTTGGGTTTTCTTGGCTGAAAAGATTTGAGCCAAAGTTTAAACTTCTTTAATACATGCAAATTGTGCGGGCTGTCCATTCCTTTGCTTACATCTATTTGCTTCTGTATTGTGGGTGTAGATGTGAGTGTGTACACCATGATGCACATGTGGAGATCAGAGGTAACTTGTGGAAGTCACTTCTCTTGGAATTCTGTCCTATAAACCCCCAGGATTGAACTCAGAGCCTTAGGCTTGGCCACAAGCACCCTTACCTGCTAAGCTGTCTTACTGGTCCCCAGATTACCTATTCTTAAGGGAGAGTTACTGTTTGTTTCTTTAGGAGCTTGTCTATTTCATCTAAATTATCAAATTTATTAGCATAAAATCAGCCATAATACTGTGTTCTCGCCGGGCAGTGTTGGCGCATGCCTTTAATCCCAGCACTTGGGAGGCAGAGACAGGTGGATCTCTGTGAGTTTGAGGCCAGCCTGGGCTACCAAGTGAGTTCCAGGAAAGGCGCAAAGCTACAGAGAAACCCTGTCTCGAAAAACAAAACAAACAAACAAACAAAAAAACCTGTGTTCTCCGATTATCAATTCTACTACCATAATCTGGGGTAATGCCATCTGTCATTCCTAATATTGGTCAGTTCCCCCCCAACACACAACCTGGTTAAAGGCTTACAGTATTTAATGATTGGAATATACCAGCTTGTGTCTACATTAATATTCTATACTAGTGTTCAGGTTTCTATCTATTGATCTCCAAAGGAAATTCTCTCCCTCTAGTTTTCTGTACTCTTCATGCCACCCACCGCATACCCTGGCCCTACACAACTCCTAAGACACTGCCTGTTCTGACAGTGTCACACAAGGACATTTACACAACATGGATTTGTGGTGACTTAGTATAGTTTTTGTCAAGGTTCATCTACGCTGACACACACATGATTAGTTAATTGTTTTCTACAACTGTACATATATTCCACATCCTGTTGATCCAATCATTAGATGATGGACGTTTGAGGTATTCATGCCTTTTCCTCTTGGGATAATACCACTATGAGCACTCCTACATGAATTTGGCATGACCATGTTTCCATTTCACCTAGGTAAACACTTGTGTTCAGGATTACCTGGGTCAGTTACACCTATGTGTTTAACTTTCTCTAATTCCTACAACCAAAACTTGGTATTATCTGGGTTTTGCTTGTTTCTTGTCTTATTTTGAGATGGGGTCTTATAGCCCTGACTGGCCTAGAACTCACTATGTAGTCTAGGCTAGCCTTGAATCACAGAGATTTGCCTGCCTCGCCTCCCAAGTGCTGGGATCAAAGGCATGCGCCACCAGGCTCCCTTTGCCTTTTTGATTGTGACCCACCCTGCGAGAAACAACTCTCCCCATGAGGCCCCACTCCCACCCCTTGGAGACAAGGTCTAATAGCTGTGGATACCTTGGGATTCTCCCAAATGCTGGGGCGACGAGGCTGCACCCCCGTACCCAGCTGCTTTGGGTGCTGTTTGCTATCTTTTTTCTTTTGTTTCTTACGCTTGCTGTTTGTTTAGCCTTTCAAACCTGTGTGTCTATGGTTTTCATCTGAGATCTGGAAGACTTTCAGGCGTAGCTCATTACCACATTTCTCCATGTCCCTCCTCCTTGAAGTCTCCAGTCACACCTGTGCTGGGCCGCTGAGTCTTCTTCTCGCTCGGAACGGCTTTTTTCACTCTCTTCCTTTTTCTCCGCGAACTTCTGCCCGGTGATTTCTTTGGCTCTCTCGATTCTTTCTGCCCTTACTTTGACTTCTTTGTTGCTGTGCGTTTCTTTTTGCTTATTTTGTTGTTTGTTTGTTTGTTTGTTTTTTTTGAGACAGGGTCTCATTTTGGGATTCAGGCTGGCCCAGAATTTACTGTGTAACCCAGGCCAGCAGCCTGGAAAGTGCAGCAATTCCTCTGCCTGAACTGTCAGCACACCAAGATTACATTTTCTGCTTCCTTGCCTGCATTGGAGATTATATCGTAGGCATTTTCAATTTTGTTTTGATGAAACCATGGGTACTGTGTTTTGTTATTGTGAGGCAAAATCTCATTTAGGCCAAGGTGACCTCAAACTCACTAGGTTTAGAGGATAGCCTTAAACTTCTGATCCCCCTGCCTCCAATCCCAAACTGAGATTGTATGCACACACCACTACCACCAGTTTAGGTGGCACTGAAGATGGAACCCAGGGCTTTGCATATCCTAGGTGAACAATGTACCAGGGGCCGAGCCCCAGCCCCAGCCCCTGTTTGTTTACTTTGTTTTGGTTTTTTTTAACTTCTTCTTCTTCTTTTAGATTGACTTATTTTATTTTATGTGTATGGGTATTCTGCCTGCATGTATGTATGTGCACTATGTATGTGCCTAGTGCCCTTGGAGTTCAGATGAGGGCATCAGATACCCTGGAGCTAGAGTTCTAGAGTAATGGATGGTTGTGAGCCACCATGTGGGTGCTGGGAATCAATCCTAAGGCCTCTGCAAGAGCAACCAGTGCTTTTTTTTTTTTAATTGAAAATAGATTTTTTTTTCCTGAAGTATATTCTGATTATGGTTCCACTCCCCCAGATCTTCCCCACCTCCCACCCACCCAGATCCATACCTTTAGTTGCTCTCTCTCATTAGAAAACAGACATCAGGGCTGGAGAGATGGCTCAGAGGTTAAGAGCACTGCCTGTTCTTCCAGAGGTCCTGAGTTCAATTCCCAGCAACCACATGGTGGTTCACAACCATCTATAATGTGATCTGGTGCCCTCTTCTGGCGTGCAGGCATGCATGCGGATAGAACACTGTATACATAAATAAATAAATCTTAAAAAAAAAAAGAAAAGAAAAGAAAACAGACATCAAAAAAGTAATAAAATAAGTTAAAATAAAAACAAACAAATAAGCCAAGCAGTGGTGGTGTATGCCTCTAATCCCAGCACTTGGGAAGCAGAGGCAGGTGGATCTCTGTGAGTGTGAGCGCAGCCTCGTCTACAGAGTGAGTTCTAGGACAGCCAGAGCTACACAGAGAAACCCTGTCTCAAAAACCAAAACCAAAACAAACAAATGTGGAAAAGGAGCCACAGAAAAAGCACAAGAAACACATACAGAAGCAGAGACACACACATTTACACACACAGAAAACCCCTAGAACAAAATTGGAAACCATAACATATGAGCAAAAGACCTGTAAGGTTAAAAAGAAACAAAGTCCAGACAAAGCATTACTAAACAAACAAAAAATAAACCTCCAAAAGTATAATTGAGTTTGTTTTGTGTTAGATTATCTACTGCTGAGCACGGAGCCTGCCCTTAAGCGTGGTTTGTGCACCCAGTGATGAGACTCTGTTGGAGAAAACTAGCATTTCCTTTGTAAGCAGTTATCAATTGGAGGTAGCTTCTTGGTTCGGGACGGGGCTTGTGTCCAGCCTCTCAGTTCCGGGATTCCATCTGGTTTAGCCCTATGCAGGCCCTGTGCAGGCCACCACAATCTCTGTGAGTTCATGTGTGTCCGTCCTGTTGTGTCTAGACGGCTGTGTTTCCTTGGTGTTTTCCATCCTCACTGGCTCTTACAAGTTTTCTGCCTCGTCTGAAGAGTTCCCTGAGTCTGGAAGGGAGAGATTTGATGGAGACATCCTATTTAGGACTAAGTGTCCTAAAGTCATTCTTTACACTCACTCTTTCCACTCTCTTGTTGAATTGTGGATCTCTGTGTTTGTTCCCATCTACTGCAAAGGAAAGCTTCTCTGATGATAGCTGAGCAAGCCGCTGATCTCTGAGCATATAACAGAATGTCATTAGTCGTTATTTAATTGCTACATTCCTTTAGCAGAACAGTAGTATCTGGTTTTCCCCTAGGTCCATGGTGTGTTTAGTCTCAGGTTCTTGGCCTCCTGAGTAGTGCCAGGCATGGGTTCCATATCGTGGCGTGGGCCTTAAATCCAGTGAGACGGTGGGTAGTTAATTCCTGCAACCTTTATGCTACTAGTACATCAGTGTATCTTGAAGGCGGGTCACCATTGTAGATCACAGGAAGGTTGATAGCCAGTTGGTGTTTACCTGTTTCCTCTGGTAGTGTGCAGAGTACTTTCCAGTACCACAAACATTAGTCAGTAGGGGTGAAGGCTCTAGGGAGGGACCAGCTTGACTTCTCCATGTTCAGTGAGTTATGTTGCTATTGTCTTCAGCCATAGGGCCTCACCACCAGTTTGTGGAGAGAAACCAATAGCCTCGGCAGTATCCTAGGTTGTTTGGGGGTTCCCATGGGGCCCCTTTGGCCAACAACATGGTTAGATGTAACCCATTCCTGGCGCTAGAGGTTTATTTGATGGTTGGGGCTTTGTCTCCCTCGTTATTTGGTGACTCCATTTAGATTTCTTTCATATATGTATATATTTTAAGAATCTTCTACTGTATTAGGTTTTCACATGACCCCTGAAATAGCCCTTAATTTTAGCTGTCTCTCCCCATATTCCCTCTCTTCCTCCCCTTTCCCTTCCCCTCCCATTTGATCCTCCCATTCTAGTCCTCCCATTCTAGTCCTCCCACAACCATTCATGGCTATTTCCCCTTCCTAAGAAGCATCCCTCCCCTTAGTCCCTTATTCTACACATAACCTCTGTGATTATATGGCCTGTAGCCTGCTTATCAAAGACTTCTTCCCAGCTAACATCCACATATAAGCAAATACAGACCATATTTGTAGTTTTGGATCTGGGTTACCTCACTCAGGATGATTTTTTTTTTCTAGCCTCACCCACCCATTCATTTACTTGAGAATTTCAAGATCTTAGATTGTGTAAATGTACCACATTCTCTTTATCCATTTATACATTGATGGACATTTAGGCTGTTCCCAATTTCTGTCTATTATGAATAGAGCAGCAATGAACATGATTGAGCAAGTGTCTCTGTAGAAGGATGTAGAGTCCTTTGTGTATATGTTCAAGAGTGGTATAGCTGGATATTCAGCTAGAGCCATTCCCAGCTTCCTGAGGAACCACCATAATAATTTACATAGTGGCTATACATGTTTGTACTCCCACCAGCAAAAGTTAAGGATTCCCTCTACCCCACATCCTGGCCAGCATGGGCTGTCATTTGTTTTGTTGATCTTGGCCACCCTGACTGGTATAGTATGAAATCTCAAAGTTTTGGTTTGGATTTTACTGATGACTAAGGATGTTGAACATTTCTTTAAGTGTTTCATCTTTTGAGAATTCTCTGTTTAGCTCTGTACCCCATTTTTTAAATTGTAGGCTGCCGCTTTGCATGAACGATAGTGTCTTTTGCCATAGGGAAGCTTTTCAGTTTCAGGAGGTCCCATTTCTTAGTCATTGTTCTTAGAGCCTGTGTTATCAGTGTTCGGTACAGAGAGTCTTTTTCTGTGCCAGTGAGTTCAAGGTTATTCCCCAACTTTCTCTTTGGATTCAGTGTGTCTGGTCTTGTGTTGAGTCCTTGATCCATTTGGAGTTAAGTTTTGTGCAGGGGATAAGTATGGATCGATTTGCATTCTTCTACGTGCAGCCATCCCGTGTGACCAGCGCCATTTGTTAAAGATCTGTCTTTTTTTCCCCCAGTGTTATTTCTGGCTTCTTTATCAAAAAATCATGTGTTCATAGGTGTGCGGACTTATGTCTGGGTCTTCGATTCAATTCCGTTGATCAACATGTCTGGTTTTTTTTTTTTTTTTTTTTTTTTTGAGTTGAGGACCGAACCCAGGGCCTTGTGCTTGCTAGGCAAGCGCTCTACCACTGAGCTAAATCCCCAACCCGACATGTCTGTTTTTATGCTTATGTTTTTATTACTATAGCTCTATAGTACCATTTGAGACTGGGATGGCAGCCAGTACTCTTAATCACTAAGCTGCCTTTTAGCCCCTTTGGGCTTCTTCAGATGAAGTAAAATGGCTTGGAAACACTACAGTTCTTTCAAGTTTTGTTTCCAAACCTTTTAGTTTCCTGGAGCAGTTATTTAGTCCAGGACTGCTTTGGTCCCACAGCTGAGGTAACAGCTTCTGAGGAGTCTCCCTGATTCCACGAATGTGTTTTCTTCTCAGGTAATGGCCAAGGATGCTCCTGTGGCTGTGCTGCCCTCTGACCTCTGGGGTTGGGGCTTTCTGTTGTCTGGGGCAGTTTTCAGTGAAGGACGGAGGGTCCTCTGCAGACGTTTGGATGCCAGCCTGTGCCTCTCCCTCAGCACTCTCTACAAACCCCATGTGCAGTCATCAGCTCTCCTGGAATCACAGTCAGGTCACCGTCCTCTGTTTTCAGAGATGCTGTTCCGTGTGTTGTCTCTCACATTCGTTGTTGTTGCGGCTCCTTTGAGCAGAAGGGCACATTTTGTTCCAGTTATTCCATTTTTTTTTAAAATAATAAAACCTGCACCATTTCAAAAAAGAGTCAGTGCAATTGTTTTGTTATGTGAAATTTATATGTGTCTATTCTTACTCTTCTGTATACTAGCGTTCTGCAATTTTTAAAATGTTTTATACCTTTGGATGATGAACTCATTTGCAACAGGTACTTAACCCAAAGGCAATTCTCAGGTGCCTGGATTTAATGAATGTGTCTCCAGATTATTCCTTATTAAAAAATATTTTTACATTTATTTGTTTATTTATTTATTATTTTTTTGTTTTGTTTTTTGAGACAGGGTTTCTCTGTGTAGTTTTGGTGCCTTTACTGGATCTCCCTTTGTAGACCAGGCTGGCCTCGAACTCACAGAGATCCGCCTGGCTCTGCCTCCCGAGGAGTGCTGGGACTAAAGGTGTATGCTAAAACCGCCCAGCTACATTTATTTATTTATTTTATTATATGTGTGTGAGTGTTTTGCCTGCATGGATGTCTGAGCAGCATGTGTATACCTGATGCCCGTGGATTTCAGAAGAGGGCATTGGATCCCCTGGAACTAGAGTTACCCATGTTTTGGGAGCCACCATGTGGTGTGAGAACCGAACCTTGGTCATCTGGAAGAGCAGCCAGTGCTGCTAACCACTGAACTATCTCTCCAGCCCCTATTCCTCATTTTTGTTATCCCTGGGTCATAAAAGTAGTATATGTTCAAGCACCAAAGCTACTTAAGAACATGTCTTGACTATTAATTATCATGGAAGTCCTGTGTTGTGTGTCCCATTCCCCCCCCCCCCACCACCGCCTCCACTTCCCGCCCACCCAATGAGTTCAGGTAGAATTTTGGTGTTCTTCTGGGTTTACTAGTTAGATTCCTCAGAATGACAGAATCGGTGAAGTAGAAGGGAGAGGACGGGGTTCCTATGGCTGGGGAAGCTGAGAGTCCCGCAGCCTGCTGCTTGTAAGCTGAAGATGCAGGTAAACCAGCGGGAGAGCTCAGCTGGAGTCTGAAGGTCTGAGGACCAGGTGGGTACTGGGAACCCTACTCTGCAGGCCTGAGACGAGATGAATTGTCTAAGTCCAGGCAGGGTACTAATTAGTATCTTTTGTCAACTTGATGCAAGCTAGGGTCATCAGGGGAGAGGGGGCCTCAACTGAGAAGATGCAGCCATCGCATTGGCCCAGAGGCAAGTCTGTGGGACATTTTGTTGATTAGTCATTGATGTAGGAGGGTCCAGCTCAATGTAGGTGGTGCCACCCCTGGGCAGGAAGCAGGCTAAGCAAGCCATGACATGTAGCTTAAAAAAAAAAGTCTGTGTAAATGAACTCAATGATCTTTTTTCTGCTCTAGTTCTTGCCTCCTGCTTCCTGCCTTGAGTTCCTTCCCTGACTTCCTTCTATGATGGACTGTGATCAGGATGTAGAAGCCAAATAAGTTCTTTTCTCCCCAAGTTGCTTTTGACCAGGGCCTTTATCACACCAATAGAAGGCAAATTAGGACAGATAGGCTGGCAACAAAAGGGAGAAATTCCTCTTCTGCTATTTCTCCCCTGTTCGAGCCTTCACAGGATTGAATGGAGTCCATCCACATCAAGAAGGGCAAAGCACACAGCTGAATGGCTCAACGTGTTAAGTTCTGTCGGCTGTGATGGCGCATGTACCAGTACTCAGGAGGCCAGAGGCAGAAAGATCAAGAGTTCAAAGCCAGCCTGGGCTACATAGTGAGAGTCCATCTCAGGGGGAAAAAATATTAATCTCACCCATAAATATTCTTACAAATATACCTTGAAATTAGGTCTACTCTGAAAACCCCATGTCTAGGCAGGCTCACACACAAAAAGTCATGTACCAAGTACCTTTCTTCTGAGGATACAGTACTGTACAAGGTCACTGTGCTGGGGGTCAGTTAGTAAGATACCTACCATATGAGCATGAAGACCTGAGTTCAGATTCCTTAGCCATGGGAAAAGCCAGTTAGGAGAGCACAAACCATGATTCCAGGGCTCAGGAGGCAGAGACAGGCAGATCTCTAAGGCATACTGTCCAGCTAGCCTTGTCATCCGTGAGCAGCAGGTTCAACCTGAGACCCGGTCTCAAAAAATAAGCTGGAGAGCAATTGAGGAAGACACCCAATGTAAACCGCTCATCTCCATATGCCCCTGCTGGCAAACAGGCACACACACACAGACATGTACACACATACACGTACAATTAAGGGTCTCCAGTTGCTGTGCAAGTCTACCGGCACAAGACTTGATCTTCTTTTTCTGCTAATAATTACAATCCCTGTCCCCTAAGACAGCCACGTTCCCATCAAGAGCTAAGTCTCAAGATGGACACAGCTAATGGTCAAGCTGAGTCGTTTCTTCCTCATATCTTGAGAGCTCATTTAAAAGAATGTCAACTCTAGCCGGGCGGTGGTGGCACATGCCTTTAATCCCAGCATTCAGGAGGTAGAGGCAGGCGGATCTCTGTGAGTTCGAGGCCAGCCTGGGCTACAGAGTGAGTTCCAGGACAGGCGCAAAGCTACACAGAAAAACCCTGTCTCAAAAAAACAAACCAAAACAAGAATGTCAACTCTATTTACTCAGAATTTCTTCTCTATGATGGCTTGGTCCTCCATGTTGAAGAGGACAGCCATACAAACTGGCATGAAAACTATATAGGTCTACACCCAGCCCCAACTCCTACCCAAAACAGCCTTTCTGGTCTGTGGGAAACAACCTATCTTGTCCTTATGGAGCCCAGCAAGGACAGGCAGTCAGCATTTCTCCACAGACCCCTCCTCTGTTCTCATTATCTAGGACAGTGTAGGCAAACACTTCTGGTCCGAAGCAAGCCCCTTCCTCGGGGGACATTTGATGTTATTGCCCATCTAGTCTTCCACACAACCTCCTGAAGTGCCCAGTGATGGTAAGTCACACTGCCCCCCAAGGAGAGTAGCCCACCTGTTTGCTTATTTGTTTCATATCCGGATGAGAACCAGAGGTTAATGTTAACACCACGGAGGAGGGAGGAAATCTCCAACTGACGTGTAAATCGAAGCAGAGAAAAAACAAATCAAGCAGATGATGGGAGGCCAGTAAAAGAGGAAGTTTCCTCTGTTGAATGGCTTGGAGGTGGAGATGGGATGGGGGTGTGTGTGCAGAAGCCGAGTTCAGACTAGGCCAATAGAAAATTTTCACACTGCGTTTGTGTGGCTCGGGTATTGGGATCTGCCACATCTGTCTGAGTTTCTGGTGCCTCTAACAGACAAGATGCCTATTAAGGATAGAGCTCCACACTGTAGCCTCTGTCATATCTCCACCAGGGAGGGGTGTGTGTGTGTGTGTGTGTGTGTGTGTGTCTGTGTGTAACCTGAGAAGGAGCTTGTATGAGAAAAAGAGGATCTGAGTGTGTGAATAAAGGAGCACAAAGGGAGGAAACTGTGCGGCAGATTTTTAAACACAATTTGTGTCTTGATTCGGGAGTGGGAATGAGGAGAGAGCAACAGACAGACAGAACACGAAGGTTTCCACCCACAGAGGTCCCAGAACCAAGTATAAAAGGAGACATTGTAATCAGAGAGCCAGCCTGCCCCACCTGACTCAGACTGCGGCTGAGGGGTGGGAAGAGGGACTAGAAGGTTCCACTGCAGCTGGCTCCTTCTTCTACAGGTCTCCCCCCCAATCCTCCCTGCCGCTTCCACCTCCACAGTCGGTGACGAGGCTCGGAAGCTGTGGGTAGGGGGGGCGGTCATCAGGCTCCCCAGAACGAGGCAGGATGGTGTGAGCTCAAGCACCCTGCATTTGCTGGGGCAGCGGTGGCAACACTTGGTTCTTCAAGGCTGGAATTCAAATGAGGCTGGCACTGCTCCAAGTCTCAGCGCTTAGGAGAGAGAGGCGCATTAACAATTCATCAAGATCAGCCTTGCGTGGGCTCAGCCTCCCCTATCTGCGTCCCTCCCTCTGTCACTGATTTGGGGGTGTGGGGGGACTCTTCTAGAAGCACTTCGTCTGTCAGTCTGTGAGCAGAGGTGGGGGTGGGGGGGTCTGAAGTTAGGCAGATTTTTCTCATCACATGATGGGGGACCTGTATCATGTGATGGCTCCGGTGATGTTGGAGGCGGCATGTGACTCCCAGGGCTACGTGGGCTCAAAAACAATTTAAATACAAAAACACACGCAGGTTCCCCTCCTTTCCTTTGCCTTTTGGTCTGGCTCTCCCTACCTTTGCGTTGGTGCCTGACCGAATGGAAAACCCTTCTTCGTTTTGCAGCCTGTGAGCTCCGGGTACCTGGAGACCAGGCAGGCCCCTGTGCTGCCCCCACCCCAGGAGCCGTGCCCCCCATCATTCTGCAGTCCTCTGACTCTCAGCCTGGTAAGTTGCTGAACACTTTAACAATTATCCGGGAAGCTGTCCTCAACTGTCTCATTAGCATGCACAGGACACCCTCCCAAGGCAGGGTGGAAGGGAGCTGGGGGAGGGGGAGAGCACCCGCGGCTCTGGGGAGCTAAGCTCTGGGCCCTGCCCTGCTAAGCTAGGTCCTGCTGGGGTGGACCAAGCAACTGCGTGTCTCCTGCGGTCCCCAGTCTGTCTCCTGCTACTCTTTTCTTCTGCCTCCTCTAAGCCCCCCCACCTCTTACCTTGTTCTTTTCTGCCCCCTTATCGCGCCCCCCGCTCCCCTGCGCCCCGCTCCCCGCGCTGCATCTCTCATCTTATTTTACAAATCTTTTTGTTTTTGTTTTTATTTTGGATACCTAGATTGTGTGTCGTTTCTGTCCAGGGCTGAAAAGGCCAGGTCCTAAGGACTTGGAGACTGGAAATGTATACTAAGGTCCCTTGTCATTTTTTCCCCCTTCACTCAGATGATGTTGCCATTGGGATTGTTTGAAGGTTGTCTGTTAACCCCCCAGATGCCAGCCAAGCCAAGGCTCATCAGGTGACAGGAGGCAGGGTGACAGCCATCAGGAGGCAAATCCCTGGGACTCCAAACATTTGACTTTGAGGGAGACATCAAGGCTGCAAGCAGACCCCCCAAATCCAGTGCCCAGGGGCATTCTCGGGTGTCACACACAGGGGAGCTTGCTCTGAGTGTGAGGCCACACCTTTGCAGATGGAGGCAGAATTAGCTGAGAAACTAGCCTTGGGGGAAGCTGATGTGAATCCCATGGGAATCCCATGGTGGCAGCCTCTGTCGGCACAGAGCAAGTGGGAGGCTGCTGGCGTGCAGGTATCTGTTCAGCAAGAAACAACTGAGCACAGTCCACCCAGCAGCTCAGGAAGAGAATGTCACCTTTAGCCTCTTGAGGAAACTGAGGCACAGAATGACATTAGCTTACTTCCTTAAAGTCACACAGCTGGTAAATGACCAGGTGGGATCTGGGCCCCAGCAGTTTCTCCCTAGGGACTACACAGTTAACCATCATGGTAACCGGCCTCAAAAAAAAAAAAAAAAAAAAAAAGCTAACCAACGGTTACCATGCAACAGGTACCGTGCAGGTTTGGGGCCACATTTGTGCACAAAACAAAAACACCCTGTTCTTACACAGATCACGCAAGTCACTGCACAAGGCCATCTATTGTTTCCAACCAGGGTATTTGCTAAGAAAGAAAATAGCAAGGTACCAGGAAAACATAGAAGACAGATTTCAGGCCGAGAAGCAGGGATAAAGGGAATGTGGTCAATGGAGGCTTCTGTGATGCTGTGATCTGAGAAAGGAGTCAGAGCCAACAAGGTGAAGGGTCAAAAAGATCTCTGCAACCAGAGGGAGAGGCAGGGACAAAGGCCTGGCTAGGTGACCAGGAGCAGTCCCTTGAGAAGCAGTGAGAAGCCTGTGGGCTGAGCAGGGTGCGTGGATGTGACTGTGCCAGTTGGGGTGTTCTGGACTGTAAGGGGCTCTGTAGACCTTGCTTGGGGTCTTAGGTTTCATCCCAGGATTGATGAGCAACCATGGAAGCCTGAAGTAGGGAACTGGATTTACAGCGTGAAGAAAATCCCCAGGAAGTGAACCACCTCCAAGGTAGCGACTTAAAACAAGGATGGTTTGTAGCTCTTTGTTCTGGGACTCAACCATTTCGGCCCAGAGGACGTGAGTGGCACTGTGCTTGGCAGCATTAGCTCATCCAGGTAGGTGGCCAGGAGGCTGGCTGAGAGTAGAGGTCATGATCAGGGACAGCTGATGGGCAGGGGCACTGAAATTGATCAGGCCTTCTAACAGTGCACTTTGGTTAATGCAGAGACTGGTAACGGGTGGTCAGATGATGGGAGCAGTAGCTGCTGAGTGCAAACAGGACATCTGTGTCACTCCCTCCAAGGCCCAGGGGGTAGAAAGATTGTAAGAGCTGGAGGATGGAGGAGTGTTGTGATATGCTATCTTCTGGATATGGCATGGCCATTGCAATTGTAAACACACAGCAGCTGTTACTGGATAAGACCTGAGCACATACACACAAAAGACCCGGAAGTAGGAGGGGGCTGTGTTGGGGGAAAAAGAAGGGGTCAGGGAGGGGGATAAGGAGTAAATAAGAACCCAGTACATTGTATACGTGTATGAAATTGTCAAAAATAAAACAGAAAACCAGTAAACAAATGGCCTGGGCTGTGTAGCTCCATCTCCAGTCTTTGTCGTGGGATGGCTGGGTCCCAACAGCAGCCAGAGAGGGGAACCTCAGCCTGCAACCAATCTCAGACCTCTGTTGCATTCCTGCTGCAGCGGCCCCATTGGCCTAAACCAACTGCACAGTCAGGGCCAGGGTGGAGAAACACAACCCTTGATTGGGAAAGTTACAAAATACTGTGTCTATTTCTTCCCCCAGACTTACTGCATGAATTCAAGTAGATAAGCTTGGGGCTAGGGAGATGATGGCTCAGTCCGCAAAGTGCCTGCCACATAAGCACGAGGACCTGAGTTCAGATCCCCGGAGCCTCTGTAAAGAGCTGGGGTGGGTGACATGCTCCTATAACCCCAGAACTGGTGACTGGTAGAGGGGAACACAGACAGGTAGATTTCTTAGTCTCATTGGCCAGTGAGGCTAGCTGAATGGATGAGCTTCGGGCTCAGGGAAAACTTGTCCAAAAACCAAAGGTGGATGGAGCATGGGCGCCATTTGTAGCTGGAGAGTTTCTCTCCAGCTCCCGCCAAAGTAGAGAGTGACCAAGATGAGCTACCCAACATGACCCATGTGCTTGAACACCTGTAAATACACATGCATACCAAACACACACACACACACACACACACACACACACACACACACACACGAGATAAACTGGATAGTGCTTCTATAATATTGGGAGGAACTGAAGCCAAGAGGTAATATGAAGCCAGTTTGGTGCCTAGTGATAAACCTATCTTGATCATACACCATTTTATGCTTAGGACAAACAAGGGTCTGAATATTTGATTGGGAAAGATATTGAAAGTCTAGGATGAAATGCGTGTGGTGCAGCAAGGTCTCCCCACATTATTGAGAATGTCCAAGAAGATTCTTGAGATGTTTCCCTAAAATGAAATTTAATCCAGATAGAATTCAGTATGCTTCTATTTTCACACAATGGCAGCACATAGAAAGATCCAGGGCCAAAATGGACATGGCTCTGGGGGGTGGTAGGGATGGGAAGGAGGTGGTTTAGTGTAGTAGCCACGCAGCTGGGCAGTGTGTAGCTGAGATACACGTCATTTTGAAGAGGGGGATAGGAGTCTTAAGGCAGGGAGTGGCGGTTGGAGAGCAGAGCAGAATGCTTATTTGTGATTGGTATGTAAAATGAATAAAAATTTCTTAATAAAAAAAGAAAAAAATCTGAGAACATTTAAAAAAAAAAAAAAAAAAAGAGCAGAGAGATGTGTTTAAAATCATGCACTGTCGCCGGGCGGTGGTGGCGCACGCCTTTAATCCCAGCACTCAGGAGGCAGAGCCAGGCGGATCTCTGTGAGTTCAAGGCCAGCCTGGGCTACCAAGTGAGTCCCAGGAAAGGCGCAAAGCTACACAGAGAAACCCTGTCTCGAAAAACAAAAAAAAAAAAAAAAAAAATCATGCACTGTCTCCAGTAACTATGAACTGCTCGGGACCAGGTACCTGGAGATGGTGGTAGAGGGTAGTCAGGTTGACTAATCCCACAGAGAGAGAGAGAAAGGGGGAGGGCTGAGAAGGAGAGGCATGGAAGGTGAGCCATGGATTCTACCGAAGCAGAGTAAGACCTAGAGCAGTGATGGAGAACCAGGGAGCTCTCCAAGCAAGAGAAGTCAGAGTGAGTGAAAGAGCTGCATCCCAGGCTGGCCTGAGACGGGGAGGCCCCTGCCTCCGCCTTCTGCGTGCTAGGATCACAGGCATACTTCACATCACCCAACCCCAGGTGACCGACTTCTGCCACATAGCCTGCTGGGAGCATCAGTTTCTTCTGCATCACCTGCAAGCTTGCTAGGAAGGCTGGCTTCCAGGTACCTCGCCCCCCAGGCCTTCTGTACTCTCGGTAGGAAGGCTGCCTTCCAGGTCTCTACCCACCCAGGCCTTCTGCACACTTGGTAGGAAGGCTGGCTTCCAGGTTCCCCTCCCCCCGCCCCCCAGGCCTTCTGCATCCTCACCCACTGTTTAACAAGAACCTTGGGTGATTCATAAACACATTGAAGTTTGAGAAATGTGGGTCTGGGTTGTTGCTGGGAAAAACTGATGCTATTCTGAGCGAGATAAGAGAGGGAATCCCAAACCCCACACTCCTTATTTTGATTCTCCTTTCACAGCAGGTCCTGATTTAGCCAGAGTTCCTCCCCTTACTTGTGCTGGGTTTTTATTTTATATGCTATTACTCAAAATTGAAAACATATACATATAGAAAACATAGCAAAACCTACACAACCATTATTACCATCAATAATTCTCAGCTCATAGGCAATCTTTTTTACCCCATATCATCCCTCCCATCCAGAACTATCTTAGATCAAATCTTAGGTATGATATAATTTTTTTTTTTTTTTGGTTTTTCGAGACAGGGTTTCTCTGTGTAGCTTTGCGCCTTTCCTGGAACTCACTTGGTAGCCCAGGCTGGCCTCGAACTCACAGAGATCCTCCTGCCTCTGCCTCCCAAGTGCTGGGATTAAAGGCGTGTGCCACCACTGCCTGGCACTGTTGTTTTGTTTTGAGACTAGGTTTCTCAATATAAGCTGTCCTAGAACTCACCGTATAGATAAGGCTGGCCCCAGACTCACATTGATCTACCTGCCTCTGCCTCCTGAGTGCTGGGATTAAAGTTATGGGCCACCACACCCAGCCCTACATGCTCTTAACTACCTCTCTTTTAATTAAAAAAAAAAACAAAACTCTTTAATTTTTTTTTTTTTTCAGTGCTAGGATTGAGCCTAGGCCTTTCATAAGCTAGGCAGTCCCTCTGCTGTGGAACTGCACTTCCAGCTCCAAGCACTGCCCTGCCGGCTTTAAACATGTTATGCCATCACTACATCCCCCCAAATCAAGAGTAAGTCCTTATCCTGAGCTATCCAGTTAGTTCGTGCATATTGGCAATTGTCATCTGTCATTTAATCCTTTATCAGTTTGAACATTTAAATAAGCCCATTTGTAGCAATTGATTAGTATATCACTTACCACCTTCTTTAATTGATTGATTCCTTCTTTTTTTCCCCCCTTAGGATTTGTGATAATAAAATCACTTGGCCCAGTTTGGGTTTAGCCAATCACAATGTTATTTAATACATTCCTCTGTCCTTTGTATTTTCTGTAAACTAGTAATGAGATACAAAGGGAAATGCTTTTGAAAAGATATTTTAGGGCCTGGAGAGATGGCTCAGTGGTTAAGAACACAGGCTGCTCTTCCAGAGGACCCAGCTCTGATCCCTAGCACCCATATGGTGGCTCACTTGCTAATGACTTCATTTTCAGGAGATCCAGTGCCTTCTTCTGGATTCCTTGAATATTGCACACATTGGTGAATAGTACATGCAGGTGAACACTCATACACATAAAATAAAAATAGATAAACCTTTTTTTTAGAGAGAAGAATGAGAAGATGCTTAAATGAGGCATACCAGAGCACATACAAAGTGCATACATGCAGCCTGAAGCATCAGAAGGCTGTTACAGCCACTTGGTACCCAAGGAGCTTGGCCACCGTGTGTCCTCATCCTCCCCAGCAGCTAGTTGGTCTTGACTTTATAGTTTTATCACCCACGTGTGTTCCTAAGGAATGTCTCCTTTAACTCCTTTCAGCCTTTTGTGAGTGTAGCTCTGACACCGGTGTTCTTCTATCTCTTTGCTTACCATTTTGTGAGGTTTGTCCATATTGATGAGAGTAGCTGTAGAATCCATTCATTTCCACCAGTGACAGACTACAGCTGATCATCTGCTCTTGACTGGCATTTGGACTGTTTCCCTGGTTTTCTGCTCTCATGAATAATGCTACTATACACCATCTCGTGCGTGTTTTGTGTTGTGCCACTGTCAAATGTCTCCAGGCTGTGTGCACACAGGGAGAAGTCCCGGATCGTAGACCATGCATCAGTTCAACTCTGCAAGAGAGGACCAAACTGCTCTCTGCTAGTAGCTGCTGTTCCTTTACAGTTCATACATCTTTTAATCTCTTTTTTTTTTCTTGATTCCTTGCACCAGCTAAGGCCTCTAATAAAATGTAACAGAAACAAAAACAATTACCCTTGTCTCCTGACCTCAGAGGAATAGAGCGCAGCATTATGCAATTAGGTAACATGGTTGCCCAAGGGTTTCTTTGTTGTTAGGAGTTTTGTTTCTTGTCAGATTAAGAAAGTTCCTCTGTTGCTCTGAGTTTTCTTTTTGTCATTTATTTTTAAGTTTCATCAAGGGTTTTTCTTTGTCTTTTGAAATTCTAACATGATTTCTCTGCTTTGCTCTTTTAGGGTAGTGAGTGATGTTTAACTCTCAGACTGTAGGCAGAAGTTCCCGAAGTGGTCTCAGCTTTACCATGACCATGCAGCATCATTTTGTGCAACCAGATTTACCTTGGCTATATTATATTTCTAGGTTTTAATTGGTCTCTGAGTATATATTAATTTACTCTGTGTTCAGGAGAGGAATATTCCTGTAATTTCTCTCCTAACAATCTTACCAGATTTGGGTAAGAAGCCTGTGCCACATTGAGAAAATGAATTTGGAAAATTTCTGCGTTGTCTTATAGTTTCTTGAAGGAGCTTGGATTAGGTTAGGAGACTTCTTCCCTGGATATTAAATAGACTTTCCTAGTCTCGGGGGCTAGAGAGATGGCTTACGCTTAAGAGAAATTGCTGCTCTTGCAGAGGAGCAGACTTTGGTTCCCAGCACCCACATGGTGTCTCACAACCACTTGCAACTCCAGTTCTTGGTGACCTGACACCCTTTTCTGCCCTCCGTAGGTTGCTGTTTGCATGTGCTGCACATAGACTCATGCAGGCTCTCATGCATGCACATAAGTTTAAATAAATAAATCCTAAAGAAATTGCTGGTGAAGATATGAGGATTTAGAGTTTGCTTCTTGGGAAATTTACAAATACGGATTCATTGTTTTTAGTAGATGTGAAACTCAAGATTTCTCCATTTTGATAAATGTTTTTGTTTTTGTTTTTTTTCCCCCCTGGGCATTTGCCCATCATTTTGTGATTCTCAATTTTATTTTCACAAAGTTGTCATAACATTTTACTATTTTTTTGTATCTATAGGCTTTGATACCCTTTTTATATGTTCTACATTTTTCTTCCATCAGTTTGTTTGGGTTTTTGTTTGTTTGTTTGGTTGGTTGGTTTTTCAAGACAGGGTTTCTCTGTGTAGCTTTGCGCCTTTCCTGGAACTCACTCTGTAGCACAGGCTGGCCTCGAACTCACAGAGATCCGCCTGTCTCTGCCTCCCAAGTGCTGGGATTAAAGGCGTGCGCCACCACCGCCCGGCTCAGTTTGTTTTGTTTTGTTTTGTTTTGTTTTGTTTTGTTTACAAAGCATTTACCCATTCTGTCCTCAAGTTGCTCAAAGAACCAACTTTAAAAAAAATGGGGCTGGAGAGATGGCTCAGAAGATAAGAGCACTGATTGCTCTTCCAGAGGTCCTGAGTTCAATTCCCAGCAACCACATGGTGGCTCACAACCATCTGTAATGAGATCTGGTGCCCTCTTCTGGCCTGCAGTCATACATGCTGTATATATAATAAATAAATACATCTTAAAAAAATTAAATTACAAAGAATTAATTCGTTATACTTTTTTCTTAAACAAAATTTGTTTTTGTTTAAAGAACCTATTTTTGTACCGGCATGATGGCTCCATTGGTGAAGGTGCATGCTGCCAAGGCTGACAACCTGGGTTTCATCCCTGAGACTTCAAGGTAGAAGGAGAAAACAGGCTCCTGCCAGCTGTCCTCAGCCTTCCGTGTGTGTCCATGACATGCACACACTCACACTCAAACTCACAGATCAAACACACATGATAACAGCCAACAAAAACATGCGAAAAGTAAAAAAAGAGGACCTGCTCCTGATTTTGTGCTTCCTCTTTATTTTATGTTTGCTTTCTAATTTAGTAATTTCTTCATGATAATATTTCCTTCTAGTTTCTTTGAAGTTTTCTTTTTTTTGTTTATTTTTGTTTTGGGGACAGAGTTTTATTGTAGAGACCAGGCTGCTCTCGAACTCACAGAGGTCTGCCTGTCTCTGCCTCCCAAGTGTTGGGATTAAAGATATACACCACCATGCCTGGCTTCTGTGAGTTTAATTTACTATTTTCTGTGAAAACTTCTAGATGTGAGTGCTTGGATCTTTGATTCTTCCGGCTTTCCTTCTTTCTGGTGTAGGAACGTAGAGCTGTAACTCCCTTTCAGCACGACTTTAGCTGGGCCCCATACTTTGCTATGTAATATTTTTATTATCATTAATTTAAGAATATCTTATCATTGCCACCAGGAAAATTATCTGCAATGTATTCCTTCTAAAACGTGAAGGGGATAGTTCTTCTCTTATTTTTCACCGTTGTCAGAGAACACACCCTACAGTTTCATTCTTGTTGAGATATTCTTTTTGACCAAGGACATGATAATTTTGGGTAAATTTTCCATGCGCACTTTAAAAACAATGTATTTTGGAAATTGGGGCATTCAACTTAAAAAAAAAACAACCCGTTTATATTTTGTTATTTTGTGTGTTTTGCCTGCTTGTATTTGTGTACTAAAAGGGTGTAATGCCCAAGAAGGCCAGAAGAGGTCATTAGATGCCCTGGAACCGGAGTTACAAGATGGCTGTGAGCTGTCAAATGGTTGCTGGGAATCCTATCGGGGTCATCTGGAAGAGCAGCTGTCTCCTCAGTCCTGTGATTCAAAATTTTATGTATGTGAATTGTGTTGTGTAAGTCTAAAAGAATTTTTTGTGTGCTTGTTTTCTCTGGATGGAGAGAAATCTGATAAATCTTTCTACATAATTGTAAAAATAATATATGATCATAGAAAGATTCTTTATATCTTATGTTGTTTCTATGATTGTAGACAGTTGTATCTTTTAGTCCTTATGATACCTTAATCCAATGGTTTTTTTTTCTAATTTTTACTTTAACGTGTTTTGCCTACATGTATGTCTGTTCACCAATGTGTACATCAATTTTTTTTGTTTGTTTGTTTGTTTTTTTGTTTTTTGTTTTTTTTTTTTTGTTTTTTTTTTTTTTTTCGAGACAGAGTTTCTCTGTGTAGCTTTGCGCCTTTCCTGGGACTCACTTGGTAGCCCAGGCTGGCCTCGAACTCACAGAGATCCGCCTGGCTCTGCCTCCCGAGTGCTGGGATTAAAGGCGTGCGCCACCACCGCCCGGCCATCAATTTTTTTTTAAGTTAATTTAAGAGTTGGTTTTTTTCCTCTACTACATGGGTCTTGGGAATAGAACTCAGATCATCAGGCTTGGTGACAGAAGCCTTTACCTGCTGAGCTACCTCACCATCCCGACTCACGGCTTCTTAAACCTACTGTATGCCATGGGCTCCTTTAGTAGTCTCATTAAATCTTTGAAGCCAGGTTGGATGCCCACTTGTAATTCCAGGACTCAGGATACTGAGACAGGAGGATTGAGAGTTCCAGGTCAGCCTGGGCTACATAGTAAGATCCTATGATCATCAAGAACAGAAATAATAATAATAATAATAATAATAATAATGTACATAGGAAGATAGTGGTACTTTATGGATTTCAGCATTTGCAGATTTGGGGATCTGAGGCAAAGGGCTGAGCAAATCCTTCACTGATAACAAGGAACAGTTTCATGAGTATGATAGATGTCTGCAGTGATTCCTATGAGCCAGTGTCCTGTAACGAAAGGTCATCTAGTTCCCGTGCAGGCTGTGTGGCCCTGGAGTCTCTCTTCCCCTTGTTGTGCTGTTACTTCTCGGTTCTTCAGGGATGATGAGGCCATCTCCAACTCTCTCCTGCGGTCAGTTCAGAAGATGCCCTGTAGGCATTTGATTTTGTCTGTGTTTGTGCTGTATTAGGCTTCTGCCTGGGCTCATCTGCTAGAAATAATTTCCAAAAGCATTTGGGCACTTTGTAAGTGCCAGCCACCAATCTCAGTGTTTTCCCTAGTTGGCTATCTGGTTCTAACCAAGGGTGTTCAATTTGTGTCAAGGTGGAATGGGTGCACATGGGTATGAAGGCCAAAAGTCAAAAGTCAATGCTAGTGTCCTCGGTCATTCTCCACCTTGTTTTTTTTGTTTTTTTGTTTTTTTTTTTTTAGATATGGTCTCTCATTGGACCCAGATCTTACTGATCACCTAGACTTCTGGGTCAGCAAGCCCTTGGGGTCCTCTTGTCTCCACTTTCTAGTACTGAGGTTACAACCGTGGTCCTGACTTTTTATGTGGGCACTGGGAATCCTAACTCAGGTTCTCATGCTTGCTCAACAAGTACTTTACACTCTGAGAAATCCCCCCTAATCCAGAGTTTTTTGACATTGAGACATGGCATTGTCATCTATGAATGTGTTGAACCTCATTTTCAGCTGTCCCAGAACACATACAGTGGTATGGGCCACAGGTTAAATATCCCTCAATAGTCCTTGATAGCAATTTTTGTTTGTTTGTTTGATTGGTTGTTGTTATTTTCTGTGTTACCCATGGTAGATCACAATAGGACTGCTTTCCCATTCCCAATCCTAGTTATTTATTGAACACATGACTTCAACCCCCACAATACTGTGATACACAGTTAGAATTCCCATTTGATTGGGGCAGCAGATGAAGCTTCAAGCGGTTAAATGACCTGCCCAGCGAGTGAGGCAGACTACTATGGATGTTGGATACAACGTCCAATGGATAAGAGATGCAAATATACTACTCAGCAGTTGCCAGAGAAGATCCACAGTGGTAAGGGAGGAAGACAATGGAGGTGCTCTAGAGTTATAAAATCATGTGTGTGATCCTCATTGACTTTAGTTAATATTCTAATTCTTTGAGAATTTCATATGATGTATTTTGATCAGCCTCACCCCTGACTCCTTCTCTAACTCCTCCTAGATCCACCCCCTCATCTTGATACTCTCCCAATTTTGTGTCCTCTTTTGTTTTTTTTTAATAGTCCACTAGATTTACCTGGTGATGCCCAACTCAGCAGTGTGGGTCTATTACTGGAGCATGGTTGCCCTAACCAGGGGCCACACTCTCAAAGAAAACTTACTTTTCTTCCCTCAGAAGCGTCGACTGTTCATAGCTCCTCCATTAGGGGTGGGGGCTCCTGAGCCCCTCCCTTCCATGCTGGAAGCTGACTGGCTTGCTCTTCAGCAGGTCATGTGCCAACAGCCATAGCTTCTGTGTGGGAGCTCATGAGTGCGGTGGTTCTGCCATGAAGATACGATTTCACCGCAGCAGCCCTCCCAACCTATGGCTCTTAGGCTCTTAATACAGCCCCCCCACCCCCACCCCACCCCGCGATGATCTCTGAGCCTTGATTTACTTTATATGATTTGTGATGATTTGTGATATACTGAAGGTTGCTGAGTGGCACCAAAGGATGACCTCTAAATAAACACATTTGTTCAGGTTCAAAATGTAGATTGCTGAAGTGAGTTTTCAAACAAGTTTGAAGACCGCTGTGCTAAATCACTACTTTCTCTTCAGAGAGAATATAATTGATGGATTGATAGGTTTGTTTTTGTTTCTCAGCACTGAAGATAGAACCAAGAGCCCATGCATGCTAGGCAAGAACTCAGCCACTGAACAACGGCCCCATCACTAAAGCCTTCTTTTTCTTTTTTCTTTTTTATGATTTATCTGTTTCCATATTATGTGTAGCCGTTTTTTGCCTGCATGTATGTCTGTGCACCATATGGATGCAATGCCACTGGAGTCCTGACAAGGGTGTCAGGTCCCCTGGAACTGGAGTTTCAGACAGTCATGAGCCATCATATGGGTGCTGGGAATTGAACCAGGCCCTCTGGAAGAGCACCAAGTGGACTTAACTGCTGAGCCATCTCCCCAGCCCCACCCCCAAAGACTTCTTAATTATCATCAGAGCTAAAGAAGCAGTCTTGTTGCTGTGATGAGGCTGTATCTGTTATGTCTTTCTAAGCATGTTCTACGTCTTAGAGTTAGGGAACTTAGAGGCGCCCCTATTGTTGGGGGGTCTCACTCTCAGTAAGTAAATCAGAGAGGGTAAAGCAGAATGTATTCTTCTTGTCTCGTGAAGTTAACTGGTGACTATCATAGAATTAATTCTGTCTCCCTGCTGCCTGAGAATCACATTAGAAGGTAAGGAATTGCCTATTCATTGAGGCATAAGTCAATAAGCAGAACCGAGTAATGAGAGACCAGGGAGCAGTGGAGTAGATTCAGTTCTGCTAGGTTGGGATTCTTAATAACTCAGCTGTCACTCTAGACATTTTCACACTTTTGTGTGGGGAATGGAAAGAAATGAAATCTAGGCTGATAATTGCAGCCAAGGTAACAACCACATACGTGAGCAGAAGAAAAGACCTTGACAGAGATAGCTCTCAAATTGGATGATAAAAGGTATGTTGCAGTCCATAGAATGATAAGGAGAGAAACAGTTAAGGAAATGTTCCAGATGTAGGGGACAAGGTAGGCACAGAGGTGGAAGGTCAGTTTTCTGGGCAAAGGAGGTCATGTGTCTCCACATCTGTATGAATCGAGAGAAAACGTGGATGGATGGAAAGGAGGGAGGGAGGCCCAGGAGGAGGAATGAAGGAGACGTGAAAGGAAACAGGAAAGAGGCCAGCTCACCCAGCTTGAAGACTTCAAAAGAGGGTCGACCAGATGGCTCGGCACATGATTGTGCCTACCACCAAGAGTAAAGACTTGAGTTTGTCTGAGGGTCCACCTGCATGGTGGAAGAAAAGAACAACTCTAGGAACTTGACCTCTGACCTCTGCACATGTCCTCTCTGCCTCCTACCTCACCAGTGCTGAGAGTCCAGGTGTGTGCCACCATGCCAACTTCTTAACTGGGTTCTGGGGGTTGAACTGGGTTCTTCTTGCTCATGTAGCAAGGTCTTTACCAACTGAGCTGTCTCCTCAGTCCCAGCCTTTATCTTTTACATCCATGTTCCTAAAGTGAAATCAACGCATCGATAAAATAGTTCTGTAGTTTTGCAGTTTCTGTGGCAAAAGCAGGGAGAAAAAAAAAGCCACCTGCTTAAGCATTTCGTAAGTTTGAAATGACCAAAAAAAAAAAAAAATAATAATAATAAAAATAAAAACTGACCACATACTGCTGTTAACAGTGGTTCAAAGGTACTGGGCTCAAGATGGTCAGTCTTTAACAGGATATAGCTGGAATTCAGTTGGTAGGACATAGTCTTTCTTAGCTCTATCATTTGCATATCATTGTTTATTAATGTAAAATTTGCCTTTTGTTACTACTATGTTGTGTTGTGGCTCTGATTAACAAAAATAGATTAATGACTAAAATGTGGTTCACTGAAGTGTAAAAGCAATGATAAAAATAGTTCCAACCATTGCCGCAGAAGCTTAATGAGAGAACAGGGCTTCCAGATCATCTGTGATGTGACGATTTCACCAGAGCAGCTGGCAGGGAAAGTGTGAATGAGAAATGCGGCTGCGGAGATCTGGAAATTGGATTTCACTGAACAAGAGATTGTCTGCCCCGGATCTTCCATTAGCAACTTTGTCAGGTAGCTGTGTGACTCAGCCAGAGGTCTCACATCATTTCCAAAGCGGAATTACCTGTGTGACTAACCAGTGTTCTTCAGCCACATGCAAAATAAGCTGGGGTTGGAGCTGAGTGCTCCAGAGCTTCCCTGGTGTGATCAAAGCGTTGGGGTTTGTTCCTGTACTTAAAAGAAAAGTATTAAGTTTCTAGTTTAGTCATCACTCAAAATGCAGAGTGAGCTCAAGGCAAGTCTGGTAGCATAGTGAGATTCTATCTCAAAATAAAAAATACAAACAATAGTTGAGCATACAGCTCAGTAGAGCACTTTCCCAGCCTGGGGAGACTCAAGATTCAATCCTCAGTGCTGGGGGGAGGGGGAAAAAACTTCGATAATTCTGAGGTGTAGCAATCACTAGAAGTAAAGCCCCGAGGCTATTGGCTGCTTTTCATGTAATCTATTGTTTTGTGAGACATGACACAGATTAGAAATGTATTCTAGGACTGAGGGATGGCATAGTGGTCAAGGGCATAGTGGTCAAGAGCATTGGCTCTTCCTCCAGAGGACTTGAGTTTGATTCCCAGCATCCATATGGTGGCTCACAACTCCCTGTAATTCCAGTTCCAGGGGGATCTGACACCCTCTTCTGGCCTCTGCGGGTACTACATGCACATGGTGCACCACATGGACGTGCTCGCTCTCTCTCTGTCTCTCTCTCTGTCTCTCTCTGTCTCTGTCTATGTCTGTCTGTCTGTCTCTCTCTCTCTCACACACACACACTAAAAATAAATATTTAAGAAAGAAGCGTACTGAGATTGTGCTGAAGGAAGACAGACTGTAAAGCTGTCTAAGAAGGTTTGGTTTGCATATTGCTACAGTGCTACTAAGCAACACAACCCACTTAAGGAACAAGGACGTGCTTACTGGTGTCTGTAAAGTGGCAGGGAGGTCCTTTGCATCTCAGACAGGCTCACTCAGGAGTCAGAGCTCAGATATACGGGGACCAAGTACATACTTTACAGTACCAAACGCACAAGAGAAAAGTTCCCCTATTAAAAAATTATTAAGACTTTCAAGATGATGGCCAGAGAGCATTAAGCCATGCACAGGGGCCTTGCTTAACACAAGGCCCTCTGCACCCCCAAAGGTCACATGGTCATGAAGTCTGCCCACAGCTGTGGGTCGTGCCTGTACCTCACCTGGTTTGGGCTGAGTTCTCTTTGGGGGCAGAGTTGGCTAAGATAGCTATGGCAGTTCAACTCCAACCCATGGGTTAGCCTTGTACAGTTTAGGCCAAAACGTGTTCATACAGTAAAGACACAGGGGCACCGACATGCGAGCACTTTTCAAACCTCTGTGTGGGGCTTGGGGAGAGGCCTTGCGGGGTAGGGGGAGGTGTGGGCAAGACCACTTACTTTGAAAGTACAAGGACATGAGTTTGAATCACAGCACCCATGCTAGAAAAGCTAGGCATGGCTGCACGTGTCTGTAACCCCTGCACTGGGAGGCAGAGACAGGGGCTCCCTAGAGCTTGATGACAAGCCAGGGTGACCTAATAGGCAATCTGGCTCAGCAAGATTCCATTTCAAGGCAACACCACAGAGAAGTATAGAAGAAGACATCCAGCATCCTGTTTTGGTCTCTGCATGCAGACACACGGACATGCACACTCACGGGCATGAACCATAAATGTACAACATACATGATCTCTGGATGGCTGAATTTGCTACCATCTCATTGGGCCTCAGCAAGCCACATGGCCAGCATCTCGGAGAGTGGAAGGGTGCTACAACAAAGGACATGAATGTAAGGATGCCCTTGACCTCACGTGACTCCTCAAGAGCAGACACGTCTGAGCGCTAAGCTGCCTAGTGCGTCACTCGCTGGGGATGGTTCCCACTAACAGTCTGATTTTAAGCAGGCACTGAGGATGACGGTTAGCACTGCTCTCCTTCCCGTAGCGTGTGCCTCTTCCGTGTGTTCTGCGAAGCACTGAGTGGTGTGACTCATGCTTTTTCACACTAACGCACATTAGCTCTCCAGTGGGGACAATGCTCGTGAGAATAATGGAAAGAGAAAGAGGTGTTACAATTTCTGTATAGCATTAACAATGGCAGAAAAATCACAGGCCCGGTCCTCGTCACTGTTGGAGACAGGAAGAAATGTTATCTCTGATTTCAAGCGGTGTGTCTGTCGACATGCTGTGGTCAGCGGCTTGGGAAGACAAACCAGCATAAGAGGACATTCAGTGCTGAGAATAAGACACCAGGAAATTGAACACAATGCAGGAGGCTTTGGCTGCGTCTGTGGACACTTCCCTAACACTCAGCTTCTTTGTCCTTCAGTAAAGAAAAGACACATTATTCGACATATTAGGGGATGTATTTAATAACTATCCAAAGTGCCCGGAAATGTGAAGAAGTTCTTTCTAGGGGTGAACCCAAAGTACACTAGAAACTTATTTGCAACTAGATACCTGCCTAGCTAAAAACTGTAACCCTTCATTCAGGCTTGGAGTGAGGTGTGTCCTTAGCTGCTAATGAAAAGTAGTCTTTCAGCCGGGCAGTGGTGGCGCACGCCTTTAATCCCAGCACTTGGGAGGCAGAGCCAGGCGGATCTCTGTGAGTTAGAGAGTGAGTTCCAGGAAAGGCGCAAAGCTGCACAGAGAAACCCTGTCTCGGGAAAAAAAAAAAAAAAAAAGAAAAAAAAAAGAAAAGCAGTCTTTCGTGGGAACCCACCACTATTTCTAGGTCAATATTGAACCAACTGCCAGGGCCACCAAACATTTGCTACATCATTTAAAAGAAAAGAGTCGTTAATACGTTCTAATTTAATAGGAAAAAAATAAATGGGACTTTCATTAGCCGAGACATAGACACAGAGGAAAAGACAAAGATAGGCATAAACAGATGTACACATGCACGCACACACACACTTTTGTGTATGTGTTCACATGCATGTAGGTGCACTTGTGGGGGGGTGTGCATGTGCATGTGTGGGCACATGTGCAGAAGCCAGAGATTAGCATCAGGTGTCTTCCTTGTTCACTCACCAACTTATACATTGAGATAAGATCTCTTAATCCCAAAGCTCACTGATTTGGCTGGTCTAGCTAGCCAGCTGGCTCTGGGAGAGCGCTGTCTCTGCCTGCAGGTGCTGGGACTATGGGAGGCTACCGTACCCACCTGGCGTTACGTGGGTGCTGTAGATCCAGATTCCAGTCCCCATATTTGTACAAGTACTTCACCCACCGAGCCGCCTTCCCAGGCCTAAATATGAGTTTTAGAAAGAGTTTAAAATGTGTTTTATGTTTAGGTTTGTGTGTGTGTGCCTTAAGTATATATATATTTGTGTGTGTGTGTGTGTGTGTGTGTGTGTGTGTGTGTACCACATGTATACAACTCCTGTGGGACCCAGAAGAGGGCATCAGATTCCCTGGAATGAGAGTTACAGGCATTGGTAAGCTGTCTGAAGTGGGCTAGGAACCAAACCTGGGCCCTCTGAAAGAGCAGTGATCACTCTTAGCCCCTGAACTATCCCCACAGCCCTGTAGATATTTTTTAAGATTGGTTTTTATTGTTTTTAAGTATATGTAGGTGTGTATCTGCCTGTGGGTATGTGCACATGGGTGCAGGTGCCCTCAGAGGCTGGAGATTAGAGATGTTGGATCTTGGAGCTGGAGTTACAGACAGTTATGAACCATCTGATATGGGTGCTGGAAATCGAACATTCTGGAAAAGCAGTAAGTCCACCTAACCACTGAGATGTCGCTCCAGCCCCCAGTTTTTAGATTTTTTTTCATGTTTTTAAATTATCTTTTTTTTGAGATTATAATATGATCACATCATTTCCCCCTTCCCTTTCCTCCCTCTAAACCCTCCCACACACTCCTCCTGGCTCTTTTGAATTCATAGCCTCTTTTTCCATAATGGTTATTACATATATATGTAATAACATATTATTATGTATGTATATTCCTAAATATACAAATACAATCTGCTCTGTGTAATGGCACTTGTGTGTTTGTTTAGCTTTTAGATTTTAACCACTACCTTCATCTAACATAGTTTGGTTTAGCTTTGTTTCACTTATGATGCCATAAACCTGTGCAGTTGGCCCAGCTACACATTCCTCTTCCATAACTTCAACCATCTAGATTGAAAATATTTGAAAAAGAATTTTGTTGACCCTGGATATGTACACATTTGTTCTTATCATTTTCTAGACAATGCAGTGTAGGAACTATTTTTTACAACACTGATGTTACCTCAGATAGTATGAGTAATGTAGAAGTGATTTAAAGTGGATACGAGGGGAACTGGAGAGACCGTGCAGTGGTTAGGTGCATTTGCTGCTCTTCCAGAGGACCTGAGTTCAGTCCTGAACACCCACAGAGCGACTCACAACCTTCTTTAACTCCAGTTCCAGGGGATCTGGTGCCCTCTGCTGGGGTCTCTACAAGCATCAGGCGCGCACATAGTGCACGTATACACATGCAGGCGCTCACACGTACTAACTCCAACATAAAAATCTGATGAAATTCCCATTGCAGATACGATGCATGCACACATGCACATCACATAAAGGGTAGATTTTACCAGTCTTTGTGGAGGCTGTGTTTCACGTGTCCATAACTTCCCTTTCTCTAGATTTTATGGTCTTAGAAGTTGGAGTAGTAATCCAAATGAGGATCTTGTTCCTTCCTTAAGGAGCAGGAGACAACTCATGGGATTATAAAGGACTGAGGTAAATGTGTTCTAAGTGGCCTGTGTTCCAGAGGAAGAGCTCTGCATCCTTCTTGTGGCTCAGTGTCACCCAGAGCAGTGATGGCCTTTTACAGCCCCATTGCTACTCCTGCCTTAGAGAGAAGCATGAAGCTGAGATCGGGGACAGACATTGCTCCAATCACAGTCTCCATTGCTTTTAAAAAGGAGGGCTGGAGGACTAGGTAGAGGGCTCGTTTGGAAAAGAGGACCTGAGTTTGCCTCTCTAGCACCCACATAAAAGGCTAGACACAGCAACACGAGCCTGTAATCTTCGCTCTGGGGAGGTAGGAGCAGGAAGACACTTGGAGCTTGTTAGCCAGCTAGTCTTGTTGGATCAGTAAGCTCCAGTTTCAGTGAGAGACCCTGACTCAATAATAATAATAATAATAATAATAATAATAGTAATAATAATAATAATAATAAGCCGGGCAGTGGTGGCGCACGCCTTTAATCCCAGCACTTGGGAGGCAGAGGCAGGTGGATCTCTGTGAGTTCGAGGCCAGCCTGGGCTACCAAGTGAGTCCCAGGAAAGGCGCAAAGCTACACAGAGAAACCCTGTCTTGAAAAACCAAAAAATAAAATAAAATAAAATAAAATAAAATAAAATAAAATAAAATAAAATAAAATAAAATAATAATAATAATAATAAATAACAATAACAATGTGGAGGGCTGGTAAGATGGCTCTTTAATGGGGCACTTACTACCAAGCCTGAAGATATAAAGTAGATCCCTAGAACCCACATGGGGGAAGGAGAGAAAGGTGAGAAGTTACTCCCGCAGGTGTCCTCTGACTTCCATACATGGCACTAACACACACACACACACACACACACACACACACAGAGGGGGCATATTGGTATACATCTCCCCTTGGCTTTCCCAGAGGCCTCCTTGGGAAGAAGAGCCAGGACTGTTCAGCACCATGTTTCCCACTGTGCTTTTGTGGGAATCTCTGACCTGTTCACAGTTCTCTTTCCTGTTTGGGGCTAATGATGGACTTATATGTAAAATGCATATGAACATAAGTATATTTCATCTGTTATTTTGGTGAAATGTGAGGGGATTGTGAGGAGCAGACATCAAAACGCAGAAAGTGAAAGCATGGGACTGGCACAGGAGTCTTACAGGGCGCAGACATGACTGTTCATACTTGACACTGAGTCTCAGGCTATTGACAAATACGCTCACAGTTACATGTATTCTAACCAGTGCTCCGTTTATTAAGACCATGGCTCTAAAACCCCAGTCCCTCCTAGACCTTTTATATCATTCCCAGATTCCATTGCTGCATTTATAAATCCAGTGCATCGTGTCTGAAGCTAACAATGGACTTTTTATTTGTTCTCGTGTGTAGCTGAGTTAGCTTGTAAATTGGACACAGTGAGTTCTAAATATTAATACCATTTACAAATTTGGTTAATAAATATCTCCCTGGCATTGGCATTTTAGCTACAATTACAAATTGAAGACTCTGAAGCATTTCAGATAGCTGACAAAGCCAACTTATAATTCAACAGATAACAGCCAAACACTGAAACACAATCTACAAACAAGGAGTCTATAATTACTAACCAGAAAGCTTCAAAACATTCAGTTTCACGCTATAGTTTTGGTTGTGAGCCTAGCCTTTCACAGCTGAGCCATCTCTCCGGCCCTCAGTTTCACTCTAAATCAATCAAACTCTTCTAAATACTTTTAATTAAAGCACAAATATGTATGTCTTTGTTTTCTTGAAACAAGGTCTTGTCGCATAGCCCAAGTTGGCCTCAACTCGGTAGGTAGCCCAGGCTGGCCTCAAGCTCGCGATTCCCCCATCATAGCCTTCCTTGGATTACAAGTGTATGTCACCATGCTGGACCACAAATCTATCAATCACTCTTATTCCAACCCCTGCTCCATGCCCTTCTCTGGAGCTAGTTAGCTAACAGCTGGGGTTTCTATTGCTGTGATGACCCATGAGAGGACACATTCCTCCAGAGAACTGTCTACATCATGACCAAAAGCAACTTGGGGAGGAAGGGTTTATTTCAGTTTATAGTTCATAGTCCATCATCCAGAGAAGTCAGGGCAGGGACTCAAAACAAGAACCTGGAGGCAGGAATTAAAGCAGAGGCCATGGAGGGGTGCTGCTTATTTGTTTGCTCCCCATGACTTGTTCTGCCTTTTTTATTATAGTACCCAGGACCATCACTCCAGGGCTATCACTGCTCACAAAAATGGTCTGGGCCCTCCCATATCAATCACCAATCAAGACAATGCACCACAGGCCTATTCACAGGCCAATCTAGTGGGGGCATTTTCTCAATTGAGGTTCCCTCTTCCAAAATGACTCCAGCTTGTGTCAAATTGACATAAAACTAGCCAACACGAAAACATTTTGGAAATGATGTAGTGGTTTTTTGTTTTTGTTTTTTGTTTTTTCTCCCTCCAGCCTTAGCCACCTACATCAGGACCCATAGCATTTGCTCTCCCTCGTCTCAAGTAGAATTGTCCATGGACTTCTACAGGCCAGTTTCTTCACTTTCACCTTGGGTTGCTCCTTCTCCTTCTTCTTGCTCAAGTACCTTGCTCCTAATAGCATCCCTTTCTCTTCTCTTCACAAGTTGTTCTCGCCACAGGATGATTTCCATCAGCATCCAGAGGTTCTGTCTTTTAAAATATGCATGCCTTTAATCCCAGCATTCAGGAGGCAGAGGCAGGCAGATTCCTGAGTTCCAGGCCAGTCTGGTTTACAGACTGAGTTCCAGGGCAGCCAGGACTACACAGAGAAACCTTGTCTCAAACAAACAAACAAAAGGAAAAAAAAAAAAGAAAGAAAAGAAAAGAAAAAGAAAAGAAACCCTATCCAGGTGTGGTGTGCAGGCCTGTAGACCCGTCTCTTGAAAGGAGGAGGCAAGAGAGCTAGGAGTTCAAGTCCATCCTCCTCAATATAACAAGTATAAAGCCAGTCAGTCTCAACAAACAAACAAACAAAAAGCACAACAAACAAATAACAATAACTCAAACTAAAGCATCCTCTGGATCTTCTCCTGCTACTAGCCCATGACAGGACACATTCCTCCAGAGAGCTGTCTACACTTACTCTCTCCACCCCCTTACCTCCGATTCTCCCATTCTTTAGCCCCCTCTAACACTTACTGTTGAGACCATCCTGCTGCCCCCACTCCAGCCATACTCCTCTCCATGAGGCCGAGGGTACACTGTGCCAGCATACAAGGGCATCTGCAGACCTCACTCAGGCTGACTAGAATTCTGAATTCTCTGTCTAAATGGTTCCAGGTCTCTCAGGGTCCGTGGAACAATGTTCCCATACACATGGCTGTGGTATATGTATTTTCATGCCTAAAAGATGTCTGTTTGCTGAGCTGGTAGTTGGAGAAGTGTAGGTGGATGGATTTTGAATGAAATGGGAGAAAATAAGGAAGAAACAGTCAGGGATCAGCCTTTGCTGTGTCAATCCGCGAGGACCTTGTGGAACTGAGAAAGTGCACATTTGAAGCTTGTCTTTTAATAGCTATGATAAATATTCATTTGTCAGAGTAGGACAACAGCTGTGTGGGAGGGCTAACCAGCAAACACTAGGGATCTGCCTGTCTCTGCCCCGAGCGGCACCAGGTTACAGGTGCACACCACCACACCTGTCTTTTACATGGGTTCTGGAAATCTGGACTCCAGACCTCATGCCTGCAGCGAGCACTTCACCCACTGAACCGTCTTCCCAGCTCTGCCCTCCCCCCTCCACACAGCTGCTTGGTAACACGGATATTTAGACATATGGAAACCTACAACCGTACGTGAGTCCTGGGGCCCACAACTGTCACCCACACCAATCACATTTACACAACCCTGTGAAATCCTTCTAGCAAAGATGGCCAAGTGCCTTCCATGTGTTTATCTATGGCTAAGTCTTAGATACCACTCAGGGGCTTTTGACCCAGTTGGTCACAGTCTTCTCAGGCTCCTCCGCTCTGGATTTGCCTCCTATTTCTTCCTAGTCCTCTGTTCCATTCCTCTCACACTTACCGTAAATATCAGAACATCCTGGGGTCTGCATTCAGACCTCAATTTCTTAGCACTTAAATCCTTTGTTTGGATGTATAAAGGATTTCTGTCTGTTCATATCAACCATAGACTCGGGACACGTCTAGGCTCCTGTTCATCATCTCCACCTGCCTGTCTAATAGGCATCTCAGATTTTGCAGGTCCAACCTAGAATTCTTGACATCCCCTCAACAAACCTTTCCTTTCTCTATGCGTTTATTCCCGTTGTATCGGGGACTATGGGGGTCTAGCCCCTCGATAGTCCCCTCCCAGGGTCCAGGAAGAATCTACAATCAGCTGATAATTAATCTTTGATGAAAAGAAATGAATCTATGTACACGAAACTCCTTAGTCCATATACTTTATTATTCTGTGTCAGTTACAAGCTTATATTCTGCTCTCATATTTAGCTCCTTTCCTGCCTGATTTCTCTCTGCATTTGTCTGCGGTCCCCTCTAGGTTCTATCTTAATTCCTTCATCTAATTCTGCCCCTTCTAGGTTCTCATCCATCTTGTTCTTTCCCATATCATCTCCTCTCCCATCTCCTTCTCTCTCGTCATCTCGTTCTTCCTCATCTTGTTCTTCCCCATCTGGCTCTTCCTCATCTTCCATCTCATTCCTCTAGTATTCTCTTCTAGCCCTTCAATCTAGTTCTTCCCCATCTCAGTTTGTTCCTTTCAAGTTCTTACCCATCTAGTTCTTCCATTCTCTTTTCTCTTCTCTGTCCCTGGAAGTCCTGGTATATATGTACTTACAAGCAGTATTCCCTTAGCAGTGCAAAGCCAGGCTTCCAGGGTCAAATGGAGGGGTGATAAGAATCACATAGGGAGGCAATAACCATTAATTATCATTACAACCCCCAAAGGGAAGTGACCAATGGGGAAATGAATTAACTAAGGGCTAAATTCAGGTAATATCTAAGATCTAAGAAGAGGGCTCTTATGTGCTCAACTATAATCCTTTTTTTTTTTTTTTTTTTTTTTTTTTTTTTTTTTTTGGTTTTTCGAGACAGAGTTTCTCTGTGTAGCTTTGCGCCTCTCCTGGAACTCACTTGGTAGCCCAGGCTGGCCTCGAACTCACAGAGATCCGCCTGGCTCTGCCTCCTGAGTGCTGGGATTAAAGGCGTGCGCCACCACCGCCCGGCTCTCAACTATAATCTTAAATGTGATTGGTAGAAAATGTTAAGAATCTATAAATTGGCCGGGCGGTGGTGGCGCATGCCTTTAATCCCAGGACTCGGGAGGCAGAGCCAGGCGGATCTCTGTGAGTTCGAGGCCAGCCTGGGCTACCAAGTGAGTTCCAGGAGAGGCACAAAGCTACACAGAGAAACCCTATCTCAAAAACAAAAACAAAAACAAAACAAAACAAAAAACAAACAAACAAACAAAAGAATCTATAAGTTGCTAGGTCAATGGGAGAAAATAAAACTGTCTTCTTTTTTCCTGTGGCTCCTATCTGTCCAAGCTATCTGCCGTTTTTCTGCAGGATGGGGGAAAGTGTGCTCAGTTGCTAGGCAACCTGTGTACAGGAGATCTGGAACTAGAGTTAAGGTTTGGGAAAGGAGGAAGTAAAGCTTAATTGGCACATCCGCCAGGCCTTCTCAAACAGGTAGCCCGGATGCTTAAGTCTGTTCTTAGAGAGTACAGAGGTATCTCTGATAAAGTACTTTCCTCCATCTGGGGATGGACCTGGCCCCGGATGCTGCCAATGATGATAATTACAGGGAGACTTGAACTGGGTTTCTGGCTGAGCATAGCTGTCAGCACAGAAAGTTATCTAAATATTCGTAGAAGTGGATAGGTAAGGAGTTAGAGGTCTATAAAGTTAGTAAGGCTGTAAGAAAGGAGGGTCTGAGCTAAATTGTGTAAAGCTATTACTTAATGTCCACCTGACCAAGGCGGTGTCTCCTTGTGGAATTTGCCTTAAATCAGGAGACCTTCATGTGGATTGTTATTACTGCTAGTCCTTGCAAGTGGATAAGGGAGATATCTGATTCCAGAAAAAGCCTCTCCTGAGGCTGTTCTCCAAATACCTGGAATGTGTATGTTCAGAGAGTGATCAGTCCACACTGTTAGCCCTTCTTAGGGAAAAGTCAAATGGGAAAACTATGAAGGCACACATGATTTTCATAACAGAATACAGCTGATATATAACAAGCCAAATAACACCAAAAACTCCTTGGAATTCGGCTTCCTCTGGAGGAATTCCCTGATCCCTCCAGGTAGTGGCTTTGCCATAACCAGCTGAGTTTTTATGATATATTCCTGCGGCCTGCAACACCATTGTCCTTCCTAACTCAGGAAATCTCATTACCGTCTGCCCGAGTATTTAGCTCAGGTGGCTGCAAGTTCTGGACTCCCCACTGCCTCACATGCTGTGCATGTTTGTGTCACTGTGATTCAACAGTGACTCAAAAGAACAGCATGTAGGGGGGCAAGTTTAGTTTGCCTCATGGTTGTAGGGGGGGTTCTGGCCAAGGCTTCTACCCCCCTGTGCTGGGGAGAACAGCATGGTAAGAGGAGTATGTTGCACAGTAATGTTTACCTCACAGTGGACTAGAAGCAGAGAGAGAGATGGAGAGAGGAAGAAGGGAGGGAGAAGCTACCCTCTAGGACTGCACCAACCCCCATCACCTACTTCTTCCAGATAGCTTCTACGTCCTAAATGTTCCAGAAATTTCTAAAGCAGTAAAACACAACTTAGAGTCGAAATACTAGAGAGGTTATATATAGCAGGAGGGTTGAGAGTTTGTAGCCTAGGCTACACAGAGTCGTTGTCTCAAAAACCAAGCCTGTCTCCTAGGCATTCCCCGATCTCTATTTATACTGCCGCCATCTTCTTCTGAGTTAATGTTGATTTCATGTGCCCTGTTTGCGTCTCCCTCTGTCTGCCTCTGCTCATTCACCTCCTCGATGTTCATCTCACAGCAGCCCCACAGTCATTTAAAATCTTAAGTCGAACCATGTGAGCAGTCTACTTAAAAATCTTCCGTTGACTTCACATTGAAAATGAAATCCAGACTCCTCAGTGTGGCGACAAGTCCTGGAAAGACTTGACCCCAGCTGGGGTCACTAACTTGCTGTGTTCCTCCGTGGGGGTTCCAACCACAGTGGCTCCCTGGCTAGTCTTTATTGTCGGTGCTGGGGATTGAATTGAGTGCTTTGTGCACACTAATGTTCTACCACTGGACTACACTCAGTCCTAGCTGACTTTTGAATGCACCACGCTTGTTCTGGCCTTAAAGTCCTCGCCATCTCTTCTTTCCTGTGTCTGGATTGCGTTGTGGTTTTATTCCTTCAGGCATTTTAGAAGCAGGTTCCAGTAGCATCTCTTTGAAGAGGTCCTCAATCTAAACTTACCCCCACACACGCACACACCCTTGTGTCTTATCACCATAACCAAGTTAATTTTCTTTACAGTACCAACTTCCTTATGAATTTTTTTGAAATTGTGTGTGTTTGTACGTGTGTGTGTGTGTTTATGTGCATGAAGGCCACAGGTTGATACTAGATGTCTTCCTCTGTTGCTCTCCATATTGTTTTTTGAGACAGGCTCTCTCACTAATTCTGGAGTTCACCAATTCAGCTAGACTGGCTAACCAGCAAACACTAGGGATCTGCCTGTCTCTGCCCCTAGTGGCACCAGGTTACAGGTGCACACCATCACACCTGTCTTTTACATGGGTTCTGGAAGTCTGGACTCCAGACCTCATGCCTGCATAGCAAACACTTCACCCACTGAACCATCTTCCTAGCTCTGCCCTTCCCCCTCCACACAGCTGCTTCTTTTAAGAAAAAAAATATGTTTTTTTTTTTTACTATATTAAAGACCTGGAGCTCGATGGTGGTGGTGCATGCCTTTAATCCCAGCACTTGGCAGGCAGAGGCAGGTGAATCTTTGTGAGTTCGAGGCTAGTCTAGTCTACAAAGCGAGTTCCAGGACAGCTAAAACTGTTACTCAGAGAAACCCTGTCTCAATTAAAAAAAAAAAAAAAAAACAAACTTGGAGTTTTAGTTGAACACCTGTTTAGCACACAGAGGTCCTGTATTCCATCCCAGAATAGCAAAAATAAAAGGTCATTCTGGTTGTACATTGTCGTGTCCACCTTGACCAGCAAGGAAGACGCAACACCAGGCTCTTCTCCAAGCAGTTTATTTAGGAACCTTGAGACAATCTTCTGACCCCGGGGAAAGCCATCTTCTGACTCCCTCTCTGGGGAAAGCCAGCCCACGCCCTTTATAGCCACTGGGCAACCAACCCTGTAGTGCCACGTGGACAATGCCGATAGGGTCAGACATACGCAAGCAAGCCAGATTCCACGCCCAAGCCAAATAAGGAGTTGTTTATCCCAGAGAACACCTGCCATCGGGAAGGCGAAAGCTGGACGCCAGCGCCATCTTTGCGGCGCGGCCATGCACGGCTCTCTACAGTACATCTGTGTATCTGTTTGGTTTCTGTGTTACTCTATCACCCACGGCCAAGAGACTTTAAGCCCCATTAAAGCATAGACTTCATCTCTCTTATGGCCTATGACCTCCCCAGCCATGAGCTTTTGATCAGTTTTACAGGACCAGTCATGAATTCCTTCCCATGGAGCAGACCTCCAAGTCAATCAGAAAGTGGTTGGTTACCCCCGTTACCTTCATGTCCCTATTCCTGCAAACCTACTTCCTGGAAGTATGTCGGTATTATTGTATACAGGGTCCAGTGCCGGGCAAGGGCATGAATGTCTTTTCTCCTCCTGGTGGAATTCAGAGCACTCTCCACAACTATGAAAGCTAGCCAGCAGGGAGCAAGTTTCCTAGTTAGTTTCAGACTGATTTCTTTATGCCTACAACCAAAGTATATGATGGGGAGACATTATCTTCAAGGAATAAGGCTTTCCCATGTGTGCTTAGAGGCATATACATCCCACATACATGCAATGCACACTAAATAAATAAGTAAACAAACAAACAAATATTTCTTTTAAAAAGAGCAGAGAAAAGGAGGACAGTGTTCCGGAAAGGGAGAATGTAATTACTGTGGAAGTTCCCAAGTAGAGCGGCAGAGAGAATCCACAATAACAAGAATGTATAGTCTGCAGCTGTGCACCACAGTCCACAAATCTCACCATTGAACAAAGGCAGGGATTCACTTGGAATAGATTCTGCATTATTTCAATATACAGAATTCAAGCACTTGCTGTTGAGAGGAACAAGGGTCTGCAAGGGGGCCCAGAAGAGAGTCTAGGAGGCTGCTCATATGGTGCCTCTATTCAGGTGCTACTAATAACCAGTGTGTTCTGTGTGTGAAAACTCACCAGACTGAAACAGATAGCCTGTGTGTTTTCTGTATGAATGTTACATGCCAAGAGGGTTCTTAATTCACAATCAGCTGTCTTACTCCTAGGTGGGATGTGCTCTAAAAATCTGTTAGCTTGCTTTGCCCTTTGCATCCCCAACATCTTGTAATAATGCCTGACACATTGTAGATATTCAGTGTGTGTGTGTGTGTGTGTGCGCGCGCGCGCGCTCTCTCGCACTGTGTGTTACATGCCTGTGAATGAACAGGTGAATGATTAAACGAATTAGTCTCTGTCTGGGGAAATGACTCAGTGGTTAAGCACACTTGCTGCCTTTCCAGAGGATCTGAGTTTGGCTCCCAGCATCCATTTCAGGTGGCTCACAACCCCTCATAGCTCCAGCTCTAGGAAATCCAATCCCTCTTTTAGCCTCCAGGGCCACACGTAGTAGCAAGCATATGCACTCAGACACATAAAATAAATCTTGTTTTAAGATTTTAAAACAAATGAATTTCTGGACTCTCCCTCCCTTTCCTCCTTCCCTCCCTCTCTCTCCATGGAGTGCAGGGAATGAATGGAACACAGGAGCTTGCTCATGTCGGGTAAGAACTCTGAGTTACATGCTAGCCCTTCTGTAGCTCAGGCTGACCTCAAACTGGTGATCCTCCTGCCTGAACCTCCAAAGCGCTGGGATGACAGGTGTGTGCCACCATGACTGGCTGAGTCTCTGTAATCTTAAATGCTGTGTGTCATATTTGGTCTCTTTTGAGATGGTCCTCTTGGAAAAACTGAATCACTGGCTATTTTTAGCATTATTCCCCTGTTTTCAAGACTCCTTTGTCTTTTTGCTTATATAAGAATAATAAATTCAAACTCCCCCAGCAGACATTTCAAATGGTTTTAGGATTTAGCGTCAGGAAAGCAAGTAAAACGAGGATAGAAACTGTCTGCCAAATTTGGCAGCCTACAGGATCTTGATGGTGTTACTGGAAGCCACGTTACTGGGGCGGAGGCAGCAGATGCCAGACTGCAGAGGTTTGAAAGGAAAGGAGCTGTGAGGATCTGCAATCGGAATGCTGGCCCAGAGTGCAGCCTGGCAGAGCAGACTTGCACAGCCAGAAGGAGCTGCTGGCTTCCGTCCCCTTCCACAATAAAATAAAGAGAATACCGACAAATAGTTTCAATAGTTCCACTTCAAATTTCAGATTTGTCTTGATTTTTAGTGTTTTTATTTCTTAGGGCAGGGTCTCAGATAGCCAAAGCTGGCCTTGAACTCACTATGTAGTCAAGGATGACCTTGACCTTCTGATCCTCCTGCCTCCTCCCAAGTGCTGGGATTACTAGCATGGGCTACTACACTTAGTTTATTTGGGGCTAGGGATTGAACCCAGGACATCGTGTGTGGTAGGTAAACACTCTGCCAACTAGCTACATCCCAGCCCTTTGTTTTCAGTGTTTGTGTGAGCATTTATCACGTGAGACAAGAAAGCCCAGAGTTTTCATGCTTCAAGGGAGTCAGCAGACAGGACTGGCTTCATTCAATCTTTTAGTCATTTATGGAAGTGCCTGTTACACTAGCCCCTGAAGTTGTGTGTTGTCTAATTTTGCTGGTGGTCTTTTTGAGATAAGTCAGCACTTGTTGGCCTAGAACACGATCCTCCTGCCTCTTCAGTGCCACAGTTACAGCCATGTCCCCGATGTGAGCACTGTGGTTTGTTTTAAGTTTTAAAGGTGTGAGGTGAGTGAGTGTATGTCTGCGCACCATGAAGAGGGGATTGGAACCTCCAGAGCTGGAGTTACAGATGGCTGTGTGAGCTTACTTGTGGGTGCTGGGAATTAAACCGAGGCACCCCAGAAGAGCTATCAGGACTCTCAAGTGCTGAGTCATCCCTCCAGCACCTCCCTTTTTTAAAGTGATACCCTTTCTTCAAGAAGGTAGCAGCTAAAAGATTTAAATTCTGACAGCTCAATTAGTGGATGTAGCTTAAGTGGCATTCCTTTTAGACAGTAATGTAGAAAAGAGAACCAGGTACGGGTGACATCAGGCAATGTCCCAGCAGCCTGATGCTAGGCAGGACCTTAGAAATTACCTGGTTCTGCAGCTGCTGGCGTTGTTCACGAAAAGAGCAATTGCATATGGTGACTCATGAAACCTATGAACCAGATGAGCTGAGTTCTGCAGTGGAGTCTCGAATGAGCCCAAATAAGCCATGAAAATGGCTGTACCAGAGACAGCGTACGATTTCATCATCTTCCTGCAGCTTGGGTACAGACTTGTGTTTCTTCACTGCGCATGAGCAGGTATCATTGGTTTGCATTTAGGGGCTTCAGTGGATTTTGTTGTTGTTGTTGTAATGTTTTATTTTGTTTGAGACAAGGTCTTACTAATAGATTTAAATGTCCTGGAACTCATTACGTAGACCAAGCTGGTCTTAGAGATCCACCTGCCTCGGCCTCTACCGTGCTGGTGTTAAAGGTGTGTGTCCTCATACTGAGCCAGCTCTCCACTGACCCATGCCCTCAGGCTTCTGTGGCTCCGTCAGAGTGTTCAAGTACTTTATCAACAACAGGAAAAGAAATGAAGGCAAGGCCTTGTATAAAATTGGTCTTTAACATTAGTACTTAATTATCACTCACCTGGCAGCTAAGATCATAAACTGGGTAGTCTATTCCAACGGCCACTCTCTTATCCGAGGCACTCAGCTGCCTGCCCTGGGACCCTCAAAACCAGCTGTCATGTTCTGCAGTCCAGCGACTTCCAAAGCTTCCATGCCTGGCAGCATCTCCTTCCTCCCTAACCGTGTTCTCTGTCTGTCTGTCCGTCTGTCTGTCTCTCTCTCTCTCTCTCTCTTTCCCTCCCTCCTCTACCCTAAAACTATACATTTAAATACTCAGTAAGTGTAACTCTATTGTAGTCAAAATACTAAGTTTGAGTTTTTTGTTTGTTTTTTTTTCTTTTCTGGTGTTGAGGACCAACTTGGGTCTTGCACACACTGGGAAAGCACCCTTATTACTGAGCTAGAGCCCCAGACCAAAGATGGCTTATTTTTTTTAAGTATTATCTGTCCCTTTGTTATAGTAGGCTTTCTTGAAGGAAAGGGATACAGGCTGAGATTGCACCAGGAGTTACATGTGGTGCGTGTATTTCACAGGGAAACACACTTGGGCTGTGTTTGGGGCGGGGGATGGGTATTTGGTGGCGAATGGCTAATCTGCAATCCCTTCATTTCTCAGGTGTGATAACTGAGGCCCAGAGAGGTAATGTGATTTGCCTAAAGTCATGCAACTCGTGGCAGAGCCTGGCCTAGAAGCCAGGTGTCCTGGATCTCAAGATACCCCCCTGCCCGAGGAATGGAACCGGTAATGTATCTCACAGTGGGGGTGGGGGTCAGTCCTGGCAGCCCTGATGTGCTCTGAGAAAACAAAGGAAGCAGCCACCCCCAGTCCTGACGTGTTGAATGGGGTACAAATCAAAGATTTGAAATTCCGCCCCTGAGAGGCAGAGACAGCAGCAGCTGACACCCACACCCCCATGCAGACATCCATGCCTTCCTGAAGGTGGTTTTTCTCTGGTCATACACATGTCCGTCTCCAAACAGCTTGTCAGTGACTCATCTGGCCATTCTGCTACTCACCAGTGCAATTCCAGTGCCACAGAAAGCAGTGGCTGCTTGCAGCAGATGCATGGGGAGCCGGGGGGTGGGGGATGAGGGGGGAGGAATCAGGGAGACCCATTAGGAGGCTTCTCTGGAGATCCAGGAGGAAACTAGAGAAAAGGCTGGCTGGAGAGGGGTCTGTTGGTCAGCATGATATGCCCTGGTTATTGGCTGCTAAAATTGGTCAGTAAGAATGCCGCAAGACAGACAGGAAGTAAAACCCACCAAAATGGGAAGGGAAGGGAACCCTGGTTTCATATATTTCCACTTGCTTCTATGAAGGAATTTCTTCAGCCAAGTATTGGCAAGGTCGTGTCTCACCTATAGTAAGCTATAGTAACCACCTAGGGTACTATAAGTGAGATAGAGCCTGAGTGTTAAATGTAAACCTGGATACCAGCCATTGATACTACGTATCCATGTCTCTTAAGAGGCAGAATTAGAGAACCCACTGTGTGCCAGGAATACATGATCTATACAAACATCCTTATCCCCCTTAAATTCAGTCAGAACACAGTAGCCTAATAAGCTAGTCTCTTGGACAACTTAGTGGGAGAGAAGCTTAGGAGAAAATGACTCAGTTCGATACTATTGGTTAAAAGGTAGAAGCTTCAAAAGACGGTGTTTGTAGGCTGAGTTTGACTAGGTCTGTTTGAGATTTTTCAGGCTTGGTAAACACCACAGAGGACCTATTTGAGCTGATATCTGGGACTCTGGCTTTCCTGAGAGAGCAGACACCTGGGCACATAGGGAAAGGCTGGCAGAACAGAATGTTACAAGGGAACATCTTAAGCAGGGAGTAAAGGCACCACGGGATCAAGGCATTGTGTTACGCACAGGTGTGTGGTTACTCCCGGAGGGAGTCTAGAAGCTTCCACCCTCAGTGTGATTGTCAGGCAGGGTGTGAGCAGCAGACAGTGGGCAGGAAGTGGTCACGGGGCTAGGTCTATGAATCACTTCCAACCTCTGCGAGAAGAACATTCTATCCTGTACGAGGTGTTGGAATGAGGATTCAGGTAGAGGAAAGAGGGGGAGTGACCTTGGAACTAGGGCAGAAGGCAGGATTACAGGAGACCTGGCCAGAAGCCAGTCCTTACTCAAACCTGAATATAAAGTCCGAGACTGAGCATCCGAACCTCTAAGCCTCTCTTGGGTAAGGACAGAATCCATCCCATTCTCAAGCGTTTGGCCTGGGCTACAGAGGAGGTAGGATGAGGAAACACCCATCTCATGCATCCAGGCAGGAGGGGGAAGCGGGGAGGGAGCACTTGTCGCTCCTTTCCTTTTGTCTGTCTGTACAAATCCCCACGGTCCTTTCATGGTTGCCATGACAACAATGGCTCCTGAGAGTCTTTTTCATTAATTAACCCAGGTACTCACTCCCAAACTCAAGAGGACATTTTCTTGGCACTGAGGATCAGGGCAGGCAGGCATGCAGCCCTAACCTGTGCTTGGGTCTCTGTCTAGCCGCCTTGGGTACCCCTGCTGTGTCCCTTCATCCTTGGTTGTAGCTTCCCTGTCCGTGGAGTTCATCCGTCTTTCCCTTTCCCACACCCCTGCCTTCCAGCCTCTACTCTTCCGTTCCCTGTGGAGACTGACCTATCTCACTGGGCTTTGGGGCTTGGCGCATCTTCTTAGCCACAGTGCCGAACCAGAAATGCGGCTTGAGTCTCTGCTAGCCACCCCCACCGGAGGCAGTACGGCTCAGTTAGACTCCAGATAGTACTGTCCTGGCTCTACTTGCTGCAGAGTCCAGGTCCCAGGAGTCTGTATCTAACGGCTCAGGTCCACCACCAGATGCTCAGATCCCCGCAGATGCTTCAGTGTGGGGACAGAAGTCAGGTGTCTTACAATGTCCTTTTGTCAGATGTAATCTTAGGAGCTGATTCTCCCAGGAAAGGAAGCATTAATAACAAGGGAAGTGATTCTAGCTTTACACTATGGAATAAAATGAAAATTATGCCACTCTCATTCATTCATTCATTCATTTCTTTTGCAGTGCTAGGGATCAAACCCAGGGCCTTCAGCCTGCCAGATAAATGTTGTAGCATTGAGTCACAACCCTGACCCAGCACATGTCATTTTAAGTGTTTAGTAGCTATGTGTTTTCTAATGATAGAAACATATGAAACTGATAAGATTTTTTTTATTGAATCCAGCACTTCTAAAATACCGTCGCAACGTGTGCTCAATATAAAAATTACCCAGTGGTGTGTTCTTCTCTGCTGCTCTTTAAGTCTTTGAAACCCATGGTGATTTTTTTTTTAACTCTTAAAAGCACAGTTCAGTTCTGATGCTGAACTTCCACCGGAGACGTATGATCCACATTTATATTCACAGTTGAAAAGAATGATATACCCGTGTTGTCTAGACATGGACACATCTTCCCACTAGCGACATATTACCCAGTGGGCTTTCGCTCTCTAGTCTTCATTTCCTCCGTAGGGATCTTTGTAGCTCATCTTTGTCATAATTGTTTGACCTTGAAGCAAAAGCTTGTCTGTTTCAGCAATTTTAAAACTGCTTTTGTCCAAACCATCTCAACCTGCTGTATCTGGAACCAACTCAGTGTTGAGAGCATGAGATGCAAAGGAGGTTATAGACACTAAAAAGTAACTCAAAGCTTGTTTATTTGTTTGTTTGTTTTTCTGGTTGTTTTCAAGAAAGGGTTTCTCTGTGTAGCCCTAGCTGTCCTGGAAATCACTCTGTCGATCATGCTGGACTCTAACTCACAGAGATCCACCTGCTTCTGCCTCCTATCAAAGCTTGTTAATACCACCAATGTGTTCTTCAAACTTTTCTCGTTGATTCTGCAGAAAATTTGCATACTGTTGGCCATCACCACTGAAAATGTTATTCATATAGCTTCACGGGTTTTAAAAAGAGATTTATTTAATTATTAATGTGTGTGTATTTATGTACATATGTATGTGTGTGTGTGTGTATGTATGTATCTGGGTGTTTTGAACTCATGTCTGTCTGTGCACCACATGTGTGCAGTACCTGTGGAGGACGGAAGAGGCTGTGGGATTCCCTAGGCCTGTTACAGACCATTGTGAGCTGCCATGTGACTGCTGGGAATCTGGGTCCTCAGGACGGGCACGAGTGCTCTTAACCACCTAGCCATCTCTCCAGCCCTGGATTTGTGTTTGAAAGTGAGCAAAAGAATACTGACTGGTTTGCATCATGAAAAGTTAGGTTTTAATATAAGTTCCAATCCCTTTCTAGATAGGGCAAAAGTCCATTTTTCTTTCCCTTTGTGCTTCACGTGTGGCGTCTTCACGTGCACTCTAATATTGACGAAAATCCAGAAACCACTGTCATGTTCTGTCTTTGACTATTAAGTACCTGGCTAAACATGTCTTTTTGTCTCAAGAAAATCTTGAACTGGAACTGACAGTCCCATGAGTCTTGGTGAAATCCATGCACAATTCAAGCAACAAATGTTGGCATAGCCCCAACATCCCTATGCTCGCTGCCTTGAATTCCTTTCACAGGTTCCATACATTGGTGGTGAGTCATAGCATTGTACATACACACTGAACAGTTTTAGCAACTGTATCCATGACACTTTCTAGTCTGCTCCTGAAAGCTGCGCAGATATTTTGAGTATACATCATACGGTGGGATGAAGCCATAAAGGGAAACATCAGTCTCCCTCCTGTTTGGAGATCCCGATGAGTCTGCATTTCTGGAGCACCATCTGGCACGGCAGGAACAAATTTCCCATAGCTAACTGAAAACTCTGCCACACCAAATGTAAAAGATTACAACAATCCACTCCACAAAATTGTGAATTGGCAATGCTTCTTGGTACATTTGGAAGACATTTAAGAGTGAATATACCCAACTTTAAGAGGGCAGTGTCTTGGTTTCTTTTCTGTTGCTATGATTTAAAAACAAAACAAAACAAACTTGAAAAAGAGCAATTCAAGGGAGAAAGGATTTCTTTCAGCTCACAGTTCATCATAATGGGGAACTCACAGCCATGGGAGCTTGAAGCAGCTGGTTACTTTAGGTCCTCAGTCAGAAGAGAGTCACGAAGGCCATTCCAATGATCAACAATGAATACACAGTCTCCATTGCAGCAAAGGATCGCTAGCCTAGGGAATGGTCCCACCCACTGTTAAGATGAGTCTTCGCACATCTGTGGTCAAGGTGATCCCCACATGACCAGTGGCCCATCCCCCCATGACTCTAGAGTCTGTCAGGTTGTGGAGAATTAACACTACAGCCATTAGCAGTATCTTAATGACATGATTCAGTTAAAATGTGCCGGTTTTCACGTCCTTAATGAATTTATCTCTGATACATTCTTTTATTCTATGGAAAACTATTTGTTGACCTTTTAAACATTGTTTGCTTTCCTCTGTAGGGATGATCATAGTGCCTGGACTAATTTTTGCCCCTACAAGCAATGTCTAAGCACCTTACACACACACACACACACACACACACACACACACACACACACCCGCAGCACTTGAAATTTAAAAAATTAAGTAAAGCTAAAATTAGAGTTCCATACTCACAGCAGCCACATTTGAGTTTTGAAGGTTGTAACATGTGGGTGCTGGGAATGGACCCCAGCACCTGAGGGACAACATGTGGCTGCCTTGGGGGACAGTGATGCTCTAGTCATCCGAGATAACACACAGGGGCCGGTCCTCTGCTCAGTGTCTTCCATGAAGGAACTCTGACTATGTGTACAGGGAGGTAGGTGGGAGGAGGTACCCTGCAATACCATTGACAGCAGCCACGGACTAGAGCAATTCACACATTGGTCACCTCACCGGGCTATGTAAAAACAATCAAACCACAATAAAATCTGTGATATATCTATTCTAAGAAACTTTATACCAGATTTTAAAATAGACACATAGCCAGATCTAAGACATATTTCTAGAGGGAGAGGAGAAAAATCAAGTTGTACCATGCAACCATTTTTTAATATTGTATTTTTAAAATGGATGATAGATGGGCTCTGAAGAAATGGCTCAGTAGTTTAGAGCCCTGGCTGCTCTTCCAAGTTCCTGGGCTCCATTCCCAACACCCACACGTTGGCTTACAATCTTTAGTAACTCCAGTTAAAGGGAATCTGATGCCCTCTGTCTCAAAGAATAAAGTGGTACCCAATTGAGGAAAGAAGATGTCTGATGTTAATATCCTGGTTCGGTTTTGTTTATTTGTTCATTTGTTTGTTTTTGTCTATTTGACACAGCTAGAGCTATCTGGGAAGAGGGAACCTCAATTGAGAATGTGAGAAAACATCTCTATCAGACTGGCCTGTAGGCAACTCAGTGGGACGGTTTCTTGATTAAGGGTTGATGTAAGAAGGCCCCTGGATAGGTAGTCCTGGGTGGCGTGAGGAAGCAGCCTGAGCAAGCTGAGGGCCAAGCCAGTAAGAAGGTTCTTCCATAGTCTCTGCTTCAGTTCCTGCCTTCAGGTTCCTGCTGGAGTCTGGTGTTCCTCCAACAATGTACTGCGATAGGGACATGTAAGCCGAACACGCCTTGTCCTTTTCAAGTTGCTTTTGGTCATGATCTTTATCACAGCAATAAAAAGCCAAGTGGGGGAGTCAACTTCTGGCCTCTGCACTCAACACATGTAAGGTGTGTAAATGCACCCACACTTAATGCACACACACACACACACACACACACACACACACACACACACAGAAGTGGCTTCCTCTGAACTTCCGTGGAGGGAGAAAGACAACCCAGATCGACTTGGGTTTGATAAGAAGTTGAGCCTTCAGGTATTACTCACATAATTAAAATTAACTTAGAAGAAAGAACTTAAGAAAGGGGAAGTCGTGACAGAAATGGAAAGATGAACAAAGAACCCAATTAAATAGAACTAATTGCAGCACACATTAGGAGGCGGCTAAATAAGTTATCACATGGCACAATATTTAATATGAATGTCAAAAGTAAGTCTTCAAAGAGAAGATATACAAATTACAGGGTGGCCTCTCTGGAAGCTGAAAATGGGAAATGCCAGGCAGTGATCAAAACTAATCTACGAAGCTTTGTGCCACCAGTGCCTGGCTACCGGCCAGGGAACACATCCTAAGCTGCTGTTGTTTCAGAAACTCCGACCACAGGAGCATTGGCATCCATTCCTTTGGCTCAACGTTTCCCAGCCTGCACGGCGGTTGTTCCTAGCTCTTCTTTCAGGTCCAGCCCCGCTGTTCCTTTTTTTCCTTCAGCTTTCTCTTTTTTTATTGCTTAAATGTATGTGTTGATAAATGGTAATTGGGTAACAGAACCCAAACAGCACAGCCTTCCTCTGGAGTGGGACAGAGGCGGGGAAATGGTGGATAAAGCCTATAGGACATGCATGGATGCATTTAATTCTTAGTTCAAACTCAAAATTACCCTAACCCCTCCTGACATTGACTAAATAAGTTAGTCAAGAAGGATACTTGGATGAGAAGAGGCCAGGGAATCATCGTGAACTCTGTTGAAAAGCACCCTGAACTCAGGGCTTCTCAGCAGGGTTTGCTGAGTTGAAATGGCGTTTTCCTCAGTCAGGATTGCGGTTGCTCTGAACTCAAGATGTGTGTCTGAGAGTAAGGCACAAATGGACAGATTATAAAAAATAGAACACTGATAGCACAAGACAGCATGATTCATGCTGGAAATGACAGGCAGAGGCTGTCGACCTCAGGCAGGACAAAACGCGAGGCCACCCAGCGGAAGAGCACAGACACAGGCGGGCAGACTGGATCCTTTCCTAGCTAGCTCTGTCGTACTTCCAGGCCTGCCTAATGCACAGTGAACCAGAGGTGCTCAGAGACAAGATAAAGGACGTCAAAAATAACCAGAATACCAAGTAAAAGGGACAGGACAGCAGCCCCCCAGCATAGTAACACTTACAGATGTCTATTAGTGAAGAAGCATAGCATTGACAGAGCTAAAAAAAAAAATCAGATATTGGGTAGGTGAAACGGTGCAGTGGGTAAAAGGGCTTGCTGCCAAGCCTGACAGCCCGAGTTCAGTGCGTGGAGCCCGTGTGGGGGAAGGAAAGAACCACTCCCATAAGTTGTTCCTGCCCCTACATGTGTGTCATGGTATGTGAGCCCACATACATACACACAGGAACACACAAAAACAAATGAATAAAATATCTTAATAATAGTATTGTCCAAGAAAGTCCAATTCTGTTTTTAAACATCTCTCCCATAATCGCTACCTGTTTCTGCTGCAGGAGCAATCCTGGGCCTGCTCCTCCTCTTTCCATGGCAGGCACTGAGCTTTCCACAGACTGAGAAACCTTTTCCGTGCTCTAGAGTATGAGAAGACACCTGGTCTGTACTGGAGACCAGACTGCTGACAATCAAATAACCCAGCCGGATGCTTGGCAAAGATGATTCATCTTGTTTATTTATTTTGGTTTATTTTATCTGTTTCATTTCTTTCTTTCTTTCTTTCTTTCTTTCTTTCTTTCTTTCTTTCTTTCTTTCTTTCTTTCTCTCTCTTTCTCTCTTTCTTTCTCTCTTTCTTTCTTTCTTTCTTTCTTTCTTTCTTTCTTTTTTTTGGTAATTAAAGACAATTGCATGGGGGCTAGGGAGATCACTCAGTCAGTAAAACGATTCCACAACCTGAGTTCGACTCCCAGAACCCACATCAAACACCACACATGAGCTGGAGAGATGGCTCAGCAGTTAAGACCACTGGTAACTCTTGCAGAGGACCTGGGTTCTGTCCCCAGCACCCATACGGTGGCTCACAACCATCTGTAACTCCAGTCTCAGGGAATCAGAAACTCTCTGATTTGGACTTCCATGGGTGCCAAGGACACAAGTAATTCATAGACCTACATGCATGCAAACACTCGTATACTTAAATTAATAAAAAACTAAGAAGAAAAAGAAAAAAAAATTCCAGCTTTGGGGAGGTGGTTGACAGGTGGATACATGGGTCCACTAATCTAGCTTTCTTGGTGAGCTCCAGGCCAGTCAGAGAGCCTGTCTCCAAACAAACAAACAAACACCAGCACCCGAGGAGCAACGCTACATAAACACATCCATGGGGACCCATAGACATGCGCACACATACACAGAAACCTGAAGACATACATCTTATACTCTTCCTTGTCTTGAAGGTCTTGGATGCAGGAGCATGTACACAGTTCACATACTGGCTGACTCCATTACTACTAGATTAGTGAGAAGGAGCCACTCCAATGCCAAGTGTGGCTTGGAACATCCAAGAAGCAAGCATCTTCCTCCATGACACTCCTCTGGCAGGCCTGGTCTGCAGCTCCTCAGCAGAGTGCTTGCCTGACATGCGCAGATGGTTTGACCCGCTGCACCTTCAAGCAAACAAACAAGTGAATACCCTGGCAGATGGGATCGCTGCATCAGATGTTTAGTATCTTAACTTTGACACACTGAAACCAACCTCTGAAGCTGAGAGTTCTTGCCACTCTCAGACTTAGACCAAAAGAAAGGATAGGACTATGAAAAAGTACGTGCAGAGTTTAATTTTCTGTCATGTAGCATCCAACATATTTTTAGAGTGCTTAGAATGTTTTAGAAATCTAGTTCGAGCAGGCAAGATGGCCCGTCAGGTAAAGGCACTAGCCTCAAAGACTGATGATCTGAGTCCCATCCCTAGAAGCCATGGTAGAAGGAGAGAGTCCTCTGACCTCCCTCTACATATCATGACGCACACACCTATACATACACATACCATAATACACAGTAATAATAACTAAAAGTAAGTATTCAAAACACTTTAGAAATCTCTTTAGATAAAAGTTCATGTTTTGGGGGGTGGGAGGGGGGAGAACAAGGGAATCCGTGGCTGATATGTAAAATTAAATTAAATTATAAAAAAAAAGTCCATGTTTTGTATTCTAAAAGTATTTGGATCCCACACCTTCTGCCTTACAGTGTTTGGTTAGGGGCCTTTGACTTGATTGCCTCACAAACTTCAGGCAAAGTCGAGATAAAGAACAAAGCGTCATCCCCGTGGAAATATTACAAATGTTGAAAAATCCAAAACCAAGCAGGAGATCAACTATTCTCAGCCAGATAGAACAAAACACAATAACGTCAAGATTTTAAAAATGGAATTAACAAATGCAAGATGATAGATACACACAAGAGTGTACATGCTCTTCAAACATATACAACACATATAAACACAGAAATGTATGAGGACAAATGGAAGTCAAGTGGTTCCCGGGACAGAAGTTACAGAATCAGCTATTTGATAGATGCAAACAACAAATTATATCAAGTTGATTTTTAATTAATTTTTCACGTGCGCGCGCAGGAAGGCAACATGTGTGGCAGTCAGAGGACAACTCTTCGGAGTCAGTTCTCTCCTGCTACCTTGTATGATTGGGGATCGAACTCTGGTCGTCAGGCCTATGTGCAAGCACCTTGCCCTCCAAGCCATCTTGCTGGCCCTCGAGGTTTTTTTGTTTTGTTTTGTTTTTTCTTTTAAGATACCAAAATACTTACAAGTCTTGAAAAAAAAAGTCTTCTAAGGCCAGGCACAATGGTGCCCACTTGCAGTTCTAGCTCCCAGAGGCTGAGGCACCAGGATCTCAGGTTCAAAGCCAGCCTGAGTATTTAGTGAGATCCTTAGGGGGGATGGGGTTTAGAAGGAGGAGGAAGAAGAGGAAGAGGGGGAGAAGGAGAATGGTCCATCCCTTGAGCAAACTAGAACTGCAATTTCTGTTTCTGTAGAAAATGATAAAGAGGCCGAGCAGTGGTGGTGCCCACCTTTAATCCCAGCACAGGCATTTCTCTGTGAGTTCCTGGCCAGCCTGTATACAGAGTGAGTTTCAGGACAGCTACACAGAGAAACCCTGTCCTGAAAAACAAATCAAAATAAAATAAAAAGAACATGGACCTTTCAAAACTGATTAAGATGTAGACAGCCCTGCAACCAGAGGTAAAAATCATAATTGTAAACGTTATTATGAAAGAATGAAAAAAGATATGAAAATGGGGTAAAGGGGTGGTTCTGTAGGTAAGGTCTTACCATGCAAGCATGAGGCCTGGAATTTAAATCCCCAGCACTAACATAAATTCCTAGATGCTAGGTGGGCATGGCTGCCTGCTGGTAACCCCAAAGTACAGGAGACAGATTTCTTGGAGCAAACTGGCTACCTAGACTGTCCAAACTGGGAAAGCTCCGAGTTCAAGTGAGATTCTGTCTCAAAAAATAAAGGAGAGCTGTTGAGAAAAGAAACTCAGTATCAACCAGTGGCCTCCACATGTATGTAAACTCCATCCCCCCACACACACACACACATTCTAGCACACAAAAAGCATGCATGAGTACCGAACACAAAAACACAAGGAAAAAAAAAAGAATATATGAGAAAGGACCAAATGACTATAAACAACAGGTAAATAGAATAACTCCTGATGAAAACAGACATTACTAAGTTAAACACTGTAGAGGAAAAACATTAAATAAAATCATAATCTGGGCCTTTGGTAAAATCAATAAACTAAAACTCTGGAGAGACTTATTAAGGGAAATAAAATCAATAAAATAGTAATACTTTGAAATAAAAAAGGGTTTTAGACAGATGTACAAGGGAATAGTGAGAGAATATTTTATAATACTCTGCTAATTAAATTTTTAAGATTTTCTTTTCCTTCTCTTCTTCTTCTTCTTTTTCTTTTTCTTTTCTTTCTTTTTTCTTGTTCTTTTGAGACAGCTCTGACTGCTCTGGAACTGGATTTGTAGACTAGGCTGGCCTCAAACTTACAGAGATTCACCTGCTTCTGCCTCCCAAGTGCTGGGATTAAAGATGTGCGCCACTGCCTGGCTAAGATTTTTAAGATTTTTTTTTTCTTTTAAGGCAAAATAGGGAGTGTAGCTGAAGTTTTCCTGGTCCTGCCTGGCCCATGGTCAGGACAAATCTCTCTCACCCGCCAGTCCTGCAGCTGCTCAAACCCAACCAACTAAACACACAGAGACTTATATTACTTATAAACTGTATGGCCGTGACAGGCTTCTTGCTACCTGTTCTCATATCTTTTTTTTTTTTTTTGTTTTGTTTTGTTTTGTTTTGTTTTGTTTTTCGAGACAGGGTTTCTCTGAGTAGCTTTGCGCCTCTCCTGGAACTCACTTGGTAGCCCAGGCTGGCCTCGAACTCACAGAGATCCGCCTGGCTCTGCCTCCCGAGTGCTGGGATTAAAGGCGTGCGCCACCACCGCCCGGCTGTTTTCATATCTTTTTTTTTTTTTTTTTTTTTTTTTTGGTTTTTCGAGACAGGGTTTCTCTGTGTAGCTTTGTGCCTTTCCTGGAACTCACTTGGTAGCCCAGGCTGGCCTCGAACTCACAGAGATCCGCCTGGCTCTGCCTCCCGAGTGCTGGGATTAAAGGCGTGCGCCACCACCGCCCGGCTGTTTTCATATCTTAAATCAACCCATTTCTATTAATCTATAAGTTGCCACGTGGCTCATGGCTTACCAGTATCTTCTTAACATCTGCTTCTCACCATGACAGCTGGCAGCATCTCTCTGCCTCAGCCTTCCACTTCCCAGAATTCTCTTCTGTCCTTGTCCCGCCTATGCTTCCTGCCTGGCTACTGGCCAATCAGCATTTTATTTATACAGAGCAATATCCACAGCAAGGGACTTAAAAGGAGACAGCTCATTGGGTAAAGCACTTGCTGAGCAAGCCTGAGAACCAGAGTTTGGATCCCAGGAATCCACACAGAAGCCAGAAAAATGTGGTGGCCCGTCTGTAGTCCCAGCAGAGACCTGGAAACCCTGGAGCAGGCTGGCTCTGGGTTCATGAGAGACTCTGCCTTAATATATAACATGGAGGGCAACTGAGAAAGATACCGTGGATCAGCCTTGGATCTTCACATGCATGTGCACACGTATGACCACACACCCACCCACCCACATACACCTTAACACACATGCATACCACACACACAAAAAGCCAAAATATACAGTGAATGATGCTTATTGACACACTTCCTAATTCGGAGTATTTCCTGCCTTCCTACATTCCTAGACCGTGCTAGGTCCCCTTGATGATGCTGTGTTTAGCCAGTATTGTTTCTAAGTGACCACAGAGCAATGATGTTTTTTATAATGTTGTGGATTTAATTTTTATGTGGTTTTCTCAAAAAAAAAAAATTATCTTTGGCTTCTCTGTGCTCTGGTACCGTTGGTAAGAAAGTTGAATGGCTTGTTTCCAGAAGCCATTTCAGAAGCCAACTCGTTGGAAGTACTTCCCCCAAGAAAGCATGTAGGGCTGATGGATTTTAGGTGGCGAGCTGGGCAGTGTGCTCAGTTTTGTTCCTAACTCTTTAAGATGTCCAGGGCTGGGAATGCAGCTCAGTGATGGAACACTTACCTAGCACATGCAAGGCCTCGGGTTCCACCCCCAGAACCAAATGATTAGTAATGGTAGTATTTATAAAAATAGATCAATAGTAGTCCTAGTTGTAGTATAAAAGTAAAATTTAAGGGCAACTCATTTTCAAGGCCCCTCGTGGCTACAGCGAGCAATTTCTTTGCTTCTCAATAAATGTCACTTCCTTACTCTTCAAAGAAAACGGTTCAGTGGTTAAGAGCACTGACTGCTCTTACAGAGGACCCAGAGTCAATTCCCAGCACCCACTGTAACTCCAGTTCCAGGGAACTCGATGCCCTCTTCTGGCCATCACGGGCACTGTATGCATGTGGTGTACAGATACGTGTGCAGGCAAAACACTCATACACACATAAAAAAAAATCAAATACAAATCAAAACGTGTGTTTATTCTTGTAATTATTTGTGTTTTTCCCGAAAGATATCAATTTAGTTGTGCAAGTTTTGCAAAATATCATCTTCCCGTTTGCTCTGTAAGAGTACTTACATTTCATATTTCTAGTGATATGTTTTTGAACTGTCTCTCTTTTTTCTGATCATTCAAATCAAGATTTATCTTTTTTCAGATATTTATTTATTTATTTATTTATTATGTATACAGTGTTCTGCCTGCGTGTATGCCTGAGCTCCAGAAGAGGGCACCAGATCTCATTATAGATGGTTGTGAGCCACCATGTGGTTGCTGAGAATTGAACTTAGGACCTCTGGAAGGGCAGCCAGTGCTCTTAACCTAGAGCCATCTCTCCAGCTCCCTTCTTCTTTCATTTTGTTACTTCTTTCTTCCTTGAATCGTGCTTAGAAGGAGAATTATACCATTTCTTTTGGAGATCTTGTTAAGATTTTCTTTGCAGACTGTTAATATCCTTCATTACTATAAAAATTCCACAGGACTATTAAAGATGTTGTTCTCTGTTGTATATTATAGCACTTGACACTAAACTACAAAGAGGACCTTTAAAAATATCTACATTCGCCTGGCTGTGGTGGCGCACACATTTAATCCCAGCACTCGGGAGGCAGAGCCAGGTGGATCTCTGTGAGTTCGAAGCCAGCCTGGTCTATAGAGCGAGATCCAGGAAAGGCATCAAAACTACACAGAGAAACCCTGTCTCAAAAAACAAAACAAAACAACAACAACAACAAAAAATCCATATTCATTCAGAATGGCTCAACCCACAATGGTAATATATCTCAGTCCATTGAGAGCTTACTTAGCATACAGGAAGCCCTGGGTCCCATCCTCAGTACCACATAAACTGGGTGTGGTAGTGCACACCTGTCATCTCAAAGCTGAAGGGGTGGAGGCAGGGGAATCAAGAGTTCAAAGGTCACCCTTGGCTACATAGCAATTTTGAAGATAGCCTGCATATACAAGACCTGCTACAAAGTAACTAAGTAAGCCAGGCAAACCTTTAGCGCCTCCGAACGTTTCTTTTTAACTTCCTTGGTGACTACTGGCTGGGTTGGTCCTTAGAGTCTGCTGGACACTGCCCTTGCCGTGGTACTTTCCGCCTCACTGGAGTTCCACCCTCTGTCCTGACTCAGTGTCCCTGTGTGTCTTGGTTGCCATCATTAGTCTTGGATCCAAAGTCATCTGATATTTGCATTGGGAACCTAGCTCTCTGTTACCTTTTATCTGCTGTGGCCTTGTTCAGACTTTCAATCCCAGTCTTATAAAAAAAAACAAAAAAACAAAAAAAAAAAACCTTTATCTTTCGTTTTCAACCCAAAGCTAAGTTTTTGCTTTAAAAAATTTTATTATATTTTGTATTTATTTTAGGTGTGGGGTGGGGAGTAAATGTGCCGAGAACAACTTGTGGGAATCGGTCCTTTCTCTGTGCTGTGTGGGTCCAATCTGAGGGATTGAACTCAAATTGTCAGGCTTGGCATTGAGTGCCTTCATCTGGTCAGCCCAAGAGCTTTTATTGTGTGTTCGATTGTTGCTTTTGAAATAATTGCTCTTCCAACTACTCTTTTGTTTTGTTTTCAAATGGATATGGGTGTTCTGCCTACGTGTATGTCTACCTTCCATGTGTGTGCCTAGCACCAATGGAGACCAAAAGGTGTTCCATGTTCTTTGGAACTGGAGTTACAGATGATTGTCATCTATCATGTGGACCTCTGGGAATGAAACCCAGGTCCTCTACAAGAACAGAGTGCGCCGGGCGGTGGTGGCGCACGCCTTTAATCCCAGCACTCGGGAGGCAGAGCCAGGTGGATCTCTGTGAGTTCGAGGCCAGCCTGGGCTACCAAGTGAGTTCCAGGAAAGGCGCAAAGCTGCACAGAGAAACCCTGTCTCGAAAAAACCAAAAAAAAAAAAAAAAAAAAAAAAAGAACAGAGTGCTCTCAATCACTGAACCTTCTCTCTAGTCCCCAACCCTAAGTTTTATTGTTATTGTTGTTGGTTTTAGAGATTTTATTTTTTATTATGTTTATATGTATATGTCTGTGTGCGCATATGTGCATGTGTGTGTGGGTGCTATCGGAGGTGAAAACAAATCTCTTAACGCTGGGGCTGCAGGCAGCTGTGAGCCCCTGCTGTGGCTGCTGGAAATTGAACTCAGATCCTCTGCAACAGTTAAGAAGTGCTGTTTATGCCTGTAACCAATTCTCTAGCCCCACCAGCCCAGGTTTTTACTTTTTTGAGCAATCTGAATTTTTTCTCTTTATCAAATCTGAATTTGATTCTTTTGGGGTTTTGAATTCCAAGTTCATTGATGAAAATTTCAAGTATGACTTGTCATAATTTGGTCATCTTGTAATCTCTGACATGTCCTATGCTTTTTATAATTTGATACAAGTGCTGTTTGCTTTGCTGTGCTATATATTTATGTATGTATGCTGTTTTAATCTTTGTTTTAAATGACTTTTATCCTTTTAGAAAATTTAAATCTGGCCAGGCAGTGGTGGTGCATGCCTGTAATCCCAGCACTTGGGAGGCAGAGGCAGGTGGATCTCTGTGAGTTTGAGGCCAACCTGTCTACAGAGTGAGTTCCAGGACAGCCAAGACTATACAGAGAAACCCTGTCTCAAAAAACCAATAATAGTAATAATAATAATTGAATGAAAATTTTAAATCTGTTTCCAGAATTGTCAATTTCTAGAATTATCTATCGACCTACAAAAGCAGAAGGGAAATGACTGTTCTTGCCGGTACACTGTATTTTGTTCATTTTTACATCGGGGACAGGAAGTGCAGGCAGCAAAGAGGACGAGGTGAAGAGGTCCCTGGGCTCTGCTTCTGCAGCTTCGTTAAACCCCTTCTCTGGTAGGCTTGGCCCTGGGTGTTTCCTTCCCAGCCTTACTTGGGGGATTCCACCCTCCATTCGCTTGCTAGGTGTGGGGTGAGGAAGTAGTCAGCAGGGGGTCTCTGCCCACCACGCAGGCCACATTCCCTCAAAGCTGGTTGGTTGCTTTTCTGTGGGTTCCTCTTCTGTCTGGTCTTGTGTGAAAGGCCATGGTAATAGCAAGCATCCTCTCAACTAAACCGTGTCAGACCTAGGTGCTAGTCTGCCCACCCTCCGGCTCCTCTCCTCACCTGCTTCTCTCCAAATTGCGGGAGGCTGTTGATACTTCCAGGGTTGTCATCCTTTACCTTCTGTGTTAGTTACGTTCCTATTGCTGTGACATCATACCTGAGACACCCACCTGAAGGGAGGAGGCATTATTCCGGCTCACGCTATGAGAGCAAACAGTCCGTTACAGAAGTAAAGGCACAGTGGCTAGAATAGCTTGTAGATGAGGAGGCTGGTTCTGTTCAGTCAGCAGTGAGGAAGCAGAGAAGCTAAAGTCTGCACAATACTAGAACCCATGAGGCTTACCCTCCAGTCACTCACTTCCTCCAGCTAGGCCCCACCTCCTCAAGTCTCCATCACCTCACCAGTTGTATGAACATCTGGGGACCAAATTTCTCTTTAATTGAGAAATTCGTGTGTAGAAAAATTTGTCTCAAGATAATAATGACAGAAGTGCCTAATGACTCCTGTGCAGGAATCAGTGTTGGTGTTTGGTTTATAACAAACAATCTAAGTAGCCAAGAACAGAGAACTGCTGGAGAAAGTTATAAGAACATCCACGCGGTAGAATCTATGTGGCCACTAGTGGTGTGAGAGCATGAGTTAAGAAGCCTTCCCCTTATTTGCATCAAGCCGAACATAGGGATGCTGCATTCACACAAACATGTTCACATAGCAGAGTTTTGCAAAAGTACAGACTATGCTGGAGCAAATCATCACCAGCATCGTGACCGCGGACAAAAGAAATTTACACCGGCCACTTAGAGGAGAGTGTGGGATTGCGGATGATCCCAGGATGGTTAGAACCTTTTGACCAGAAACAAGTAGAACAGTTTGTTTCACTTACTCCAGGGGAGAAAGTGAGAAGAGAGAGGAGAGGGTGAGAAGGTAGGTCAGAGATGTCTTCCAGCTTGGTGGGTAGCTGTAAGAATTCTCAGAGCTCAGAAAAGCCACTGTAGTCAGAGTGACAGTTTATGACAATGAAGGATGCATACTAAAATCAGCATGGGAAAGAGATGCCCAGGGCGTAGGCAACTGCACTTCATTCCCCAGTGTGGATGATGGGTGACTCCGAAAACTTAAATTAATGTGGCCAGGGCTGCTAAGCCAAGCCTCAGCATCCCTGGTTTCTATCTGGGATCAGTTATCCAGTCTTTAGTTCCTGGGTCAGGGGTGAACCTGATATATATATATGTCATAGCCCAGGGCCCCCATCATCAACCACACAACATGAGCTGCTAGACATAGCCCCCCCCCTCCCGCCCAGCTGATTAAGACTCTTATCAGGTAAGACATCCCAAGGGCTAAAAGGTTACCTTCCAGGAAGAGACCAAGAAGAAGACCTTCCTTTGAACTGTTGATGGGTTTGGCCATCTCAGGCCCGCTGAATTACCTCTTTCTTGAAGGAAGTATAAATGGAAGCAGGGAGCTGTCAGAAGATGGGCGTGGTGCCCAGCCAACAACTCTCCCAGAAGAATAGGCTGTGAGAATTCCTGAAAAGGATTATTCACCAAAGTCTGATGGAGATTTGTGAGCAGGAAGAGTCTTGTATCAGAAAAAAAGTGTTTGACTGGGAAAAGGGTGGTAAACAAAAGTACCAACAAGCCAAGGGAAGCAGACACACGCCAGATGGACCCGTGCATGAACTTAGATTGTAATATTTATTAGTGGACAAGACTTGGAGATGGGGAGGGCATTCTGATGGGAATGAGAAGCCAACATAATGTGTGTGTGTGTGTGTGTGTGTGTGTGTGTGTGTGTGTGTGTGTGCATTTATATATAGTGCTTATGTGTGGTGGTGTGCACATGTGTATGTGTATACGTAGTGTTCTGTGTGGATTTGTGTATGCATGTGTTCTTCTGTTTAAGTATCATGTATGCATGCATATATACACCAAAAGTCAGCCTGAAGTATTCCTCCTCAGCTGCTGCCACCTTGTTTTCTGAGACAATGTCTCTTCTCTCACTGGGACCTGGGGCTTGTTGATTAGGCTAAGATGGATGATCAATGTGCTCCAGGCATCCACCTGTCTCCGCCTCTCCAGTGCTGGGATTACAAGCGTACAATACCATGTTGGCTTTTAATACACACACTAAACCATCTCCCCACCCCCACCCCCAGCATACATTTTAAAACATTATTCCGTTCAATTCACTTTGGGTGGAAAGCTACGAGTGTGGTTGTAAATAAATTGGAAACTGTAGCTAGAGTTTTCCTGCTTGGCCCACAGTCAGGACAAATCTCTGTCACCCGCCAGTCCCACAGCCGCTCAGACCCGACCAAGTAAACACAGAGACTTATATTGATTACAAACTGTATGGCCGTGGCAGGCTTCTTGCTAACTGTTCTTACAGCTTAAATTAATTCATTTCTATAAATCTATACCTTGCCACATGGCTCGTGGCTTACCGGCATCTTCACATGCGGCTTGTCATGGTAGCGGCTGGCAGTGTCTCTCTGATTCAGCCTTCCACTTCCCAGCTTTATTCTCCTCCTTGTCCCGCCTACACTTCCTGCCTAGCCAATGGCCAATCAGTGTTTTATTTATTGACTAATTAGCAACACATTTGCCATACAGAACATCCCACAGCAGGAAACTTCATGAGTGTTCTTAAGAAGCACTGTGTTAAAAGAGCAGTGTGGAAGGAATGGCACATACCCGGATGAGCCCCGACTCTAGGATCCACTCACTGACTTATCTTGATCTTTCAATTCACTTTTACCAACCAAAGCCAGTCCAAAACTTAATGGCTTGAACCTTCACAACTCCTAATTGCTTCTGAGTCTGTGGGTCAGCAAGGTGGTTCCCCTGGGCTGGGCTGGACTTCTTCGTGTATCTGTGGTCAGCTGCAGGCTGGAGACAGAAAGTCTGCCGATACAGGCTGGGCTCTGTCAATGCCCAGGCCTCAGCTGGAACTGGACTTCACTCTAACAGGCATTTCTGCCTGAGAAGCTGGCCTGGCCTTGGATATGTGGCAGTGGTCAGGTTTCCAAAGAGCAGGTGAAAGCGTGTATGGTCTCTTTGCAGCCCAGACTTAGAACCAGCTCACCATCTCGTGCCTACATTCCCAGTCCACGTAGACAGCGAGGCTAGTAAGAGAGAAAATAGACTCCCCTATCAGTGAGAGGGGCTGCTGTCACTTTGCAGAATGACAGCAATGTGGCAGGTAAGGAGGGATGGAGAACTCTGGTCAGCCTTCCAGTGTTGTTTGAATGAAAATGGCCCATTTAGGGTCATTAGGGGCTGACACTATTGGGAGGTGTGACCTTATTGGTATAGGGGTGGTGTTGTTGGAGGAAGAGTGTCTCTTGGGGCGGGCTTTGAAGTCTCAGAAGCTCAAGACAAGCCTAGTATGTTTCGTTCTCTTCCTGCTGCCTACAGACCTAGGCGTAAAACTCTCAGATACCTCTCTAGCATCATGTTTGCCTGCCTGCCATCACACTTCCCACCACGTTGATAACGGACTAAACATCTGAATTGTAATCCAGCTCCAATTAAATGTTCTCCTTTGCAAGAGTTACCATGGTCGTGGTGTCTCTTCATAGCAGTAGAAACCCTAACTAAGACAGCCACCACATGTGGGCAAGCTCTTGGGACCTCCAAAGTCCTCAATGGCTTCGTCTATAGGACAGAGACAGTATTTCCCATCTCAGAATCGTGACAATTCAATGGCTGGCACGTGGGAAGGTCCTGCTTCTTGCACAATGGTTGTTATTCTATGTGCTCCTTCTACTTGTTCATATATTTCTTCTTTTGCTTTTAAGTCAACTTCTTATTCTTAAAACCAGACTCATTATCGATACCATCATCGCTCTGAACTGTCTTGAGTACCGCATTCTCCTTACATGTATCAACCCTCATACTGAACAAGTCCTGGACTGTAAAGGAGGACTTCTTTGTGCGCCTGTCTTTCCGTTTTCATCCACAGGTTCAACAACAACCTTGTGTATTTCAGAGGCTGCACTTAGGGGAGGAAATTGTACTTGCTCCATGCAATTAATGAGGCCTCTGTGACTCATCTTCCTCCCTGGGTGCTGTGACTCCAAACTGGGTGCCATGGTCTGAAGGGAACATCACGAGGCCTCGACTGCCGTCACTAATTCTGTGTCCTCCCCCTGGAGCGCTCCCTCATCTGTCTCCATGGCCACAGTGAGATGCTCTGAAGTGCAGTGGACTCTGGCTCCTGCTTCACCTCCCCTGAGGAGAGGTCATCCTTGGTTCTTCCTTCAGGTCAGTGGTGGCTCTCGGTAGAGACAGCCCTGGAGACCTGACAGCACTAAATGCCTCGGTAAGCAGCACTCCCTTGCCGTGCGTGCGTGCGTTTCAGTCCTGCTTAGTGGAGAAAACTGCAGTTTGATTTCACACCGTCTACAACTTGCTAGCTTCCCTTTTTAGCAGTCTCCGAAGTTTCTCTATGAAGAGAGCATCAGCCAGACTTAATGATCCTGCAGGCTTTCACTATTTTTACGTTTATGTTTTCTCTCACGGCCCCTGATACTAGCGTCACATTTTTTTTTTCATGGTACTTACTATGTGTTTCCTGCAGAACCACAATTAACCAATATAAAGAGGAGCGATTTAAAGGAAAAGCAGCCTTACATAAATAATCACACAGGTGAACCCGCAGGACAAAATAAAGAGGGGACACGTCAAAGATCAGCTATGCAAGCTCATCTAAGAAGAGAATCTTATAGCTACTAGCTAAAAAGTAAGCTTTCTTTCACTGGAAAAAAATATTCAGAGCAGGAGATCTGGCTTGTCGAATGCTTGAGTAGCATGCACCTAGGTCCAGCCCCCGGCACCACATAAACCAGGTGAGGTGCACGCGTCTGTAATCCCAGCACAGGAGGATCAGAAGTCCAAGTTTGGCTATGTACTGAGTTCAAGGCCTGCCCTAAGACCCTGTTTCAAAACCAATAGACAGCTGGGCTTGGTGCCTCCTGCCTGTAACTCAGCACTTCTTCAGTTTAGTGGCTTCTGCCTGTAAATCAGCACTTGGGAGGTTCAGGCAGGAGGGCTGTAAGTTTGAGGCTAGCCTAGGCTACGTAGAGAGATCTTGTCTTTAAATAAATAATAAATTAGTAGTTATCTTCCTCCCGTTAGATTCCCTGGCAGTTTGATGAGTCAGCCACTGTCTGCCACCGGAAGCACCATCTCGGTGTGCGCAATGTCTCTGTCTCCCCAGGCTTGGACCCCTAGCTTCTTACTGAAGTGCTGTTAGGTCTGGACACTCTATCATCTGTGGGGAAGGACTGGCTACCGGTGACTCATTGGCATGCCTCGGTTATTACCACAGCGGCAGCAAAGGAGGAGGAGGAGGAGGAGTGCTAGCTGTAGGTGTGGGGTGATAGTAGCAGCCCCAGCCGTAGCAGCAGCTCACTCGGGGAGAGAGCCGCAGCAAGAGTGTCAACCACACCGAGCACCTAAGGGAGGCCCAGCGTTGGGCTTCACATCACCCTCCTCCCCGAGTGCGTTTAGTTCTGGCCATGACCCTGAAGCAGCTGATGTTTTTGAGTGTCCACATTTCACAGATGAGGACGTTGAGCCTTAAGGAGGGAACAATGAGAAAGCCACGGCACCGCACAGGTGGGAGTCTGCAACACTTAGGGTTCGCCTTGACTTCCGGGCTCATGGTCTCCTGGGCGACCCCTCCCGTAGGGGTCCCCTGAGTGCAGTGCTTGGCACCTTTAGGAAGGTGATCGGAATGCTGCTTCAGCAGTCAGTGTGCAACGAAGGGAATTCTGAGGCCGCTTGAATATTTAAATGATGCCTCAGCCACGTACAAATCTGCTTCTCTTCCATCTGCATCCCCCAGAAATTCAATGAAACAGCAGAGAGTGATCCCGTCTCCACTGCACCCCCCTAGCCCCCCCTAGCCCCCTCAGTCCCATCTGAAGCCTTTTGCGCTGAAGAAACGAGATTCAGATGGGAAAGTGCTGGCACAAGGTTGAGCAGGGTTCTCTAATAAAGACACTGCGCATCACACATCAGCGGCTGTTGTTGCTATGGCGACAGCCACAATTTCTCCCAGACAGCTTGGGTCTGCAGGGAGGGTGGACCCTGGGGGAACAAGTGTATTTCTCCAACCTGTCAGACCCTGTCACCTGCCCTGCTTCTCACCTCTCCCACTCCCACCAGCCCCCCACACTTCCTTCCACGGGCTGACAGGGGCGCTGGCACCCCCAGGCCATCATAATTAGCATCTGGCTGGGAGCCCAGAGTTCTGGCAGCACATCCCTCACTTCCTTGCCAGCCAATCTCCGTTCCCCAGCATCCCTTCAACGGCACTGCAGCAGCTGTGCGCAGACAGCCCAGCACCAAGGTCACCACAGCACCAGCAATGACAAAGCGTGCCCTTCCTCTCTGGGTGGGCATGGTACCAGCCGATCCTTCACTGGTGCCTGCCTGAGCCATTTGGAGGTTCTGACCTTATGGTTATGGAAAAAGAAGCTAGCCTCAGGAAGATGGAGAAGGTGAAACTCTTGAGATTCGTCTGGCTGAGATTCACCAATTAGGTTCAGTGAGAGAGAGAGAGAGACAGAGAGAGACAGAAAGAGACAGAGAGAGACAGAGAGAGACAGAGACACAGAGAGAGACAAAGACAGAGACACAGACAGAGACAGAGAAGACAAGTGCAAGATATCCCAGAAGGTCAAGGAAGTAATCAAAAAGTCTGTGTGTCAATATGCCTTGGAGTTTAAGGGACTAAAGATGGTGGCGGTAATAACAGGCAAAGAGAGCTAGTTGTTATGGTGACAACAGCGAGCTTATGGAAGCTGTGTTCCAGCTCTGTTCCGAGCACTTTATGAGCATTAGTTTGTGGGTGGAATCCTGACACTGACTGCATGTGTGGAAAACTACGAGGAACTACTGTGGTCACTTCCCAGAAGGAAATACAAGGCCAGGAAAAGTTGACTCTCATTCCCAATCAGACGAGCCCAAGAAGTGGTATGCTCTGTAAGACAATTCCCCTAGATTCTCCCAAATCTAGTGTCCTGTACAAATGAGTAGGCAAAATTTGCAGGAAGAAAAAAATGTTAAGAGACATAAGAAGTGTGGTTTATGCCATTAGATTGGAGCCTGACTGGAAGAATTAAAACAGCCATAAAAGAAACTCAAGGGATATTTGGTGAAATTAGAATATGAACTCTACAGTGAGATAGCATCAGGAAGTCACTGTTAAGGTTCCTTGAGTGTGATTCTGGTGTTGTGCTTATATAGGAGAACATTATTTCTAGGTGATACAGGTAAAAGTATCTAGGAAGATGTACAAAGTCTTTAAATGACTGGTACATATGATTGTGTATTACAGAGCAATACAGGTACACACATTGTATAGCAAGTAGAGCAAAATATTGACAGTGGCCGGGCGGTGGTGGCACACATCTTTAATCCCAGCACTCGGGAGGCAGAGGCAGGTGGATCTTTGTGAGTTCGAGGCCAGCCTGGTCTACAGAGCAAGATCCAGGAAAAGGCGCAAAGCTACACAGAGAAACCCTGTCTCAAAAAACCAAAAAAAAAAAAAAAAAAAAAAAAATATTGACAGTGGTTGAATTCAGGCAGGTTGAAATGATGGACCATGGGCCATATGTGTCCCAGGATAACTAGCCTGTGTCCCAGGTGATACTGTATCGCAATGTCAAAAGCTTGGATATGGAGCCAATGAGATGGCTCAGTGTTGCTCAAGTCAGATGCCTTCGGTCTGATCCTGGAACCTATGTAAAGATGAAAGTAGAAAGCTAGCTCCACAGCATTGTCTGCCAGTCTATCTGTCTGTCTGTCTGCCTGCCTGCCTGCCTGCTTCTCTCTCTCTCTCTCTCTCTCTCTCTCTCTCTCTCTCTCTCTCTCTCTCTCTCTCTCTCTCACACACACACACACACACACACACACACACACACACACACACATATGAAAAGGCGGGATACCCCTGAATGGTTCATCACCAGGTTATCAATAATATAACATCACATAGGCTCTCACAGCACTTCCAGGTTCCTGCAGGTATGAAAAAGAGCGAAAAAGGAAGCTAGAAAAGATGGGTTTAGAAGCAGGCCAGAGCTCAAGGTCACACAGCTGCTATTTCAGCTCACACCTCAGTCATCTGGCTTCAAAGCTCGTCCCAGAGGGAGGCCTGTACTCACCCAGGGGTTCCTGTTCTGTGGGGAGAGGAGCCACAGGTTGTAGATAGTAAAGGCAAGATAGGGGTGGGGAGAGTGAACAGCAAATTCATCCAAAGCTTCCAAAGCCCTGATATGTCTTTCCAATGTAAGGCTATTTCAGGTCTGATGTTTGTAAATGTCCACTTTTTATTTCCAACATATGATTGAAACTTAGTAGGGCTGAACATGGTGTCACTCAATGACAGAGTCCATGCTTAGAGTGCTTAATGCTCTGGGTGTAATTTCTTGGCACTGACGAACAAAATAAATGAATAAATAAATATAGTATGAAATGATTCCAATGAAACTTAGTCTGGACCTCCTTAGAAAGAGACTTGGAGAGTGACAGCCTGGATTTGAGATGGAGGTGGGATATCCCTCCCTCACTACTGCAATAGAATTACACAGAAAAGCAGATCAATTCCTTAAAGTGTTGATTGCATTGGATGGTGAAACTTCATAAACCAATCCATGCAGGCATTACTTATTCTCTTAATATATCCACCCCACCCTGCACACACACTCACCATGGTCCTAATCTGCACAAGCATGTAAAAACAGTTTTCTTATGAAGAGTCACAGCAAACGTTATGGAAAGGAAGCTAACATAACCCAATTTCTTCAAACCAACGCTACTGACTCCATGCAGTTTTCTGAGTCCCCAGGAGAAAATGGGAAACAAAGAAACAGAAAGTCTTAAGATGGACAGAGATGGCATACTGGAATGGTCAGAAATGTACAGAAAGATGTTTTTGCATGGAAAATAAAATCAAAGCCATGATTCTCAATGTGTATTACTAAAATGCGAACGGGAGCTAGAGAGAAATCATTGCTAAGAACAGTTGTTTTGATATGATTATTTGGAAAACAAGTAAAAATGAAAATACTGTTGCTAGAGGAGGTAGCACAGGCCGGTCACCCCAGTGCTCACAAAGCTACTTCCATGGTTGCCTGAAGTTCCCGGGATTTCAGGTTGCTCTAGGTCCTAGAGTCTAGGACATAGGTGCATTTTAACTAAAAGATGTGTTCCTGGGGCTGGAAAGACGTGCAGGGGTAGCATGCTTACTTTGCACACATAAAGACCAAGTCAGGGTCCTCAGCACCCATATAAAAAGCCGGGCACAGTGCTACCCACCAGTGCTGAGAGGAAGGAGAGTGGAGCCAGGGGAGTCTCAGGGCTTGCTGGCCAGTCTGTCTAGCCTAATCTATGAGCCGCGGTGAAAGATCTGTCTCAAAAGATAAGCATGGAGGCCATCTCCACACTCACAGGCCTGGTTCCAGAGCCTCTCAGGGACCAACTTTGTGAGCTGTCTTTGCATGGTAAGGTGAGCCTTTACCTTCCCGTCCACCCCTGTCATCATCTCCACACCTATAGGCCTAACTCAGACCCACCCACCCTCAGCCTCAAACTTCCTTTGTTCAAGAGCCCTCTTTGCTTGATAAATGTAGCTCTCACCTCTCATCCAAGAAACCTCGCTTGTCAGCAGACAGAGACCATCACAGACAGAAAGCCACAAATGTTCAAGATACAGAGAGCAATTGAGTGTGAGGTGCCAGCCCCAGTGGATACATCTACAACGCAATCCCTTCCTCTAAGGCTCAGGGAACATCCCAGAAGAGGAGGCAGAAACATGGGAAGAGTCAAGGACTGTGAAGTTTGCTGTGGGATCGTGTCTCTTAGAAATGACCAGGAAGCTGTACCCACTCATGATACCACAACAGTATGGCTGCCTAAACAAGACCTGAGCAAGGACAACAACAACAGAAACGCTGAAGTGGATGGGGGGAATCTCATGGGGCCCGCCCCTTGACGAAGAATTATAGGCGCTAATGACTGCTGAGAGAAGGAGAATTGGTTCTCAGGAATGAATCCCCTAATTAATTATCCAGTATCTTGCGGTCAGCCCCTATTCTTCAACAGCTTGTATTTATATATTTATGCATATGTAACAATAATAAAGAAAAAGAGAACATGAGTTTGAGAGGGAGTCAGAGGGGTTGGAGGGAGGAAAGAGAAGGGGCATGTGATGCAATTATGTTTTAATTAAAAATTGTAAATTACTTAGAAAAAAAAACAAGGTGGATAGCAATCAAGAAAGCCATTGTCAACCTGTGCTTTATACATACACATTACAGAAATGGAGAAGGAGGAGGAGGAGGAGGAGGAGGAGGAGGAGGAGGAGGAAGAGGAGGGTCGTTTCTGATTCTGAACATTAAGTCTAGGAACTCATACCATCTTCTGTTTGTGCTCTGAGAACCTCTGCTTCCCTGTCTGCTGGACATTATACTACTTCCTGTCACGGAACTCAGGACAGGTTCTTTCTCCTTTCTCTTTCTCCTCTCCTCACGAGCAGTTCTGTTCACCTGGCCTAATGGAACTGTGCATTAGGAGCAAAGCAAAGAGGAAAGGCTGGCAGCCTCCCAGACACTAGATGCTTCCGGGAAAGACATTTCATTTAGATAATGGCTCCCATCCCGGGCATGTGTCCACAGGATGTAAACACTCAACAGTGCTCTGCACTCACCCTCTCCATCCTTCCTCTCAATCAGTCCTTTCTTCTTCCCACTCCCCATCTCTGAAGCTCCTCTCTGCAGGCAATGACCTCCTTTTTGTACCAATGGAGACACGCTGATTTCCTGATGGTGTTCCTTACTCAGTCTTCACTGTCTCCGCCAGGTCCATTTACAGAATCCATGACACCCTTACAGCCTCTTCTTTCTTTCTCTCCTCTTTTCTCTTTCCTGTCCCTCATAAATCCCCAGTCTCTAGGTTCTGCCAGCCGTGCCTCTCTGCATTCACTGGAACGGCTTTAAATGTGACGACCACCCCACCACTCACTTCTTACTGTGAGGCTCTCACTTCCGAGATCTTCCATTGCTGCCCACTCCACTCCTGAATATCACCTGGTAGCCCACCGAATCTTGAAATTCTTTTTATTTCCATATTGAGAATTGAACCCAGGACCTTGCACATGCCAGGCAAGCACTCTACCACTGAGCTACATCTCCAGACCTTTAAAGAAATAGTTTGTTTGTATTTTGTTTATTTGTTTGTTTGTTTATTGAGACAAGGTCTTACTGTGTAGTCTGGCTGGACTAGAACTCACTCTGTAGACCTGGCTGGATTTGAACTCACAGAGATCTGCCTGTTGCTACCTTCTGATCTGAGTGCTGGGATTAAAGGTGTGTGATACTATGCCCAGCCTTGGGGTTTTTGTTTTGTTGTTTTCGTTTTTGTTTTGTTGTTTTTCAGGGGGTTTTGTTTTTTCTTTTCTTCTTTTTCTTTTTCTTTTTCTTTTTTTTTAAGTTAGGGTCTTACTGAGTTGTCCAGGCTGGTCTTTTTTTTTTTTTTTTTTTTTTGGTTTTTCGAGACAGGGTTTCTCTGTGTAGCTTTGCGCCTCTCCTGGAACTCACTTGGTAGCCCAGGCTGGCCTCGAACTCACAGAGATCCGCCTGGCTCTGCCTCCCGAGTGCTGGGATTAAAGGCGTGCGCCACCACCGCCCGGCCAGGCTGGTCTTGAACTCTCTTTATAGGTCAGGCAGGTCTTACACTTGTGATCCTTTTCCTTCAACCTCCTAAGTAGCTGGACTGCTGGGCCTGAGCCCATGTGGATTCCATAAATTCAACACAGCAGACTCCAGGGCTTGTTACCCTTCACTAGATCTAGTTTCACTCCAGCTTGCTTCCTGGGAAGAAAAGCACCAGAAATCGCAGCTGACCAAGCCTGAGCTTCCGAGCTTGACCCTCAACCCCTCCCTTCCCCTGTTCACCAGCACCCGGCTGTCACAGACTGCAGTGATCTGCCTGTAAATCACCTGGGAACCGGGAGGCCACTGCTTTGTCTTTCTGCTTTTAGCTCCTGGGTGGCCTCAGCCCCTCTCTGGCCGTACTGCCAATGTCAGGGGAGCTTAGGACTTTGCTGTTCAGCTGACCATGTTCTTGCTAATACACAGACATGATGGCAGGATAACATGATGGCAGGATGGCAAGCAGGTACTCCACACACATTTGTTGGATTAATGAAAACCTTGTCTATCAGCTCCTGCTTTAGACTGCTGGTGCCTCTTCCGCTGTCCCCTCCACACCCAGTTTGTGATTAGCTTTCTGTGGGTGATTTTCTCTCTATAGCCTTGATTGTCCTGAAAATCGCTATGTAAACCAGGCTGGCCTCGAACTCACAGAGATCCACCTGCCTCTGCCTCCTGAGTGCTGGGGATTAAAGGCGGACTCTACTATACTCAGGTTTTTTTGTTTATCCATTTTTTGACTCAGAGTCTCACTATGTAGTCTTGGTTTGCCTGGAACTCACCATGTAGACCGGGCTGGTTTTGAACTCATAGAGATTTGCCTACCTCCTGAGTATTGGGATTAAGGTGTATACCACCACACCCAGCATGTCTCCCCTAGTGATTACACCTTGCTATCCATGCCCCTATAGAATCTCTCCCCCTTGAATGTGGGAGAGAGTGAGACACTTCTCATAAATAGAACCTGCCAAAATGATGAGATTCCATGTGCCTGTTTGGTGATAAGAAGACTCTTATCTGGCTTCCACCCCTGGGTGCCCCCTCTTACTGGCTCTCTGAGTCAACTCCTCTGTTTCTCTGTAGCCCATGGAGAGGCCCACCACGTGTCAAAGAACAGAGGATATATCTACAAGCGGCAGCCTGAAAGCAGGTCTGCCAAAGATCATGAGCAAGGCTGGAGGAGGACCTTCCCTGACCTGAGCTAGATGAGACCATAGGCCTGGCCAATACCCTGGCTGCAACCTTGGGAGAAAGTGGAATGATACATGTTTGAGGTCTTGAGCTACTGAATCCTGGGGTAATTTGTCATATTGCAGTGGTTCATTAATATATTACCCAAAGCTCAATTTATCACTGTAAAATCTAAGCTTTCCACTACTCCATGGCAAACTCCATGGCACATGCACCTGATGAAATCCAGGAAGATACTTAGGAGACACCAGTGCTGGGCAGAGGTCTTCGGGACCTGGAGTTTTGTTTGGTATTTGGTGTTAGGGAGTGAATCCTGACCTTTACACACACTAAGCTCATACTGTGCCACTGTCTTTGTGTAGCTCTCTGGGTTTGAACTCCAGGGCCTGGGAAGATAAACGGATTTTTAACTTCTGGTTCTGGAACCTGCAATTTTCTCCTATTAATGAGACAGGGCATCTTCCATTGGTATACATATGGAGACACTTAATTTACCCCTCCCTTTCCTTTTTTGAGACAGAATATGACCAGGTAGTTCAGACTAGTCTGGAATTTCTTATAGACAAGAATGACCCTAGACTTACGATTCTCCTGTCTAGCCCCCACTAAGTGTGGAATTTTAGGCATGCACACTGTACATGTCCTTCCATTATCTAGTTGTTAAAATGGAAGCTGGGAGCTGGGTGAGAAGGAGCCTGCATTAGACTTGTGTACTACTTTATCTGTGGGGCTTATAAAGCTTGCAACTTACTTGGCACTTGAGTTGTGGGGCTGGAGAGGTGGCTCAGTGGGTAAAGGTGCTTGCCCCCAACCCTAGGACTTCCGTTCTATCCTCAGGACCTGCATGGTAGAAGGAGAGAACAGACCCCCACAAGTTGTCCTCTGACCTCCACACTCTTGCCATGGCATGTATACATACATACACACACACACACACACACACACACACACACACACACACACATACTGGATATTGCTTAGTGGTAGAGCATTTCCCTAGTGAGGCTTAGAACCTGGTTTTGATTGCCAGCCAGCCCTCCCCCCACTCAGCCCTTAAAACAGTTGAATTCATTTTTATTAGATTTATTAATTTTATTGTATGTGTTGAGTATTTTGTTTGTATGTATGTATAGGCAACATGTGAACGCTTGTCAGAAGAGGGTGTTGGATCTCCTGGAACTAGAGTAACAGGTGGTTGTGAACGTTGGGTGCTGGGAACTGAACCTGGGTCCTCTTTAAGAGTAGCATGTGCTCTTATGCTCTGATCCATCTCTCCAGGCCCATGGTTGAATTCATTGAACTGGACAGTTACTTCCAGATAGCTGTTTGCATCCCAGCGTCCACTGGTAGGATTATTATCCTTAAAATGAATTCCTAAAGACTAAGTAGGGCCAAAGGGGCCCAGCTTTTAAAATTCTGAAAGACATTGCCAAATCCCTTTGTGTTTAACCTGGACTGTGCTTTTACCCACTGACAGACATGTGAAAAGCACCTCTGTCTATCTCTTGGGAGTTGGATGGTGGCATGTTTTGATGGGACACTCAACTATAAATGCTATGGAAAGGCACGGAATTATAGTTTGGCGAAGCTCGGCAGAACACATGGAGTCGCCCAGATGTGCCTGGGTAATTAATTTCAATGAAAAGTGCTTCAGTCGGACCCCAGCGGGACAGAGGAGGCATGTTCTAATTTGGTCATGTAAGGAGGACTCTGTGGAAGGAGTTTTTCCAAAGAGAGGATGAATTGACAGGAAGCCAAAAGGACCTGAGACTAAGAACACAGGGCTCTTGTAGCCGCACTGGGCTGTAGGAGCCAAGAGGAGCAGTGGCCTCTGTAAGAGATTGAGGTGCCGAAGGCCATGTAGGGAGCAGAGGCATCTTTCTTCTTTCTTCTTCTTCTTCTTCTTCTTCTTCTTCTTCTTCTTCTTCTTCTTCTTCTTCTTCTTCTTCTTCTTCTTCTTCTTCTCCTTCTCCTTCTCCTTCTCCTTCTCCTTCTCCTTCTCCTTCTCCTTCTCCTTCTCCTTCTCCTCCTCCTCCTCCTCCTCCTCCTTCTCCTTCTTCTTTTCTTTTAGTTTTTCGATACAGGGTTTCTCTGTGTAGACCTGGCCATCCTGGAACTCACTCTGTAGACCAGGCTGGCCTCAAACTCACAGAGATCTGCTTGCCTCTGCCCCCCAAGTGCTGGAATTAAAGTCATGTGTCACCACCACCTGGCAAGCAGAGGCATCTTTAAAGTAGGTAGTACTCACAGTGATGAGGGTACAGAATATATGTCAAACCTGCTCCCCTCCCTCCTTCCCGCCAGTCCCCTCTGGGGCTCCTGTTTGTCAAAACCAATAGGAAGCCGTAGAGCCCTTTAAACAGGCCTCTCAGATCCCCAAGGCACAGGCTTTGCAAAATCCACTAAGTGTTTTAT